>NC_059433.1:39400075-39700075 GCF_021028975.2 Sphaerodactylus townsendi | reverse complement strand
TACAGCCTGTTTGTGCACTTTGGGGTGACATGCAGCGTATTTCCTCACAGCCTGTGGACTGATGGGTTTTGCATATTTTACAGCAGCTTCCTGTAGTTGTCTTTTTATAATACAATGTATTATTGCTCTCTTTCACCTGGTGGGCTCCAAAAGATGTCATGTGGAAGCAGCCGTTGTATTTTCGGGATGCAGAAAGAAAGTGTTCTGCAATTGGATGCTGATGAGTGAGAAGGCTGTGAAGAGGTTCAGGGTAGGGTTGAAGGGCAGGGAGTTGGACTGTACCGCCACTGCAGCACATTCCTGGGGACTCATCTCGACACTTCAGAGCACGACACCAAGCACAGGGTGATCGGAGGCCGAGAGCAATAAACTTGTCCCCACAGTAATAAATCTGATGTCCTTACGCAAAACCCTACAAATGTTTAGTAGTCCAAGGTGATAGTGTGGTTTGTAATCTGTTTTGATAGTATTTGGCTGTAGCGGTGTTATTAACATGAGGGTGGGAGGAGTACTTTTTCACAGCCTGTCAGTTAACTTTGGGGTGACATTCAGCATACTTTTTTGCAGCCTGTTTGTGAACTTTGGGGTGACATGCAGCATATTTCCTCACAGCCTGTCTGCGGACTGATGGGTTTGTTTTCAAATAGGTTCACGTGCGTTATGGAGGGCGGTGGTAGAGTGCAGTTGGTGAAGGACATGAAGCTGGTGGTGTTGAACTGTCCCCCTCAGAATGTTCACGCAGATGGCCAGAGATGAGCAGTTAAAACAGTAAATAGGTAATAAATCGAGTGAAAGTGAATATTTTGGGAAATCCTTTCTTAGTGAGCACCTGGAGTATGTAAGGAACAGGTGTGCCAAATTTCATGTGTGTAGCTTCAGTGGTTTTTTGAGTTCTGTTGATGAGTCAGTCAGTGAGTCAGTCAGTGGTATTTCACGTTTATAGATATAGATGGCAGGAGATAGTCCCTTTTAGTACTGAATTTGCAAGCTCAGTAAATCCCCGGCAGGCTTAATGATTGTGCTCATACTCTGGAGTAGAGAAATGAAGAGAGGCACCTGGATTCTTCACGCTCTGCAGATATTTCAACAATTTATTATGGCTATTGGAAAGCCAATCCATTCGATCAGCATCCTGTACTTACCACTTAATTGGAATGTTGGGAATATTAGACGAGGGAGGACTGGGCCGCAGTCACAGCAGCCCTTGAAATTATGGCATGTCAGCTTCTATTGTGAATGTGAACTGACCCTGAAGAGAAATATTGTTGTTGGAGTGTTAGGGATTGAGGGCAGGAAGCTGAGAGAAAGTAGATTTGAACCTTTGACCTTTTGATGCTACAAAGGGAATTGGCAATACACTCTAGTGACTGTTCATTTATTAGTAGCTGTTTCAGTCAAGCTACTGGCTGTTGCTGCTTCTCCTAAATCCCCCTAAATTTATCTTTGTCCGATGGCACGACCTAGAAAAATAAATAACAGATATACTTTGAAGGCTTCCTTGACAGCAAATTTTCTTATGGATCTTCATCAGAGTTTCTTTTTAATTAGAGTGCATATGAATGTTGGAAGAAAATGGATAATATGATTTTAGAGATAATTTGTGTCTCCGGTGTCTTTCCGATGTTGACATGGGTGTTTATGAGATGATGGTATTAATCATTCAGTGGAAAGTTTGTTGAAACTGCTTTGCTTCCATGCTGAGAGTTACATTCTTGAAATAGGTCATTGAGAGAAAGCTTTTGTAGTTCACAAAAGCTCTTCTTTGCAACAAATATAACTATAACTGTCTTTATCAAGCCACAGATCTAAATGAGACCATATTTTGTATTGCTTATGGCAAACCACAGTGTTTCCCACACCTCCAACAAGTCAGCAGATGCGATCTAGATATATAATTTCCCCCCAATAACCTGTTACTAGAGCAAGAAGAAGAGTTTGGATTTATATCCCCCCTTTCTCTCCTGTAGGAGACTCAAAGGGGATTACAATCTCCTTTCCCTTACCCCCTCACAACAAATATCCTCACAACAAACTTCCCTCCTCACAACAAACATCTTCACAACAAACTCCCCCCCCCCATCAACAAACAGCAATTTATTATGGCTGTTGGAAAGCCAATCCATTCCATCAGCATCCTGAGAGAGCTCAGAAGAACTGTGACTAGCCCAAGGTCACCCAACTGGCGTGTGTTGGAGTGCACAGGCTAATCTGAATTCCCCAGATAAGCCTCCACAGCTCAAACTGCAGAGCTGGGAATCAAACCTGGTTCCTCCAGATTAGAATGCACCTGATCTTAACCACTGTGCCACTGCTGCTCAAAGAAGGGGTTTGTGCAGATAGGAGCAGGATGCATCTTGATGTCACAACTGTTGGTTGTGAGATCCAAAGTCAGGGATTTAAATAAATACTTGGTTTGAATGCAGATGTAAAGTAATTGCTTCTGATCTGTTGATGATGGTTTATTAGACTTACACAGAAATCCTGTGCAGACATTAACTTTTAATTATCCATTCTTGTTTGGAGTTATAGGATTTATGGGAACATATGCTATCACACACACACCTTTGTGTATGTGCTCTCCATATGTACAGTAGAACATTGTACAGAGACTTATGCATACATGTCATTGAACAAAAAACATTATTGTTCACATGCATTAAAAATCTGAGATACTGCTGTCACAATCCCTCACCCTCATCCATGCATAGAGAAAAATTACATTGAACACTTTCACAGGGTTATTTCCTTCTTCTAAACGTTGAAAATCTCAGAGTGATAAAGGAATACAGACAATTGCAATCAAAAGTAGCATGTGCAGAAAGAAAATGACAATTGACAAATTAAGCAGAGTTCGTTAGGTGCTGTTAAATGGTTCCATTCCCAAGCAAGGCAGAGCAGGGAAGAAGAGCATTATTACTTCCAGCTACTCTCCCCTTAGACTGTTGCAGTCTTAACATCCCAGCTAGTAGCAGCCCATTATCCTCCCAGCAGTGGACCTCTAAGTGGGGCTCATCAACAGGGTCGCAGGGAGGGGTCAGGCGTCTGTTGTCTGGTTAATTGGCATTTCTTACATCTTCTCTTTGGACACGAATTTTGAAGGAAAAAACAGACATATGTATTGGCAAAGTCCAGAAAGATATTTGGGTCTGTATTAATTTTTTTCCAAACAGTGCAGGCTGTCATTAAAACATGTTCTGGTGACTGTGAATCTATCAAGTTTAAGAGTATTACTGGAATCCAGGGAAGTTTTTTTCCCCCACACTGCCCTTATTCCTCTAATAGTTTTATTTTTTTTCTTGTGGAAAAAAATCCCTTTTATCTAGTCAGACCCCGGCTAACTTGATGTTTCGAGATCTCTGAAATGAAGCAGGGTTGACCATGGCTAGTATTTGGATGGGAGACCTCCAAGGAGTACTGGTGCTGAGACATGGGTGCAGGCGATGGCAAACCACCTCTCACCATCTCTTGCCTTGAAAACCCTACGGGGTCATTATAAGTCAGCTATGATTTTATGGCAAAAATGGTACGGATATTAGTAAGTACATTATGGAAACAGAACGTGATTATGTAAGTACGAACACACACATACAGATTGACACACAGTGAGATCGGAAGGCTACATCTGGAGTAATGTTTATGCAGGTACAAGGATTTTTGCCCACAGGTTGTTGATCTTTCCACATCAACACTCCTGTGACTATACAAAATGTCATCTCCCCCCCTCCCCACCCCAATGTTGTTCCTGTGATGTCTCTTCTCCTTCAAAAACAGGATAGGGAGATTTTGAACTGTTGTGGCAGGGTAGTGGTGGTAAAATTACACTCCAAAAGCAGAAATCCTTCTGCCTGTGTTAGCCTCTAGTCTAGAGTCAAGATAGAAACTGTTAATATGAATTAATAATTTAGATTACAAGAGAAATACTTGGAGGAAACTGGATGAGGGGATAAAAAAGTTAGAATACACAGAAGAGATTGGCCTTTTCCATACCAGTTGTTTACAATGTATCTTGCTATTTTTTCTTTTAATTCCATACTCCCCCCCAAATTTTGTTTTAGAAACATTTTTCCTCCATTACTTTCCCAAGCACTTTTAACCGCACTGTTTTTATCTGCTTTCAAACCAGCTTACCTTGAGCATGCAATCATGATGAAACAATCTTTATTTCTCCACCTCACCAAATACATAGCCCTTATTCATGTCCCCATGCAGTTACCCAACCTCCCCACAATTACTTTTTTAGGAGGAAATTTACAAGGGATGACTGCAGTAAGGATGGTGCTTTTTGTGGCAATCCCTTGTCAATTTTCTCCTGCAATAGCAACTTCCCTTGTCAATTTCACACTCTCCTAACTGGGAACACATTGTGTCTTCCCCTTAATGTTACATCACTCATTTGGAATGAAAGTGACAAAGCTGATACAGTGGACCTGGTTTGTGTCTGTACCCTTATGTTACATCGCTAATGCAATGTATTTTTTAAAAGAAATCCTTTTGAAAATGGAGGAGAAAGTGGCTGAAAGAGAGGATTTTTCTTCTGCATCATGGATAATATCTCATCATGATTAGGAATAATACATTTTCAGGATTAGCATGTGGAATAAATGCAACTGAAGAGACAAGAGGAAAAATGATGGAGGGAATGGAGGTATGTAGAATTTCACAGAAAATGTTTCCAAGTCACAAGTTCTGACCACTGGGAACATCTGTGTTAAGCTGTGCATTCAGAAAAGGTAATAGATAACAGGCAAAGGAAGAACAACACTATGTTTTGAAATATTAAATACAATTGAAGATGACTTTCTCAAAAGATCATTCTAGTGTAGTTTTTGTTCAAAGGACATGTTTGCTAATAAAATACAAATACTAAAATGTGCTTAAAAGGACAAATATTTCATCATAGAGAAAATGTGATTTTTGTAGTGGTACCAAACTTGTGGGTCTAGCTTGAGACTTCAGCAAAATATTCTTGCTCTAGAGAATATTTATAGAATTGTAAAAAAAGGAACAAAATTAGGACAAATAATTAAATAAATACTAGATAATACCAGGGATAAAGTAAATCTGTAGATGCAGAAAGAATAGCATTATACAGCATAATACTAGTTTCAACGTGGTAATCAGCCAGGGAAGATGTCATACAGAATATGGCTTACACTTTCTGATCCTAGATTTTATCAAAACTAGTGGAGAAAAAATGAACCCAAACTAGTCCACCGATCAAATTAAAGATCCCCAGAACTTCCTGGGGAGACTAGAGTCAGACTGTGTCTGCCCCTTGCCAGCAATAGCCCCTTTCAGTAATGTGTGGCAGAGACATCCTAGAAACTCAGGCTATTCAAAGCACCATCTTCCCTGGAAGAGTCCATTTTAAAATTATTTTTGATGGTATAATATTCCTTTGAGATTAAAGGAGGTTGATGAGAAATTATCTGAGATGTTAGATATTTAAAAAGAAATGGTTCTTTAAGCATTGTGTGGTTAGATAGTGTCTCTTTCATTGACAGAGCTGCCTCTTCTTCAGACCCATAAACACTTTATGTTGAGTGGGGGTATATTTGCCAATTTCATTCATCTTAAACTCTGATATTATTTGAGGGAGGACTGATGATGTAATTGGTGGGGTCCATCGATGTCATACTGAATAAGTTTATTAACAGTATTACGTCTACACACTTCTAGGTATGTACCACATACTATTTGTGGGTAGTCACAAAAATGTTGCTTTGAAGAGATGTTCTATTTATTAGACTAAATGATACAAATTAGCACAGTAATTAGCTATGTGCTAAATGTAAAATGTAGTTCTTAGTGCCAATTGCCTCCCATTTCCATTGGTATGCAGTAGTTGCCATAATCACATATGTTTCAGAAGAAGCTACCGGTATATGTCTCCAATATGGTACCCCAAGCTATCTAGGGAAAAGTGATCTGCTCATGATCATCCTTTAAATCAACAAAAGATTAAAATATAATGCATATTTTTTTTCTCAAGAGATGGTGCGAAGCATTTGTACAGCAAAATTCAAAATTGTGTTGTGAAAGCTGTAGTTTTGTAAGTGAAGGAGATAGCAATTAATCAGTGCTTTAATAACTAACGTGGGAAATTCCTGGATTACACCTGTCTGCAAATCACTTGCTTCAATCTAGAAATTATCCTCTAATACCAGGAAAATAGATGTGGGTGGTTACTGTGTAGTGAGGAAAGATGAAGAGTATCTGCCATATCTAATTAGATCCACCCAAATATTTTATTTTTCTGCAGTGAGAGGTGATGAGTTTAAGATCACTTGGACATTACACCATCTCATTCCTTGGGCCTTCTACAGTGAAAGCCTTGTTTTTGGGTATGGAAAGTTTCTGAGCTAATTCTTGTGCATTGTATCTAATGCTGATGGTTGAGCACTATTTAACCACTTAGCCCTAATTACTGGGGGGCAGGGTTTGGAAGGGGGGAACAGTGCCATTAGTGAGTAGAAGGCATTATGCACATTCACAGAGGTATGCAGTCCTTTGCACAGGTAAATTGCAGCATAGAAGTTTGCATTTAGTGATTAGAACTAAATACAAGACTGCATAAAACTGAATATCCATTTCTGCTTCCCTCCCACCCCGCTTGCATGCCCTCCCTTTCCCTGGGTCAAATTTCCTACTGCAAATAGAAGAGGAAATTCCCAAAGGAGGTTGCTTCTTGCTTCAGCTTTCTACCCAAAGTTCTCACTGATTAATGTGGACATTTAAGAGGTGTGTTTGTATGAGCTTAAGGTCTTAGTTCACTTCTGGCAAGTCCCCCCATCGGCCAGCTGAATGGTGCTGGGGTGGGCCCTGAAAGTGGGGATCTTCTACTTGCAGTGGAGTTCTGACAAACCTATTTAGACGTCACATAAACTACTTTGTCCAGTTCTGGGTACTTCATGGGTACTTCATTTTATTATTCTTAAAGGTAAATCAGAATGAATCCAGAGGAGAAAAAATAAGGTTAGGGGTACAGAAAACAATTCCTGTGGGAAAAGTTTGAAAGAATTGGGTGTGTTTGCCTGAAGAAGACTGAGGGGTGACATGATCAAATTGTACAAATTCCTGAAGTGCTGTCAAATGAAAGAGGGCAAAGACTGCGTCCGGTGGGCTTAAAGTTAGCAGAGGGTGCAGTTTTCCAGAGGAACAAATTATCGAGTTGAGGTGGAAGTCCTCCTTCATTTGAGATTTTCATTCAAGGCTCAGCAATTCCTCCTACTTGCCATTTTTAATTGTAGTTTTTATGTTTTTGTTAGTGTGTTTTTATTGTTTTATTGATGTATTTAAGATGTATTTTATTGTTGATGTTTTTAATCCGTTGGCTGCCTCTATGGCCCCCAAGAGAGCAGAGAGGAGGCATGTACATTTTGTAAACAGACAGCCACCTGCCAGGAATGCCCTAGCTTTCAGTTTCCTGAACTGAGTAGAGGGTTGGACAACACAGAATCATAGAAACTACCTTGCAGTCTAAGCAATTATATTTGATTGGAAAGAATGTGGCAATTAGAAGACTATATTAATTACAATTCCATTTTGAATGTTAAAGGGATATAGCAAATCATTCAACTGCAAAGTCACTTTTTCACATTTAATTGTAACAATTTAAAAAGAAAAAAGTTGTAGCTTAACAGGATTTGGTTAGCTGCCAGGTTGGTAAAATTATGCTAATTACATGTAAATAAAAAGTCAATTAGCTGTAGCAAGTTTCCATTATTGTCCTTGGTACTGGAAGAGTTCACATTCTCCCCTCTGTGGAAGAATTCTCTAAAATGAAAATATTTTGTTCTTTGCCATCACACTTTCAGTTTTTCCACAATGTTTCAGGATTAGAAATTTCCTTTCTGAATTTAATGTCTAACATTTTTCGGATTCTGACATGCAGAGTTGTTAAGAATGCACAGGGCCATGATTTGTATGTTACATTGTATTGTCACTGTAGAGCAAGGTGATCTGGGTTTTGGTCCAACTGCAACAGCCACAACCACAAGACTTGCTGATCTAGTCGTTGTCAGCCTAAGCTACTTTAAGAGATTATTATGTCAGTTTGTGAGGGAGCATGTCTGCTGCCTTCAGCTCTTTGAAGGGAAGAATGAAATGGAAATGTAACCAATACATTCAACGGCAGTCATTTAAGAATTTCAACCTGTTAAAGATTTCAGCCTGGAATACCATTATTGGGGATGGGGGGGATACAGGCTTTTTCTGTCTGGTGATTGGTCTTATTTTTAAAAACTGACAGCATTTACCTGTAGTTAGAAGTACTTTGTGTCGAATGAGATGGGAAAGTAAAGGTAGGCTATTCGTGTTATGAAATGAAGTGCAAAGGAAGCCTGAAAGCATTAAGCATAATGGAATGGAATGGGATTGTATATGGGTGAGTAGACACAGCATGTGTAAAATAAGCAGTGAAAAGATGACAACATTACATTTCACAGTTCATCATCCGGTGATTACGACTATGTTTAGCAACCAAGTTGTACATGCATAACATTATTCGGCTAGTTTCCTTGATGCTTATTTTCCAAACTCAACTTTCTAAATATTTGTGGTTGAACTCTTTCTGTGAAAATAAATAATCTGCATTTCTGTATTGTCGAAGGCTTTCACGGCCAGATTCAACTGGTTGTTGTGGATTTTCCGGGCTGTGTGCCAGTGGTCTGGTAGATCTTGTTCCTAACGTTTTGCCTTCATCTGTGGCTGGCATATTCAGAGGTTTACGTGCGGCTGATTCGCTCTGACGCGCAGCTTCCGGCCAATCAGGAAACAGGAACCGCCATTTTGTTTAGGGAGGGTGTCCCCGTCAGAAAGTGCTCGGAAATTGAGACGTGTGCACAACAAGACGTGCCAACATTCCTCTTTTTTGCTCTTTTTTGCTCGAGCTCCACTGTTTTGCAGCTTGGCAACGTGCCGCTGAGCACAGGGTTGTCGGCGGTGTAAACCGAAACCGATTTTTACTTTCATTTTTCTGCCCAAGCAATTTGCAACAGGTAGTGACGTCAGCATGTGCAGACGCCTCAAACAATCGCGCTCAGCCTTATCCAAACGAATCCTTTCGGGTCAGCCAATCAAAATGGAGCCCTCGCCTTCGGGCTGGCTGCGTAACCTCCCACGCTGATGCAACACCCGCTGCTAAAATGGCCAATCAGAACGCTCGATTGCTTCTTTGACTCTTGATGTGGAACCCCGCGCTATTTCCTGAATGGAAAATGAGTGGGGAACAAATGTCTCCGTTGTCAAAAGCCACGGAGGCTTTTCTACGAGGGGTCGCTGCGGGGTTGCACTCAGACGAGGTAAGTGGGGAGTGGCCCATAGCTGCAGGTGGCTGTCCTCAGAAGGGCCCCAAAGTTTGGAGAAGTTTGAGTTCAGTATTTAAATATATATTTGACTTCTTGTTACCTGCCTCACACCCCACTGTAGTGGATGGTGAGTTGGATATAAATATATAAATATATAAATAAATGTAAGATAAGAAAATTTTAGCTCAAAATATCACTTAAGCATTTTAATTACGTTTGCTTAGTATTTCAAGGTTGCATTGTTCACACCTTCTGGAGACCAGGTCCAACCCCACATGGATAAGATTTTCCATATAGCTGCAGTTGCTACTGCGAATTCACAAGTAACTGCAGTGGTGCTGAATACTGGAGCATCTCCTTGGAAGTTTTCTCTCTGCTTTCCTGGCCTCTGCTCTCTATGACTGCCATTTTCCTACCATAATTACAATCTACGCATTTGTTCCCAGTTTCATCCCCATCCCCGCCCCCGAAGTATATCTCTGGCCATTTCAACTGCAGAATTATATTGGTGAAATGTGGTGCCAGTACCTTTTCCCGTATAACTCTGCGACCAAAGTCATGTATTCTTTTCAACTTAAAGATTAAAGTGCAGTCAGTTGTGGTGCAGCAATAGAGGAAGTAACATGCTTTCACATTAGAAAATAGTTCCAAATGGATATGGGAATTATTCCTTTTCAAGTGCTGCCTTTGTCCTAACTGTTATTTTGTGAATTATTAAATATGGTACTTTGATACAAAAGCCTTTT
Source organism: Sphaerodactylus townsendi (assembly GCF_021028975.2). Classification (NCBI taxonomy): domain Eukaryota; kingdom Metazoa; phylum Chordata; class Lepidosauria; order Squamata; family Sphaerodactylidae; genus Sphaerodactylus; species Sphaerodactylus townsendi. The sequence continues at coordinate 39,690,021 of NC_059433.1, read as the reverse complement.
TCAAACTGCATCATACTTTTCCTTGGCAAAATGGCTGATGGAGCAGCAAAGGCTGTCAGCACCGAGGAAGACACAGGAGGATGAAAATAGGAAGGAGGCAAAGAAGGAACCAGAGGCGTAAGCGGTGGGAGGCGGGGCAGGGAGGCGGAGGAGGAGGCACGGGGGATTGGAGAAGACACTGAGGATAAAGTGGAGTGTCTGGGAAGCCTGCGCTGTGCTCTCCAGCTGCCTCCTGTTTGCCAGCATGGACCTCAAGTGTTTCTCGCTAGGCTCCATGGGGCTCAGGTGCATCTCCCTTTGACACCACCTCCGGCACCTTCTACTCCATACTGCTCCGCTGACCTATTGCTTCTCAGCTCCAGTCTCTTTTGCTGCCAGATGAGGTGGGGACCAGCGGAGAAGGTGCCAGGGCCTGGCAGCTGTGGCGGCAGCTCGAGGTGGGGCAGGCGGCAGCCTCAGCACCAAAGCCAAGGCACTGTCTTTTCCAGCAAGGACTCTGATCTTTCCCCAGGGGGCAATTGCCCCTTTCAGCTGGTCTCTTACATCAGTAAGTCAAGGGGGTGGGGGGAGCAGAACAAGGTAGATACTAGGACCCAAGCAGAGTATTCTACAACAAAGAAGGTCCAGCTTGTGGCAGATGAACAATAAACTCTATGTTAATCTTTCAGATGAACGGAGCATACAGACTTCCTTTAAAAAGTAACTAAAACAAAAACTTGAATCTGACACATTTGCATCTGATCTGGTGGGTCCTCATAATATGCTGAACTTCTGAAAGCAATTTATTATACACCACAGTTGAAAGAGTGGCTACAGTTAAATGTCCCACTTAGCCACGTGCAGGATTATGATCCTGGAGCACTGTATTGCTCCTTCAAACGCTCAGCAAAGTGCTGGAGCTTTTGCAAATGAAGCGCAAACTCTTTTAGGGAAAGCAAGCCTCTATTCAAGAAAACATTCCTTTTAATCTGCTGTAATAATAGGAAACAACAGCAAAAATCTAGAACCAGTTGGCCAAGTCTTTCGTGCCAAGCAAGTAAGGAAGCTCTGGAAATGTATTCAAGCAGCTTGGCAATACTGACATTTGGGAATTGAGCACATTGGGTGAAACAGTGAGTGTTCAGCTGTGGCAGACCTCCAGTTTGTTAATCTCCATCTGGCAGTTAAGAAAGGTGGGCAGAGGAATAATTTTATGAGTCTGGGTAGATTCTTCCCGATTACAGTATCAAAGCGGAGACATTTTTCAGCCTTAAAGCCTTTTGAAATGCAGGGACAGTAGCTAATAGTCATTATGTCTTGTCCAGACCCGGCAGTTGTCCAAGCAGACGTAGGAACAGTGAGCCCTTGCCCAGACTGAGCTTCAAGTAAAAATTATGTTAGAACATTTCTAGCATTAAACACAATAGTGAGTTTGTTATAAAAGCAATGAATGTAAAAATATTGTTGAGTTTTATTTTGTACTAGCGGGGTCCGGCCACGCGTTGCTGTGGCAATTGTCCTTCTCATCACAGTCCGCAATCCACACAGATGTCCATGCAGGTCCAATGATCCCCAGCATAGCCTTTTGGGAGCAGCAGTGGCATAGTGGCTAAGAGCAGGTGCACTCTGATCTGGAGGAACTGGGTTTGATTCCCAGCTCTGCAGCTTGAGTTGTGGAGGCTTATCTGGGGAATTCAGATTAGCCTGTTCACTCCCACACACATGAGCTGTGTGACCTTGGGATAGTCACAGATTTTCGGAGCTCTCTCAGCCCCACCCACCTCTCAGGGTGTTTGTTGTGAGGGGTGAAGGGCAAGGAGGTTGTAAGCCCCTTTGAGTCTCCTATAGGAGAGAAAGGGGGGATATAAATCCAAACTCCTATTCCTCCTCTTCTTCTTCTTCCTCTTCCTCTTCTTTTGGGGTGGTCAAATGGAATCCCTCTTTCCCCTTTCAATTCACATTGTTATATGTTGGTGTCTTGTTTTTTTAGTATAGTGTAACCCTTTCCATTCCACAACGGAACTGTCCAGAGTGCGAATCCCGCTGTCCATGAGGCTGGTTGACATGCACAGTCCTGTCTTGGGTAAGGCAGAACTGGGGCAAGGAAGCTATCCCAGTCAGGCAGCAGAGGCAGGGTGGTGAGGCGCTCAGATCGAGGCCAGCTCCCTGGGTTTTTAAAGGGCCATGTGCAAAAGAAGGAGAGGCAGTAGTGTTGGTTCGCCCCCACCCCGTGGATTTTCTTAGAAGAAAAAGGCAAACAAATATGGGTGAGGAAGTGGGTAAGTGGTGGTTGGATGTGAGGGAGGGCTGAGTGAGGTGTGTGAGGATGAGCTGGATGTGGATGAGAGTATGTGTGTTGTGTGGTAGTAGTGGGTGAGGCACAGAGAGTGAAAGTTACCTGCATGTGTGTGTGGGGGGGGAACCCCACCTGATGTCTCACACGGCAAAGTGTGTATGTGTTTCACTTTCACTCGTATTACCTAACAGTATTACCTATTTACTGTTTTAACTGCTCATCTCTGCCCATCTGCACGAACATTCTAAGCCCTCATACCAATCCCTTAAGCCACAGACAGGCTGCACGAACATTCTAAGGGTGACAGTTAAACACAGCCAGCTTCATGGCCTGGTGCGGCAGGAAAAAGACGTTTTACCTGGCTCAGGTATGGACTTTCGGCGATTTGAAGGTCCGATTACCTGCCCGCAACAGAGAGGGACGTCATGTGAAAATTTGGGGGTGATCCATCCAGCCGTTTCGGGTTGGTTAGCTTTTTATATATAGAGATGTATAGTCAGTGTGTTCTGACATTTGAACACAGAAAAATAATAATTGTTTCCTCCTGTTGTATTTGCATTCAATTAATATAGTTGTTGCTTCTATTAAATGGATGTGGGTTAGGAGAAAAGTAGGATGGCATATTTGAAACAAATGAAATACTCTGAAATCATACCCTCAAATATGCTTTAAAATTTCAGAATTAAGAAGAAATTCTTAAAATGCAAGCTAAGAAATCATGAAACTTGACAGAAAGTACTTATTCATCTGAGAAATGGATTCACAGGCTCCTAAGGAAGGGCTGTGGCTTAGTGGTGGAGCATTTATTTGGCTTGAGGAGTGTCTGAGGTTCAATCCCTGGCAGTAGAAATGATCAGGCAGTAGGTGATTGGAAAGAACATCCCTGAGACCCTGGAGAGCTGCTACTAGTAACTCGTGGCCCTCCAGATGTTATGGACTACATTTCCCATCATCCCCTGCCAGCATGATGCTGGCAGGGGATAATGGGAAATGTAGTCCATAACATCTGGAGGGCTGTGAGTATGACATCTGTGGAGTAGGCAATACTGATTTTGATGGTCTGATGCAGAATAAGGCAGTTTTATGTGTTAATGTATGTGTGGCGCTCCCTTATTATTGGGTTTCAAAAGGAAAATAACATGTGTTTGTGAAGCTCAACCTATTTTCTGCAGCAATATGGTGAACAGAATCTTCTTTATTTGGTATTTTGGGATGGGGTTTTAAAAACCAGGACATTTTTGGTAAAGCCGAATAAAGCCAATAGCCATCAGCTTTATTCTGCTTTTTACCAAAACTTTTGGGTTTCTAAAACGAACTCAAATAGTACCAAAGAAAAAGCAGTGTGCTCCCCCCCTCCACTATTTTCCAAGTCCAGGTGTACCTGGGAAACGGAAGCCAGTGGGGGCGGGGGGAGAAGCTTCAACTGAATGCTAGACTTCAGTCCATTATTCAGTTGAAGTTCTGCACTCCTTGACATGGTTTCCCAAATCTAGGGTGGGGAGAGCTTTAACTAGGCCATGTTGGCCTAGGAAATGGTTGTGGAAAGGACCAAAAAAACCCAAACCATTTTCAGCTTTTTTTTTTACTCCCAGGCTATTTGGTTCTGCTGAATAGCCTTGAGTTTTTTTATTGGTAAATTTGAAACCTGAAAAAAGCAGATGAGGGCATTTTCCCCACGACCAAACCGGGATCATACATACCAGGATGTTTCCATCTCGGTTCCTCCCTCCACACGGCAACCCATCAGTGCGTTCAGGCCGAGAGGAAGAACTCCAGGTGATTACACACAGTCCCCACTTTACTTTCATTTTCCTTGCTGGTGATGCCGCACATACACAAACTGTCCCATTTTCCCAGCGTTCTGATTGGCTGCAGCCAGTGAGGTGGGAAAAATAAACTGGCCCGTCTTCTGCGGTGTTTGCATGGGAGTGGGAGCAACACTGTTTTTTTTAAAAAGAACCACCAATTTTATTGTTTTTTGAAAGGTACGGGATAAGGGAAATCTCACGGGGTGGGGTCGAGTTAGACTCGGAAGCCATGTGGAAGTCATGGTCAAACCGGAATGGTTTACTTCCTTATCCCAGGATCTATTGGCTGTGGGGAAAACGCCAAGGATTTACCAAATCACCACCCCTAATGTACAAGGCTGCAGATCAGAGTCAATGGTCTGGATGTATTTGTATTTCTGTATGAATATTTTGTTGTCTTTTTCCATAACATTTTCAAACTTAGTTTAGAAAACTTGATAAAAATTTTCTTTGGTTTTTAAATTAATTGAGATGTTTGCTTAGTTCTGACATTAGATAACCTGTTAAAGAACGAGTCATGGCCTTGTTTCAGACTCATTGTATTCCTGTTTCCTCTGTGTTTTTCCAGTTCAAGAAAACCATATTTTGTTGTTGTTTCTGAACTGACAAACTATCATTTACGCTTGCTTTGAAATACGAATTGTAAATCAATGTGAAACCTTTACTCGGTCCTGACAGTTAAATCACAATTTGGCTATTGTTTCTGAACTGCATGGAGAGCAAATTATGCTTAAGTTAATTGTAATTAACATTCCACTGATGTAAGCAGCATAATTTTCTTCCATGTTTTATACTTTTTCCTCTGTTTTATACATTTGCTCCATAGCAAAGTACTGCATCTTTATTTGAAAATGTGACAAAGTTTATCTTTTTTTTCCAGGGTTTTGGGCAGGGGGAGAATGGTACTCACCAGTACTGAATGCAGGCATCATTGTGGGTGGCAGTCCTAAGTCCTGATCCTCATTTGCTAGCCCACCACACTCAGCCAGAGAAAGAGACTAAGGAACAGTGTTCAGGGCGCTACAGAGGGAGAGGAAAATAGATAGGTATCTGTGCAACCTTATCTATGAATAGGGGAATCTTTTTTAAAAAAGCACTGTTATCGTATCAAACTATTGTGAAGCAAAAAAAGCAGACTGGGACAATGAGCGACAACAGGTTCTGATAACAGATCTATTTGGTAGTCAGTCAATCATGGATAAAGGTACTTGTTTATATTATACCCCTACACACATCCCTTCCCTTGGTGCACTGACATATTCCAAGAATCCCTTGCTTAAATGTCCATTTTGCAGGAAAGCTAGTCGGGCCACCGCCCACAACAGGGTCTTCCTTTAGGTCATCTTGGAGGACTGGAATACCTTACCCCGAGAGATTTGTTTGATGTAATCTTTACAGGCATCTTAGATTCTAATAGTGAAGTCAGCCAAATCTGTGGATACTGAAACCCAGTGACTGGAGCTCTGAATGGCAAGACAAATCATTCTGTAAACCTTAAAAGGACTTCAGGTTTGACCCCCGCAAAAAAGAAAGAAATCTACCCCAAACCCCATCAATGATCAAAGGAACACCTTTTGCTTTAAGCAAGGGACATTCCCAGTGATGGTTGCTAGGTAACCACAGTATCCCAGGCTTCAGGGTCCTTTCTAGGCCTATTTTTGACTTTTGAGGAAGGACTGATTGGGACCAGGCCTGACTAGGATTGGCAGCTCCAGGTTGGGAAATTCCAGGAGATTTTGTGTTGAAGTCAGAGGAAGGCAGAGTTTGGGGAGAGAGGAAGCCTCAGCAGGGCGTAATGCCAGTGCTGACTTGGTAGATAGGTTTAGCAGACTTTGCACTGTATAGAACTGCAGGGAAAACCCACAAGTTTTTTTTTGTTTTACAATGATTTGTCTCCACAGTCACAGCTACTGTTGTTTATTATGCTCTGCCTTCCCTGCATCCCTAGTGACTATAGTACAAAACTGCGTTAGAAATGGAGTAAATCAGGATGCGTTCTGAAAGCAGCATGACCAAAGCTTCTGGGGGCCTTCCAGCTGACTTGGACCCTGGGAATTCTGTCCCCCCAGCCCCTGAATGGCCATGAGCCAAGGGGGATTGTCCAAAAGTTGTCAAGCACAATGGGTAGGCTTTTGGAGAAAGGTGAGATAAAGTTTAATTATTTGTGCTGTTCAGAGGGCTAACCTTAGTTTAGCCCATGCATTTCTGTGGTATTTTCATTGCAGTGTATGGGAGTCATTTGCAACAGGTACATAACTTGCATTTTTTTATATGTCCCACAGTGATCCATCCATCAACCTTTTATTGGCATAGTACCACAATGATCACAAGTCATGCAAAACACTTGGGCATTTCCTTGACCCCCATTTCTTACCATCAGTTGTTACTTGTGGGGGAAAGGCATTTATTTTAAAGCAGAACTCTTGGGGACAGAATGATAAGCTGCAGTACTGCAGTTAAAACTGTTCTCATGACCTGAGTTCGATCCCGATGGATTGAGGTAGCTGGCTCAAGGTTGACTTAGCAATCTATCTTTCCAAGGTTGGTAAAATGAGTACCCCGCTTGCTGGCATTAAAGTGTAGATGACTGGAGAAGACAATGGCAAACCACCTTGTAAATATAATCTGTCTAGAAAACGTTGTGATGTTATGTCACCCAACAGTCAACAATGACCGGCTGCTTGAACAGGGGACTACCTTTACCTTTAGAAAATGATAACAAGGCATGGATGTTTCAGTCCCAATTAATTCACTGGAAGTTGAGTGTGTACCTTGACAGCAGCCACAAAATTGTAGCCCAGGTGCCAATTCATGCGGTCAGTTTACAGGTCAACAGAAATCTGTTTTATTTCATGTTTTATTTGTATACCAGATTTGTGAGCAGCTCTTCAAAATTACAAAGCAATGTAAAACAAATAACATTCATCAAATGTTATTTCAAATATGTTATATCAAACAAATAACTATCATCAAAAAATTACACAGCTTTAAAAATCACAGCAAATATATACTAAAAGATGGGTGCAAGTATTCAGCTTTAAATGAAAGCATATGACAAAAAGAGGAGAAAAGCCCAGTTAACAGCACTGGAGCACAGCAAGACCAGCCAGCACAGCTCATGGTTACTACACTAATTGCCAGGTTGCAGCCTCCTATCATGGTTGTTGTTTCAAGCACTTTGTTTCCCTCTTCCTGTCCTTCCACCCATAGTTTGGCTGCCCAGCCAGATCTTCCGTGCTAGTGTGTTACTAAAAATGGAACATTATTTTCTCTTCCTCATACCCATATTTTCCCTCTACTTTTCTTTTATGATGTGTCTTCATTTCTCTCTCCTCCTTTTACTCTTTGGTCTCAGTTCCTTCTTATCCCTGGTTGGAAACTTAGAACATATTTAGTAGCACTTAGAACATACTTAGCAGTGGTATAGGAGCAAACCTTCCCCATGACCTATCGAAGTAGGAAAGGGAAGCTCCCCCTTTGTCCATCCATGGTAATGGAATGTTAATTGGTCTTAGGTCGAATCCCCACTACTGTCTTAGCCAGGTTTCAGAACGCAAACTAACCAGGTTTGAGGAACGACCTCCCCATTGCTTGCATGACAGATTCTGTTTCTGGCGCTCGTTCTCCCTGTTAATCTGCGTTCCGGCAAGACCTGGTTGCAAGTGGCATAGACCCCATTAACACAGTTCAGAGGTGATCCAAGGGGAGGGATGAGGGTTGAAACCCTGACTTGTTTCCCGGCTTCCTGAGAGTAAAGTGATTAATAGACCTTGGGCAACTAATCAGAGCCAAGCGATAAGCACGCAGTCTTCCTCTTTTGGTTTCATTTCTGCTTTTGCGATCAGCCAGCAGAAGGGGACGCAAATGTAACAGTCAAACATGTAACTTTGAATCGGTAATGGTTTACACAGGTAACGATTAACTGTTTGCACAGTTAAACAGTTAAACGTTAAACTTTTACTCGCTGGTTTTTTTGATCATGCCCCTACAATGTACGTTTCCGCAGTGGGAAAAGGTCCTGCCCCATCAAGGCACGCCAGCCAATCAGGGGAGACCGGCGAAGCGAGCTCGCCTGGTAGTGGGGATTGCTAAGAGTTCTGCAACCGGGTGTGTTTGCTGTGTGCTCGCCAGGGTGGGGAGGGAGAAACTCCGATGAAGAGGACACGGTTTCACAATGAACAGGTTTGGATCTACATGCAAATTTCAAGTGGGGATTCGACCTTAGTGGTTACACATGTGGAGCTGATTAGAACTCCTCTTCGATTAGATTTAATTACATTTTAAACACTGTTCAGACTGTGGGTTGTTCTTATTATTGTATTGGACGGACATCTAATTTCTCTTTGTAAACGCTACTTTGCATACTACAGACATTCATTTTATATTACAAATGACACAGTCTTTTAGAAAACATGTCAGCAAAACCATTCCCAGTGACCCCAACACTTCTTATACAGCACCACTATGTAATCACTTTGCCCTTCCTTTTGTGCTAGGTAAAGGTACAAGGGTAAACTTTTGTTACACGTTTGCTTATTAAAGATTTATTGTGATATGAAGTTTGTATGCACTATGGTCCACTTCATCAGATATAAGAAGTATATCCTATGTTGGTACATAAATGTATGTGTGTACAAATATAAAATCACAAAATTAGATACCTGGTATAGGTTAGGGCCATATGGAGCATGGGGAGGGGGAAGCTGGAATATTTGTCCAGGGTCCCATGGTGGCTGTTGGCTGCCCTTCTCACAGCTGAATGTGGCTCTGGCCTGCACTGTGCTTTGCCTGTGCCAAACTTGTGTAGATATGTTACCCATCAATCCCACTGCTGCCACACCGGTCAGTTCAGATGATGATATATGCAGGACCAAAGGATTACCATCCCTGTGCTTCCCGATGTGAGTGGCTGGTTTGGATGCCCCTGTCCATCCTCAGATGCTTCAGATGCTTATCTAAATGACAAACACCTAACCCTGACCAATCCTGCCAACCTCAATTAAGGTCTCACTGACCTCAGGATGGCTTTTAGTAGCACATTCTTCTCAGCCGCTGCACTTCCAGGCACCTGTTATTTCTTCCCTGCCTGCATTGATGGTTGCCTGAAATTGGTTGCAAAATCATCTCTGCAACTATTTGGGCAGAAAACATGCTTTGTTGGAAATAGGGGTAGTTCAAAGAATAAAAGCAATTCATATCTGTTGAATTCTGCCATTTTGAAATTTCTCATGTAGTTTCAGTGTTCTATTGTGATTTATTAAAGTACTTTGTGTTGAGCCTTGGTACTGTCTGGGGTGCCCATCCCCAGGGTCTGAGAAGCCCTTCCTCTGGCATCAGGCAGGGCATTTGGGTTCAGCTGTACTTCAGTGGCCCTTTCCCAAGGCTAACAGGTTCTGAGTTGGGCTGTAGCTACATGGGAGCATCTTCCTTGATTGTCCAGGCCCTCATGCTTTTTATTCCCACCCTCCAGTCTGGGCTCCATCCCTGGCCCTTCCTTCTGTCTCTTTCCTCAGAACCTTTAAGGCAGTGGTGGTGAACCTTTTCGAGACCGAGTGCCCAAATTGCAACCCCAAACCCACTTATTTATCACAAAGTGCCAACACGGCAATTTAACATGAATACTGAGGTTTTAGTTTAGAAAAAACTAAAATGGTTGGCTCCAAGGCACACATTACTCGGGAGTAAGCTTGGTGAAGCAACCATGCAATGCTTCAAATGGGTGATTCACAATCCTAGGAGGGTTTACTCAGAAGCAAGCCCCATTGCCAGCAACTGAGCTTACTCCCAGGTAAAGGATCATGCCCAGGCCAGCCTAGATGTGTAGGGGAGGTTATTTTCCACCCCCCACATGACGAACTCTGTGCACGCGTGCCCACAGAAAGGGCTCTGAGTGCCACCTCTGGCACCCATGCCATAGGTTCGCCACCACTGCTTCAAGGGCTCTCATACATTGCTCCTCCCTCCTCCCTGTTTCTGCTCCAGGAGGGTAGAGACTTCAGTTGTGTTTCGGGGCCTGTGTCAGGCTCCTTGCTGAGGGCTTGAGCTTCTGGCACAGCACTGGACTGTGCTGTGAAAAATTTTTGGACAACCATAATGTTATATATCGAGAAACTGGTGAAGATTAATATTGGGATAAATAATGATTTAATGTTCATGGGTGCAATGGAGGATAGAAGGGTAGATAAAATATAGCTATATGTATAAAATAATGATCAAAGCAGCACATGCAACAATAGCTTTAGGCTGGAAAGAAAAGAAAAAATGGACAATCCAGAAATGGTTGGAATATATCTGGGAACAAGTGACACTGGACATTTTCGATATAATAAAAAAAAATAAAATGTGGCAAGATAAACTGAGCGAAATTTTGAAGATATGGACAATATATGCGGACTGGATGAAAGAAGCTGGAGTCAGTGAGGAGATATGGGAGAAGAGATTACAAAGAATGAACTTACTGCTGTTTGATAAAACTATGAAGAAAATACAGGGGGGAGGGGAAAAGGGGAAAATGTATTGTTTGAAAATGAATGAAGAAGAGTATTAATATAAAATGAAATATTCAAATGATACAATAATTTTTTTTAAAGCACTGGACTGTGCCTGGGTACAGTTCAGCCTGCTTTCCAGACCTCTTCTGCTGCTGTGTGGCCTTTTGGAGCCCTGGCAGCCGTGGCCCAGGGTGGGGCTCTTCCCTGTGAGTTGCCTTGTACCACTGGGACTGTCTGCCACCACTGTCTGCTGTTCTGTGTGCCCCCAGGGACTGGGTAAGTCTTCCTCCTGGGGCTTCTCCCGGGCCTTCCGGGTGACAGTCCTGAGGTGCAGTCCCCGGATACTTTGTACTATATGATTCAGGGTTCAAATAATATTAAAGAAATCTTTACCATCATAACCAATAAGTGCAACTGATTTCAAGTGTATTTGTTTTTGACACCTCTTCCTATTGCATTGTTGCACATATTTAATGAGACAGAAATTGTTATTTACCGACATGTCCTTTTCTTTTGTTGTGCTTTTCAGAGTGCAAATTCACCTGCACCAGTGGCAAATGCTTGTATCTTGGCTCACTGGTCTGTAACCAACAAAATGATTGTGGAGACAACAGTGATGAAGAGAACTGCCTGCTTGTAACAGAGCATCCGCCTCCAAGTATCTTCAGCTGTAAGTATTTGTTCCTCGCCTGCCAGTTCAAACATTTGCTTTGGATTTTGTTCTCCGTCATGTGCTTTCGAAAAAGCTTTGAATTAAGTTTGCAAGATGTTGGTCCCCCCCCCCCCCCACATTATTTCTTTCACAATTGATAGAAAATAAAAGCATAAGGCTTTTCCACATGGATTTTTTCCCCATAGGATCAAGCCCTATACTGCTTTGGTTTACCCACTGAGTTGTGCATTTTGTGCCTTTTATCTTCAGTTTTATAGTTTTTTCCCTGGCTCCCCCCCCTTTTCTTTTGAGAACACATTTATGTCAGTCTTTTTCTGAAAACTGATTTAGAGTTGCCATTTTCTCTCTGTGTGATGTTTCTATTGGCTTTATATGTCCCTCTCACTTCCACCCACCTGCAGCCCACTTTTTGATGACTGGACTGTCATGATCATCAAACCACTCCCTCTCCCCTGACCCTGAAGACTAAGTGGATTTCTTTTCAAATTTCAAAAAGGCACTACAAAATCAATTTATTGATACAGCATTGTAATGATACATTCAGCAGGTTCTCTGAGTTCCCAGTTTTCATTCTTTGAAAAAGTAATGCTCCAGTTGCATCTCTTGCAAAAGGTATAAGGGAAAAAATCTTACTTTTTTCAAAGGAAACCTGGTAATTCAGAGAACCTTCTACAGATACTATATCTTTATAAGCATTCACAAAACTAAAAGGGAGTGGTGCGGTGACACCACTGATTATACCACCAATGACAACAGCATCTTCCCTTGAAAATCTTGATTATTTGAGGCACATATGAGAAAAAACAAACTCCCCGACTGTGAAAATGCAGAGGGAGGGCAAATGTGCAGAAGAACCATGCCCAAACCAATTCCACTATTTGTGGATAGACTGTTAGCGAGTAGACACACAATGATACCTACAGAGGCACTTTGATACTCTGACATAGACGACTGAAAAGATCAGGAATAAGTGGAGTGTGTGGAAAAGGCCATTATCACAATAGTCATTTGTAACTTGCCTTCTCTTATGATCTCCTTCCTTGGATATTGAATATATTTTAAGGTATATATTTATACAGGCTACTGTGTTGCATTAATGGTATGTGAAATGTAAACCAGAGACTGGTTTGTGAACTCTGTGCCCTTTGTCTTGTAACCCCATAACTATTCAGAAGCAGAAAGGAATACAGAATCCCCAATGTGCATGTCCTCTATGGACTGAATGAGGAAATCATACAAATAATAGGGTTGTAAATTTGCCGCCTAAGGCGGGAGGTGGGGAGGGGAAGGCCCATCAAATTAGACACAGAGATATTTTGTTGGTAAAATAAGCTGGCCACAGCTTGTTTAACGATAAAATATGAGAAACAGCATGACAGGACAACATTGGAGCAAAGGCACTGTGTGGAAAACCTGCCAATCAGAAAGCCTCACCCCCAGAATTCCTGCTTGAGGGGACCTGATGGGATGGCAAGTGACTGGGAGGCCATGTAGGCAATGGCCTCTACCTGGTGCTGTCCTTGACAACAGGGGGTGTAGACCAGCCACCAACCCATGCCTGGGGATGAAGCTTAGTAGCCTGCCACAACTCCCAGACCCCTTATGGGGCCCCTGTTGATGGAGAGGAAGGCACACAGGCACTGCCTCCCCGCAAAGGATCCATCTTCATGCTCTATACCAGGGTTAGGGAACCTGCGGCTCTCCAGATGTTCAGGAACTACAATTCCCATCAGCCTCTGTCAGCATGGCCAATTGGCCATGCTGGTAGGGGCTGATGGGAATTGTAGTTCCTGAACATCTGGAGAGCCGCAGGTTCCCTACCCCTGCTCTATACTGTTAGGATTTATAAAATGGCTAAGTGAACAAAATGGCTGAAAGTGTGATCAGCTTCATAGTTAACAGAAAGCAATAGAAAGTTATTGTAAGCTATAGAAAATTCCAGTGACAGTTTGGCTGCAGTAGAAATGTATTAACCTTTAATATGATTGGTGGAGAACTTTGGATCAATCAGGGGCTTGTTGCTTGGGCAGGAAAATGTATCCATTAGATAGAATCTGAGCCTGAACTGGAGTTGGTAACCATTCTATGAAAACTTCTTGATGATTCTTCTCTGTAATAAGCTGTGTGCTAAAGAAAGCTGTGTGCTTAACTATGCTGTATAGAGCTGATAGAGAGTGTTATGTTTGACCAGAAGTATTTTGTGTAGTTCTATTAGTCTGTTTAGGTAGTCTTATGTATACTTGCAACTTCTCAAGTAAAAGTCTTCCTGTGGAATGAAGATCCTGTGTGGAGAGTGTTTTATTCCATATGTGACTGAAGGTTCCTGTGTTAGCAAGTAGACTATATCATTCTCTTCTAGCCACTGGTTAATACTGCTGCGTAAAAATACTCTGCTGATAGGTTATGGGTCCAGGCCTAGACCAGTGTCCAGCCAGTGACCAGTGTCCAGTTGAGTGACCAGTGTCCAGTCCAGAGTCCAGAGCTTGGATCAACTCGTGCATAATAGAGAAGAAAGAGTCCAAATTATGAGCTGTGGTGCAGCAGTTTGGAAGAAAGCTGAAGATGGCGTTTGCAGCAGCAAGTATGCCCTTCCAGCTACTGAATGCAAGCAACTATATGGCTTGGGCTTGCAAAATGCAGAACTACTTGATCAGAGAAGGCCTGTGGACAGTGTGATCAGCTTCAGTTGTCCAGACTGTGGACAGTTGTCCAGACAGTTGTCCAGAAAAGATGAAAAAGCCCTTGCATCTTTAATTCTAGCTATGGAGAACTCTCAGCTCCTATATGTCAGAGACTGTTCTAGTGCAAAACAAGCCTGGGAATCTCTGAAGAAAATCTATCAACAAGACTCAGCTGGCTCCAAAATGCTGATTGCCAGAAGATTATATAACTGTAAGTTAAAGGCGAATGAATGTATGTCTTCTCACCTACATCAAATGAGATCTCTCTTTGCTCAACTAGAAGACAGAGGAATGGACTTTCCTGAGTCTCATAAAGTTTATATCATTCTATCTTCTTTGGATGAAACCTGGGATCAGCTAGTCTACAGTTTGCAGAGTATAAAAGAAGAGAACTCTGTCCCTTGTGACTGCAAAGCTGTTAGAAAGTCAGAAACAAAGAAATTTCCAAAAGAAAAGTCAAGCTTCAGAGAGAAAAGCACATAGAGTCTATACAGCAAGCAGACATCACCCTGATGGGAGATCTGCAGTTCCTGAGACAATGCCTGTCAAAATCTCTTCTGTAAGAAGGTGTTTCGCATGTGGGGCCAAAGATCACCTAGCCCGGAATTGCCCATTAGCCAGAAGCAAGGCAGTAATACAAGGCCAGAAGAGGCAGAAGGGGAGATCTTCAAACTTCAAGCAAAGTGAATCTGCAATGATGGTGAGCAAAGCTTCAGAGGATCAACAGAGTTCCTGGATTATGGACAGTGTGTGCACAACACACTGTGTCAACGACAGAATTCTACTTCTTGAAGAGACTCCTGCTGATGTAACTCACGTGAGTTTAGCAGATGGATCAAAAACTGAGGTTTCAGTTAAAGGGACAGTGTATGTACCTATCCTTGGTAAAAACTTAAATAATTTCCTGTTTATTTCACAGCTTGATTTTTGTTTACTTAGCGTGGGTTGTTTAACTCAAGAAGGTTATAAAGTTGAATTTAAAAATGATATGTGTTATGTAAACAAGGAAAATGTAAATTGTGCAAAGGGAAAACTAAAAGACATGTTGTACTATATGACTCCAAAAGGTAGTGGAAGTGTAGAGCAATTGTCTAGCTTAAATAATAAGCCATTGCATGATAACTGCATTCATGAATTACATCGTGTACTTGGACATGCGGGGTGGTCAACAATTAAGCAACTTGCAAAAGTCTGTGACTTAGATTTAAAACCCTGTAAGCACTATTTTGAATGCTCTGTGTGCAGTGGTTGTAAAGTCAAGTCTTACCCTGTACCAAGATAGAGCAATAGAAAAATGGAAAAACCATTTTCCTTGGTCCATGCAGACCTAGCAGGACCATTTCAGTGTAGTCAAGGAAATGCTCAGTACATATTCCTGATAGTTGATGACTATAGCAGGTATTCATACTGTATTCTGCTTAAGCATAAGTCAGGAGCATTAGAAAAATTCAAAAATTGGGTTGCCATGATAGAAAGAAAATTTTCCAATAAAGTGGGGAGCCTACAAACAGATCATGGTGGAGAATTTATGGAAACCAGGTTCCAGTCTTGGCTAGAAGCAAAAGGGATTGTGCACAGATGCACTAATTCATACACTCCTCAGGAGAATGGAATTAGTGAGAGGAGGTTAAGAATTCTACAGGTAATGAGAGATTGTACGCTGCAAAATGCAAAACTTCCTTTTCATTACTGGGGGGAAGCTGTTTGTACTGCAACGTATGCGATCAATTGTTTATGGAGTTCTAGCATTAATCAAACTCCACATTTCATACTTTTTGGCAAGCAACCATCCTTAAAACATCTAAGAAGGTTTGGTAGCTTTGCAAATGTGTTAATTCCCAGTGCACAAAGACAAAAAGGAAAACAGAAATGGATGAAACCAAGATTTCTTGGCTGTGCTCAAAACTGTAAGGGTTATTGCTTTTCCCAGAGTTATGGAAAAGTTGTAATATCAAGAAGTGCAAATTTTGAAAAGCATTCAGGTTGGGAACATGTTCATGCCAATACAGAAGAGTTTCTACCTATAACTGAACAGCAAGAGAGTGCTGAGGTTAGAGATAAGAGCAAACCAATTTCCCCAGAGCATAATCAGTCTGATGTTTCTGAGAATGTAAAAGACAGTGAGGGGGAAAGCACTTCAGATTCAGAAAGACAGGGAGAGAGACCATATAATGCTGATTTCCCCAGAAGATCAAAGAGGGAAAATAAGGGTATGCCACCAGAAAGATATGGGTCTACTCAAGCTGTTAGAATTTGTCAGACCTGGGTGGAACCACAGAGTTTTTATGAAATGTTAAAAAGAACACCTAATGAGCAAGAGCAATGGAATGTTGCAATGGATGCAGTTGGAATCTCTGATCCAACAGAAAGTTTTTGAGGTGGTAGATAAACCTGACAATCAGAAAGTGATTGGGTCAAGGTGGGTTTTTAAAAGGAAGCCTCTACCAGATGGTGAGTTCAAATACAAGGCAAGGTTGGTGGCGCAAGGCTATGCCCAGAGATATCTTGAGAATTTTGACCAGACGTATTCACCAACAGCTAAAGCAGAGTCCATGAGACTTATCTTAACATTAGCTGTTCAAAAAGGTTGGAAAATCTGTCATTTTGATTTCTTATGTGCTTACTTGCATGCACTTTTGAATGAGGATGTGTATATGCAACCTGCTCCAGGTTATCCTTTGGAAAATGGAAAAATTTACAAATTGAGAAAGTCACTATATGGGCTTAAGCAGGCACCTCACAATCGGAATAATAGTCTTAATGATGGGCTGTGCAAATTAGGTTTTAAAAGAAGCATAGCAGACTCATGTGTATATACCAAAGGAACTGGACAAGAACAAATAATTGTAATGATCTATGTTGATGATATGTGCGTGACTGCACAAACTGACAAGCAGATCACTGATTTGTTGGAAAAATTGAGTAAGACATTTCAAATAAAGAATTTGGGTTACATCAAAACTTATTTAGGCATAGAAATGTCCAAAACAAAAGAGAAAAATCTTCTGTTAAGTCAGAAAGGAAAAATAAAAGATCTGATTCACAAAACAAATTTGGAAAATGTCAAAATAGCCAAAACACATATGACAACTGAGTTTGTGAAATATGATGATGACTCAGAAGAAACATTATTTGAAAAGCCAGAACTATATCATTCAGTAATTGGAAGACTGTTGTATATTGCCAATTGGGCTCGAGCAGATGTAATGTATTCTGTGAGTTATTTAAGTAGGAAAGTTTCAAAACCTACTCAGCATGACTGGCAAGGTGTGAAAAGGATTCTGAGGTATCTGAAAGGTACTTAAGACTATGGTTTGTTAATTGCACCAGACAAGACCAATGTATTGACAGCAATAGCTGATAGTTCTTTTGCTGACAATGGTAATAAGAAATCCTGTACTGGTTTTGTGGTAAAATATGCAAACACACTAATTGTGTGGAGGTCAAGGAAACAGTCATTGGTGACCTTATCCACATCAGAGGCGGAGCACAGTGCTCTGAATGAGGCATGTACAGAGATTGAATGGGTAGAACAATTGTTGGATGATTTAAATGTTAAATGTGTTGAACCCATTGCTGTGTTTGATGATTCACAAACATGTATTAATCTGGCAGAGGCTGAAAATATGAAGAACAGAACTCAATACATTGGAGTTAGGTATCATAATGTTAAACAAATGGTACAAAGCAAAAATTATTAGTCTGCATTACATTGAGAGTGAGAATAGTTTGGCTGATGTGTTTACAAAGCCAGTATCTGAATTAAAGTTTGAGAGAATGTTAAATCAGATGGGAATTATAAAAATCAACTGAGTGTAATGTATGTATATGTGTTTCTGCTAACCAGAATCTGAGAAGGGGTGTTAGGATTTATAAAATGGCTGATAAGTGAACAACATGGCTGAAAGTGTGATGAGCTTCATAGTTAACAGAAAGCAATAGAAAGTTATTGTAAGCTATGGAACATTCCAGTGACAGTTAGGCTGCAGTAGAAATGTAACAAGTGTTAGCCTTCAACATGATTGGTGGAGAACTTTAGACCAATCAGGGGCTTGTTGCTTGGGCAGGAAAATGTATCCATTAGATAGAATCTGAGCCTGAACTGGAGTTGGTAACCATTCTATGAAAACTTCTTGATGATTCTTCTCTGTAATAAGCTGTGTGCTGAAGAAAGCTGTGTGCTTAACTATGCTGCATAGAGCTGATAGAGAGTGTTATGTTTGATCAGACGTATTCTGTGTAGTTCATATGCTAAGCTGTGATGAAGACACGAATAACAGTGAAAATACAGTCATAATCAGTAAACCCTTGACTGAACAATGCAAACTAATTAAAATAGAGGGTGGGAGGGTTGGGAGACGCGGCCAGCAAAAGTGGAAAGAAGGGGCCGGGGCTGCGTAAGCTCTCCTCTTATTCTCATGCTGAGGCCCCACCTTCTCCCAGCCGCTGCTGAAATCCCAGCGCCAGCTCACTCTTAACGGTCAGCCCACAGGGTTTCATGTGGCTGGGTCTGGAACAAGACTGCCCTCCCTGCTCTGCCTGGGTTGCAACATATGGCTTCAGGTGAGTCTGCCACGATTTTCTTGCTTCCTTGAATATGGAGAAACAGTCACCTGATTTTCAGTTGGAATTCATTGTGTCGTATTTCTATTTTTCCTCAGTGCATTAGAGCCTCATAAATTAATTTGACTATAGGTCAGCAATGGTGTCTTATCCTGTGACTGGAAACATCTACAATGCAACTCTTTTCACTGTTTAAGTTAATGTGTGGAATAGTAGAAAGTTAGGATTGGATCAACCTGTTCCTTGACTGTACTATATTGTAGTGAAAGTTAGGTTTTTGTGGGTAGTTATTTTTGCTAACTGATACTTGTATTAGATAAATAGTTAGATAGGTTTTAGTTAGTTTAGTACCTGATACTTGTATTAGCTAGATAGTTGTCTTGCCCTACCTGTTGCAGATTAGTGCTAGTTGTAGATTAGTGCAAGTTAGGTTTGGTTAGTTGTTCATAGGACGGGGCCCACTCTTCTTGGGGGAATATTAGTTAGGCTGTTGAGTGAAGGGAGGCCGATAGAGTAATGGGGGCGCCAGTTTTGGGGCTGGGGATCCCAGTTTTGATGGGGCGGGGTAAATATAGCAGTAGGCGGAGGCCAGATGATAGAAGGCGATTGAGATACAGTTTTGCTCGCTCGCCTTCTGACCTCCGACCTATCCTGAAGAACGAAGGTGGCAGGATTCAGGAGGACTCCACTTCGTCTCTGGTGTTGATCAATGCCAGGTCCATTAATAATAAGACCGCTTATATCTCCGGAAAGATTTTTCCTTCAGGGATCAGTGCAGATGGACCACTGGCTTTGTGTCACTGCTAGAAACCTGGACGCTGCTGGAAGGCTGCAGGACTGTGGTCTTAGAGGTACAAGGTCGCCAGCCTTTACCAGGCTCTTCAAGCAAGTGGTCTCCGAACCCGGGTCACCAAACTCGGGGCCAGGGTGGGAGTGGCAATGTTCATCCGGGAATTCTATCCCTTTTTTAGGGCCTGCCCCCGTCCCCAAGTGGGAGATCCCTTGGCATGGAATGTGTCGGTCTACCAGGAGTGGTTGGCCCCGGAGAGGTTTGGCAGTCCTGCTTGGTGGTACCGGTGCGCCCTAAGCCTTTTTTCGCGAATTGGCCGACCAGCTCTGCCCACGGCTTGCTTCAGGAGGTGGTGGCCCAGGACTGGGCGTGATTCTAAGCGCTATTCCCTAGACTCATTGTCTTGGGTGAGATTTCAAGCGCCCATGCCGAATAATCCGCTTCCATGTACAGCTGACCATGGACTCTGGTGTCATCCATGGTGACGCTTGGGCCTCTCCTTAGTAAGTTCTGGCAATCCCAATTTCATGAGGCCGGTCCTACAGACTGGACTTGGTGCTTTGGGTCGGGATTGATTAATGAGTCGTGATCCTCTGTGGACAGAGTGCCATGGTCCGACCATTATTTGCCTCCCCTGAAGGTCCGGATCTGGATTCCAGCCGCTGCACCTCCCCGTCTAGGTAGACGGGCTGATTTATGCTCCACCTTCGCTATGAGACTCATGGGATCCACTTTGGTTTTCCTATGAATGCTCCTGGCGGGACCCTCTGTACTACTGCCAGCACGCCATCGATGAGCAGGTGTGGAGGACTGGAGAACTCCCGGCTCTCTAATGCCATCGATGTTAGCTGCCATACACCGGCGCCCTTCTTAATGCCCCTGTTTGGCGGCGGGCTCCGGTGTGGGTATTACTGGAAGCAAGAGCTCCACCAGATGAAAACGGGTTAGTAGCTTTAGATCGTCTAGAGCGGGTGTGGAGGAAATCCTCGTGCCGGAGCCGCTACGCGACTCATCTTATAGGAGCGCTTATGAAAGCCCTATGAGATGCACGCATCTAAGGGAGGCAAAGAGAGCTTTCTTCCCCTCCTCTCTCGCATCTGCTAGCTCTCGCCCAGCACAATTGTTGTGTATAATTCGGTCCCTAACCTCCTTATCGGAAGGAGTTCTACAAATTGTCAGTTGACTGTTAGCTGCTTCAGAGGCATTTATGAGCTTTTTTTGCAGACAAAGTTGTGTCAATCTCGCCAGGACTCTTCCCCCCATAAGTTGACTACTAACAATGAGCTTAACTGGAGGCTCCTCACGCCTTCTTCTGGCCCTTGTTTCGCCCAGTTTTCCTTCGCTCTCCCAAGCTTCCAGTTGACAGGACCCTGGCTGCTGTTAGACCCACAACTTGGTCCTCCTCTGGATCCGCGTCTCCTCCCTGGCTTATTAGAACTTGCCGGGCGGAGCTACGACCCCATCTGTTGAATATCATCAATAGCTCCCTTGAGCAAGGAGTTTTTCCGGATGGGTTGAAGGAGGCAGTGGTCCGCCCACTCTTGAAAAGACCATCCTCAGATCCAGGTGATCTGGCCAACCACCGCCTTCCATCTCCAATCTTTCGTTTCTGGGGAAGGTAATTGAGAGAGTGGTGTTGGAGCAGCTTCAGGGCTTCCTGGATGACACATCGGCTTTCAACCCCTTCCAGTCCGGCTTCCGTGCTGGGCATGGGACGGAGACTGTTCTTGCCGCTGTCACAGATACACTCCGTATGCAGCTTGACTGAGGCGGATCGGCGCTGCTGGTTTTGTTAGATCTGACAGCAGCGTTTGATGTGGTCGACCACGCCCTTTTGGCCCACCGCTTCGGCCGTTGCCTGCGCGCGGGGCACTGTCCTTCAGTGGATTGTCTCTGCTTCTCCGGGACCGGAGTCAGCAAGTGTGGGAAGCGGGGATCAAGCTTCCCGGAAGTGCCCGCTTCATTGCGGTGTACCCTTAGGTAGCGCATTATCCCCGCTGTTGTTTAACATCTACATGCAATAATTTGCCTCCAGCTGTTTTGTTTTGGGCTGATTTGTCATCAGTATGCTGATGACACTCAGCTCATTCTGTTGATGGAGGGGGGAGCGGTCACTGCCCCTGCAGTTCTACAGCATTGTCTGGAGGCGGTCGCTGGTTGGTTGAAACAGAGCAGGTTGAAACTGAATCCATCGAAGACGGAGATCCTTTGGCTTGGCCGCAGGAGGGAGATTGGGGATTTCCAGCCGCCGGTGTGGGAGGGGGCCATTTTGGCGCCGGCCTTCTCCGTTCGCAGTCTGGGGGTCCACCTGGATTTGTATCTTTCAATGGAGACCCAGGTGGCCCATGTAACTCGGACTGCATTTTTCCACCTCCGCCAGGCCCGGCGGCTGGCCCCCTTTCTCTCCCAGGCAGACCTGGCCATAGTGATCCATGCAACAGTCACCTCCAGGTTAGACTATTGTAACTCGCTCTACGCGGGTCTCCCCTTGCGTTTGATTCGGAAATGGAAACTGGTCCAACATGCGGCGGTGTGTTTGCTCACAGGGGGCGCCTTCTGTGATCACATTCAGCCTGTGTTGCGCCAGTTGCATTGGCTTCCGGTGGAATTCCGAATCATTTTCAAGGTGTGGGTTCTGACTTTTAAGGCCTTACGCGGCCTGGGACCCTCGTATCTTCGGGACCGCATTACCCCATATGCCCCCACTCATCCTCTATGTTCAGCTGAGGTAAACTTACTGGTGGTCCCTGGCCCCTCTATGATGCGGCTGGTTTTCCACGCTGGCCAGGACCTTTATTTCTGGCCCCTCGCCTGGCGGAACACTCTCCCTCCAGCTAGTCCGGGCTCCTGCGGGATCTTGGTGAGTTCCGCGAGGCCTGTGGCACCGAGTTGTTCACGGGCCTTTGGAGTAACCAGCCGCTGAGTATGGTGCCCCTGCTCGTTTACACCCAGACTATCCTCCTATGGAGAAGTCCGGCTACTCCCTAGGGGAGGGTTTTAAGAGTAAGGATTTACCGGGCGCCTTTTATTATGATCACCGCTGTTTTAACAAAAATTTAATATGTTTTAGTATGTTTTAATGATGGAGCCTTATGGATTGTTGTTGTTTTAATTATTATTCGCTCCTGATTTCGTTGTATTAGTTTTGTTGTACACCACCCAGAGCCCCTGGGGATGGGGCGGTATAAAAATTCAAATAAATAAATAAATAAATAAATAAACCTTTTTATGCTGTAAGAAGAGAAAGCTATTCCTCTGAGAAAACAAAACCATTTTGTCCAAGGTGAATGATTTCAACAGCACAATATCCACTTGCGTGTTTCTTCTGCTGAAAATATTATTTTTATTATTTGTCTGTAGCGTTTGTGACTATTCATGTATAAAAACAGGCAGTCTGGGTGAGGAGTTACAGACCCAAGTGAGAGTGCATGTGTGCTGCTCCTTCCTGATCCCACAGCTTTGACTGTTGCCTATGGAGCTCTTTATAAAAAGTGTACTTTTGCTATCAGCTATAATTTTCTGATCAGCTGTTCAACAGGGAGCTAGATTGAGTTTTTTTCCTGCTCCACTTTCCCTGCCAAACACCTGAAAACAGGATTCCAGTTTCCTTTAAAGCCTTCTCCATGTGTGTTCTATTGGATTGGAGCTGATAGGCATAGGATGCTTGATTTTGTGCAGACGCATACTTTTCTCCCATTATGCTCCAGATGTTTTAAGCACTTTACGTGTAGCTCACATCAGGCCAGGTGTAGTAGGGCATGTAACAACTTAATCAGCACATTTTACTTACTAGAATAGCTAAGTACTGGACAATAAAGTGTATCAATCATTGATGCACTGTGTTACCTAATTACAGCATTCTGTACTGTTCTATAGATCACTCCATTGTATGCGAGGGGTACTTAACACCCAAGTCCAGGGATGGCAGAAGCGGTAAAGATTTTTCATCATCCCTCCTTATTACTTTTGCTGCATTGTGCTTTCATAGTGGTAAAGCTTGGCATTTCAAAATAATTGCTCAGATCCATCCATAATACCACACAAAATTAGGGGCAAAGAGACATAGTCAATATTCTTCACAGCTTGAATGCAAGAAAAACAAATATGTCAATATGGTTTTATAGCTCCTTTTCATAATTGTCCACTGTCGGGAACATAAATTCACTTTCTATTTTAGGTCATAGCATGCCATTCTTGATTATGCAAATGTAGCCTGAGTGAGAGGAAAAATAAAATTTGCTTATTACTGTTGAGGTTGAAACTGTTCCGCAAGTAACTTTGAAGAACTAGGTTATGGGGAAAAAAAGAATTAATTCAATAAAAATATGGGGAAACTCTTCGTTACTTGAGTTCTTCCATTCCAAGAAAAAAATATTCCGTTGACAGACTTGCAAGCTGCTTCTTCTGTGCTATTCCAGCCTGCGGCTATAATCCTGCAAGAGATCTTTACTGCTGTGGGACTGCTCGGGTGTGCAAAGTTAATTTGTGTGCTTTCAATACTGGGACCTGATCAGATCCTCTGCTGATTTACAGTAGGAATGCCTTGATGAATAAGGGATTTGCTCATCTATAACCAACGGAATTTGGCCATATGGTATTGTGTGACTTTTATACTAAAATAGCCTCTGTGGCATATTTTGCATCCATTGGAATGTCTGCACACAGAAATTTTATTCGAATTAGTTGAATTGGCCAACTGCTTGTTAAGACCACGGATTTCTAGATAAATGGATACTTGTTCAGAAGGGCTGTTACCTTTCATGAAGGAGAAAGGGGCACTCTTCATTTAAAATGTTAACTAATTTAAATATATACAAACTTAAAATAGCTTAATAACTAGCAGAACAACTGGAGAGACAGAGAAATATGAGCCTGGCCAATACAGCTTTTGTTTTACTTACTTGCCATTCTAAAGAACACCCCTGCAAAAAATCTACTTACCTAGAGTGCTAGCCTTAACTTAGTGATCTGGAACTCTGTCTCCCTGCCCTCTGATAATTCACAGATGAAAATCACCACACATTTGTAACACTCTGATTCTTGTTAGAAGAATCAGTGACAAAACTCGTCCTCAAGTTTTTCATGTTGCTAAAGGCTGTACATCATCCATTACAAATTGTATTCATGTACTCTGCAACAAACTATCTTTTAGTGAATTGAAAACCGGAAGGGTATGGGTCTCTTTGTGGACTTATTTTGAGTCATGTGGGGGCAGTGTTTGGCTGCCTTCCCCCTCCCTGTCTTCCGCCAGGAGCTGGAGAATTGCATTGCCTGGTCTGGGGCATCCCTTTGTGAGAGAGGTAGCTGCTGGCAGGCTGGTTCGGTGTCTGGGCCATGCCCAGCCTCTTCGTCAGTTCTGTGTCCCCTTGGCACCAGTGTCATGCCCACGCTGCTGTGTGCATGCCTTGCATTTCGGTGGGAGATGATGAGCTGAGGTTCTGGGAAAGGGATGCAGCTCTGGCGACATGCCCATGCATTACTGGAAGAGAGTGACTGGCTCTTCCCTGGTGGACACACAGTCTTGGACACAGCTCAGGACTGCTTCTCTGCCATAGGAAAGGGCTTAAAAAGCCCAAGACGCTGAAGGATTGCAGTTTCCTGCTCTGCCGGGATGGCAGAGAGAGAAGCCCTCCCCTTCTGCAGAGCAGGTGCACTTCCTGTGAGCCGAATGCTTCTGACCCAGGCTGAGGAAGGGCTGCTCAGACTGCTGACCTCCCAGGTCACCCAGATCGCTAGCAGGAAGCAGGAGTATGCAAGGCATTCCTCCAGCCTCTTTCTCACTCCAATTCCTTCTCTCTTCCTTTCCACTTTCCTTTTTGTCTCCCTCTCCCCCTTTCTCTCTTGTATCCCTTTCTCTCTTCCCCTCCTATTCTCTCTCTTCCCCCTATTTTCTCTCTTTCCCTTTCTTTCTGAACAGAGGATACACTATTGAGTAGTAATGTGTGAGAAAAAGATCTTGGGGTATGGGTGGACAGTAAGTTAAATATGTCAGTGTGATGCAGTGACAAAAAAGGCTAGTATGATCTTAAGTGAAGCTCTGGGTGCAAGAGTTGGGGGCATAGTTTGAGAGCTTACTCCAGGCACCATTTTCTGTAGATATGCCTCCACAGCAGGCAGCTTCAGTGTATAAAATGATAGGATGTGCACTGTGTGGCAAGTTAGTATTCATGTGCTTTTATTTACATGCATTTTCACTAAAGATTAGATGAGTTTATTCTCTGAGATTTAATTCCTGCAGATTTTGGATAAGGAGCTGAATCCTGGTGAATAAGGACTCTAGCATCTCATGCTAAAACTTGGGGGGGGGGATTGGGGACAAAAAGAGGACAGCACTTACCTGGTACATATGGGCAGCTGGAGCATATAAGCTTCTGTACATGAAGTTGTCAACACGTTAAGGTTTACAGTCCTGTTTTTTTCCCCTTTATGGTTCATAGATAAAAATCAATAGGCTATACATACACATCACTGTGTACTAATTTTGTAGGGCTTGTGCTGGCCCATAGAATTCTTGTGATAATGA
The DNA here is from genome assembly GCF_021028975.2 of Sphaerodactylus townsendi. Lineage (NCBI taxonomy): Eukaryota > Metazoa > Chordata > Lepidosauria > Squamata > Sphaerodactylidae > Sphaerodactylus > Sphaerodactylus townsendi. The sequence continues at coordinate 39,664,217 of NC_059433.1, read as the reverse complement.
AAAATTTGATTTGTTTATTAACTTTCTAATTGTATCTGAGAACAGAAGGTTGGTTGCAAAGATAATGAGAACCTTTGTGGTGCAGTGGTTAGACCATTGGACTACAACCTAGGAGACCCAGTACAAATCCTCACTCTGCATGGAATCTCACAGTGACTGTGGACCAACCACTTACTCTCAGCCTAACCTAATTTGCAGGGTTGTTGTTATGAGGGAAAACTGGAGGAGTAGGGAACAGAGTTATAAGCTGCTTTGGGTCCCCAACTGGAGAGAAAAGTGGAATATAAATATCTAAATAAAATGAATGCACTGTCATCTCCCATGATAAAACCCCCATCCACAGTTCAGAATCTTCTATAGCCAAAAAAACCACAACCTATGTACACAACAGTAGAAGAAATAAATACATTGAATTTGAACATTGTTATAGAACATGATAAATAATAGTTAAAACATCAGAATACTTATTTGTTCACTCATTCCCCACCTTTTCCTTCAATAGGAACCAAAGCAGCTTACATCATCTTCCTCTCCTCCATTTTACTCTCACAACAATCTTATAGCAGTGGCGTAGCGCCCAGGGGATGGGGCGGGGGCATTCCATGGCAGGGGCATGGCAGGGGCACAGGGCACACATGTGCCCTGGGTGCAGTTCCCCTTCGCCACGGCTCTGCCTAATAGGTAGGTAAGGCTGAGAGCATGTGATTGGACCAAGATCCCCCAACAAGTTTCTGTGGCAGAATGGGAATTTGAACTGGATCTCCCAGATTCCAGTCCAACTCTCTTAAGTACTTTGAAACAAACACTACAAAATATCATTTTGCAGTCACAGTTTGCACCAAGAATGATGTAAATATGCCCCCAAAATTATGACCTCAGATTTCAGATAGAAGGAGCTCTCATGGTAAATAACTTGTTCTCTGCTCATAAGGGTTTCTTCATGCATTTGAGTAAGATTAGAAATTGTACACTGCAATGAAAAAGTTCACTTTTAAAATCTCAACAAAGCCTTTATATTTAAAATCTTCAGGTATTAAAAGAATCTGTGAAGAGTCCAGGTTGGTAGAGCCACTGTATATATAGTACGCTCGAGATCTGAAATAAGGCAATGGCTAAAAATATAAAGTGCATTCTTTAATATTTGGAACAATCAGCCTTTTGTTATGGCACATGTGTGTTGTGCCACATATACATGAATTGTGCAGCTGCTTTGTGCTCCAGCTGGCTAGCTGATTTTGTGTGTGTGTGTGTGTGTGTGTGTGTGTGTGTGTGTGTGCACGCACAGTATATCATACTAAACTTGTTACATATTTACAGTAAACTCAAGATTATCTCTAAATAGGCAGAATTTGAAGTGGCTCTCAGAGGTTTGCTATAATGATATTGGCAATATCCATCTTTCATTTCCATTTTTTAAGGGGAGGGGTCTCCCAGGTGTTTCGGGGCTGTCCCACATCAGGGGTGACTCTTCCATTTTCTTTTAAATATTTAGTAGTCTAGAATAGATGTTAATGAAAGTCTGGCACTGCTATTTTCAGAATTGCAACAATGATAGTGATTTTCAGTGTCAGATTACTGCTTCACAGAGGGAAAGGAGATGGGGACGATGAGGAGGAGGAGAGAGAAAAAATTATTTCAGTTCTAATAGAGTTTGCCATCAGCCTGGCTGTGCCAGACAGATGGATCATGAATACTGTCTAGACACTCTCTGCTTGAGTGAAGCTGTGGTCTCTAAGGACGAACAGTGAGATGCTGGTTTAAGTAACTGGGGGAAGCCAGGATGCATTCTCCTCTAATCAGCTAACAATCAATGCAGATTATACTCCACCAAGCCAGAGAAAAGGCCCTCTGTTGCTGATAACAGGTCAATAGTGATTTCAATTGAAACTTGTCTATTACTAGGCTTTAGAGAGAGAGAGAGAGAAAGCAAAAGGTAGGACTTGTATGCACCGTATGTAGTTACATCCCTGCATTTCAACTGATGCATTTCTAAAGCATTCAGAATTTTACTACTTAGGGTTCAAGGGAGGTAGTAGTGATAATAGAGATAATTTGTGTGTCCCCCCCAACCCCCCCTCCTCAGACCTCTTCAAGTTAGTTTGGTTACTGCTGTCGTGATATTAACAGCTATTCTTGTGGGTGGCAAAGTGTATGGTTTTGGAGTATCGCCAGTGCTTCTTAGCTCTGCCTTGACTACCTCTGGTTATTTTTTCCTAACATTTACTTGTTTTGTGGGATGACTTCAGTGGATATAAAGCTTCAGCCGCCTATATTTATAGCTTATGTAGGGGTGCTGTAACCAGCAAAGACATGTTAACCCAAACATTATGTGATTCTGTTGAGTTTTCTTGATATCGCTAAGTACCTGCTCAGCTGTGTAGCACTCTGCCACTCATTCCATGCTATATGTATTTGCTAATCATGCAGCAAACAGGTATAATGAATGATGGCGACAAAGAGTAATCGATCGATCTGGGGAAATCATGCTGAAAATCAGAACAGATTTGCCTGAGTGTTACAGCTTGGATGCACTATCACCTGAATGGTTTGTGGGGAATGAGTGTGTTCAGCTCAGACATAGATAAGTAGGAGGAATATGTGCACTTTCATTTTTATGGAGTGAGGGCAGAATTTACCCTCATGGAAAGAATTACTATTAGAAGTTCACAGAGTAGCCCACTCCCCTCTTATGCAAATATAAAGAGAAGGGGCAGCCCAATCCTTATAGGGCTAAGTGGCTTTAGGGGAGCAGCACTACCATGTTTGCCAACCCGGCCAACATAAGTGGCATTTACGCCAGTGGGAAGGGCAAACTGGGAAGTAGATAGGGCTTATTATGGCAATGGACCCAGAAGAGAAGCCAGCTGCCAGAGCTTCATTGGCATCCTCCTGGATGCCCACATACTGGGCTTTCGCACTGGGAATATCTCCATTGTGGCCATTACCCTACAGAAATGATGTCAATCTGTTTCCTGGATTGGGCTCTTCACGTGGCAGGAGGGATTTTAAATTTCCCTCCTGTCTGCACTGCCCAGAGCCCCTTTGGAGGCACCACAACGGCACCATCTCCGGTCACATCGGAGCTCCTCTTCCCCCTCCCCAATTTGGATTGTGCTGAGAGGGACTAGTAACTGAGATACTTTACATCTATATTGTTCACTTTAATACAGTACAGTTCTGCTTTTTTCACTGAGTAGCATAGAAGCAGCCAAGTAGAAATTCTCTTTCAAACAAAGCAGGTAATGGAGGAAGAAGAATTAATTAAGCTTTACATAGGTGAGTATATTAAACAGAGAAAACATGTGCTGGTGCTTCAGAAGTGGCAAGGCCTGAACTGAATTGCCTTTGCCCTTAGTTAGATGTTGGCAGTATTGCTTTTATATTTTTTTGGTCTGATTTCTGCACAAATCCCTAGTGACCTGTGTCAAAACAGCATAGATCATCACACAGAGCAGATAGCATGTTCTAGTTCCTCTGTTCCTTTAACATTCATGACAGGTGAACTTCAATAGGCAAAGCTTGGCAGTAAGAGGGAAAGCTTTACACTGAATGTCTGCCTATTGTGCTGCTGTCACAAATAGCAATCTTACTTTTAGCACTATAATGCTGCAGAAAGTGGTTTGCGGTTCGCTGTTTATTTTGCAGATGGATTTGTGATCACTCTCACGGGAATAAAATAAGAATCCTTGATTCTTGTGATGCCCAACAGGTAATAATTACTCCAAATTTGCCTATAGAAAATTCAGTTGTACTTGTAGAAACTGTATTTTTTATTTACCGAGCATGAACTTTCATAGATTATAATGAGTATACTCCTGGAATTGCTTTCAGTAGGATCACCAAGCGTCTGTCATAGAAAAACATATAGCAGCTTGTCTAGATTCTTCATAGAAAATGTCTTGGAAGGGCCCGAGACAGGTTTAGAACTAATAGCAAAGGAGAACTTGGGTCAAGCACAGACGCAAGGCTGGATCAGGCTCAGGAAGAATCCTTAAATAGAACTCATGGAAGGTACAATATACAAAATGTCTGCGTATGGGGAGACTGACAGTCACAGGATCTTGATAGGAACTCTCCCCTATATTAGCTAAAGTAGATTTGATTTTGCCTTGTTCCGACTAGTTGCATTTGGGCAGGACTGAAAAGTGAGCCTTTTCCTTGTCCCCCTGGTTGCAGAGACACATCACACAACACGTCACACTTACTTACAGGCTTCTTTTGCATTGTATACATATAGGAAACATTATTAATAAATGCCAGAAGAGTCTCACATGGAATCTGTGGAAGAGCAAGGGAGGGCAAAGGAAGGAAAATGTCCCCCTGCCTCCCACTTCTCCTTTGTGAGTTTTCTACCCAGGATCAATGGAACCTGCTATTTTGCTATTCCAACTGCTGCTCAAAACCTGTCTGTTTCTTGTGACAGATTAATGTTGATGAGGATCAGTTTGAGCTCCCTTTTCCTTTTCCTGGAGGCCATTCTGATGGTGGTGGTGAGGATAAACATAGTGAGGATAAACATAGCAAGTTGCATCTATCTCTAATGCTAAATGTAGTATCATGAATTGGGGTGAAAGTGTCAAGAAGGGTGAACACAGTTCACCATTAAGCCCATTATGAAGGCTTGTTCTGGGCAGACTCTTTTCTTCCCTTTAGGCTCTCAGTCATCCCCAGATTGACTCTGTTCCTGGAAATTTCTTTGGTGGCATGAGGGTAGCCTGCTTGCATAACCGTTGACCTCTGATAGAATTTCGGCTTTTGTGGGGGAGGGTCAAGGAATCTTTGTGGAGGTCTCCAGATTAACCCTGAAGATCCCCCTCCCCACTTTTCTTCTTCCCCCTATGTGCTGCAAATCTTCTATCAATCTTCGAACAGTTGTGTTTTATGGGTATTTGTTGTATAAATGTTCATGCTATAAATGGTTCATGGAGAAATTGGTAGGGAATAATTCTCCACAAAAGCATGAGAAATCACTCTGTGGTAATCATTAGTATCCCTTTGCCTTGTATTGCTTTTACATTATGAAATGGATGACAACTCATAGATTCTTTAAAGTTCTGTACAGGCTAAAGAAGCCCCTCTTTGGTGAAATTTACAAGGACAAGATGCTAATAAATCAGTATGGGCTACCCTTATGTGGATGTGTACTGTATATTTGCCTTTGCAGAATGACAAGACCTGGATGTAGTTCAGAAACTAGATCCTAAGGAATTAAATTTTGATAAGAAAATGAGACTGAGAGCACTGTCTTTTCTGTACCGGGGGGGGGGTGGGGTTGCAGGATAAGATGGGCAAAGCAGTCTTTGTGATGATGAGTTCCTTCCACAGAGAAGTGTTCTCAAATCAAAGGCTCATTGTATCTGCCACTCATGCTGTTGATTGATGATGTGATTCATAACCTATCAACTGTCCATATTAGTGAATTCCTGCATCTTGGTTTGGATTCATTCCCAGTTCTGTCTCCCAACTGTGCCCCTCAAGGAATGAATCCTTCAAGGAATTTAGGGAGGGGCCATGCTTTCCATGTCTAAGGATCCAGGTTTGCTGTCTGGCAATTAAAAGACCTCAATATGCAGTGGTGTACTGCCACAAAATGATGCCCAGACCTGTACCCAACTGAGCTAAAGTATAAACAGAGTTTCTGTGTGCTGTCCCATTGTTACCAGACGTGTGTATGCAGTATTCTTAATGCAGTTCAATAAATGGCATCCTGAATGAACTTTACTAGGCGAGGTGGGTACCTCAAGGCTCAGGAGCTTCCTTGCAATGTAAACCTGTGAGCTTAATGAGACAGCACAGTTCTCCAAAACCTTAAAATCAGCTGTAATTGATCTTCAGAACTTGGATGGCCAAAGGAGCACTTGAAAATAGAACTAAAACTGAGCCAATAGTGCCTGTTGAGTTAAACGATCATTATGCATCTCTCATAGACCTATCAGTGGTCTTCCTCTGACTGAGGAAAACTGCCTGTCTTGCCTTGAGTTTGTGGACATAAAATCCAGAAAGGATGGTTCTTTTTCTCTGCAATCCACTTAAGAAAACAGTTCACTTTTATAAAATTCCATAGCAGATGCTAGAACATACTGTGTACTTTTGTTCAGCATCTTTTTTTAAAATGACATTTTGAAAGTGGGACACACAGAAACTAGGAACGAGCAAAGTTATTGTAACTCAACAGGCAAGGCTACTGCATACCCTTCATTTAGTTCAAGGAACAAAGCATGGTAGAATACATTTTTTGTTTTACCTCTTTAGAGTTATTACCAGTTAAGCCACATACATACAAAATCCATTACTATACATTTAGAGATATACATGCAAAATCCAAGTGGAAAACCATCGAATATAAAATCCTTTTATCCAAATATTTTCTCCTCTAATTGCTTTGTTCAAACTTATTTTCAATATAGGGCCACTGTCATCCCTGGTGACAATGGGAAAATGTTAATTTTAATATCCTTCAAAGTATATGTGAAATTTAATATCCTTCAAAGTATATGTGAAAATCTTTGAACTGCTTACACTCTGTTTATGCTCAACATGAAAGCTACTTGTAGCCTAAAATTGTGATTCTAGGATCAATTATCTATTGATGTTGCTGGTATATAGAACTTGAATTTATTCTGCATAAACCTAAAGTCAGAGTAATCATATGATGCCTATCCCCCCCATTTTTCTAAACCCATATATCCTGTGATTGCCCCCTTGGTACCCTATTTTCAGCTGAACCCCCTGCAGGATCTAGAAAGTATCTACATTATGAGTGTCCCCATATTAATTAATTAATTAATTAATTAATTAATTATTAAATTTATACACCGCCCTCCCCCTAAGGGCTCAGGGCGGTTTACAACAGACAATAATTACATCATAAAAAGATGATAATACACTTTAAAATACAATATGTTATCATAAAAATAAACTACAGCAGCAGCTCAGAAAAATGGATGGCATCCAGTAATCAAAACTCCCTCTAAAAGGGAACAACAAAGCCCCAGATTGTTAAATTAAAAAGGGGGGAGGGGAAGAGGAGGGGGCACCAAGCAGCGGCTGGTCTCTCCAAAAGCCTGGCGGAAAAGCTCAGTCTTACAGGCCCTGCGGAATTCATTAAGGTCCCGCAGGGCCCGGACAGCTGGTGGGAGAGCATTCCACCAGGCAGGGGCCAGGGCTGTAAAGGCCCTGGCCCGGGTGGAGCCAGCCGCATCGTGGAGGGGCCAGGGGTCACCAGCAAATTGGCCTCTGCCAACCGCAGAGGCTGAGATGGGACATTTGGGGGCAGACTGTCCCTCAAGTACGAGGGTCCCAGACCGCGTAAGGCCTTATAGGTTAAAACCAGAACCTTGAAGACGATCCGGAATTCAACCGGAAGCCAGTGCAAGCGGTGCAGCACAGGTAGGATATGATCTCTAATAGCACTACCCGTAAGCAGGTGAGCTGCTGCATGCTGGACCAGTTTAAGCTTCCGGATCAGCCGCAAGGGAAGGCCCGCGTAGAGCGAGTTGCAATAGTCTAGTCTGGAGGTGACCATTGCATGGATCACAGTGGCCAGATCCGCCTGGGAGAGGAAGGGGGCCAGACGCCGGGCCTGACGTAGATGGAAGAACGCAACCCGGGTTACATGGGCCACCTGGGTCTCCATTGAAAGAGACGAATCCAGGTGGACCCCCAGGCTGCGAACGGAAGGGGTCGGTACCAATGTGACCCCCTCCCACACCAGTGGCTGAAATTCCCCCTCCCCCCCACCCAGCCCAGCCAGAGGATCTCCGTCTTCGTGGGATTCAGTTTCAACCTGCTCTGTTTCAACCAACCAGCAACCGCCTCCAAACAATGCTGGAGAGCTGCAGGGGTGGTGGCTGCTCCCCCCTCCATCGACAGAATGAGCTTAGTGTCATCAGCGTATTGATGGCACACCAGCCCAAAGCTCCGTACCAGCTGAGCAAGGGGTCGCATGTAGATGTTATATATTAGTTACATTCCTGTGTTAATGGTATTGTCATCTCTTCAACAAAATGTAAAGCATTGTAGAATCTAATTACAGGAGAAAATAGAGTGGTTCACAGGGCTTTACAATATTTCAACATTTATTTTTTATTTTTAAAACATATTTTAAGACAGAATGTTGAAATGATTGTGCATGCAATGTTATGCCTCTATCTCTTACCTAGGGTTGCCAGCTCTGGGTTGGGAAATTCCTGGAGATTTTTGGGCAGAGCATGGGAAGAAAGGGCTGTGTAGGGATGTGATACCATATAGTTTAATGAGGAGAAAGGGTTCTGTAGGGATTTAATGAGAAGGGGCTCTGTAGGTATGTGATACCATAGAGTTCACCCTCTAAAACTGCTGTTTTCTCCAGGGGAACTGATCTCTCTAGTCTAGAGATCAGTTGTAAATCTGGGAGAGCTCTAGGCCTCCCCCTTCAGTCATTCCCTCCTTCTAACCCCAAAGGGTTTTTTCCCCAGTTTCCCCTTTCATCAAACCAAAGTGCAAAGACATCAGACAATAACAGACAGGGAAGCATGGGGGGCGAATGGGATGAAACCCCTTCCCCCAAATCACTATTTGAAGTAGAGCCATTCCTGATCTCCTATCAACCTTATACGTATTTATGCCTAAGCAGTAAAGCAAATACAATGGGCTCTAGAAAGACAGGCACCATCTGCCAGTGAATAAAGTCATGAACTTCCTCCCTCAAGAGCCTTAGATTTTTATTTGTCTACTTTTTGGCCACATCCAAAATAGAACTTCCAGGTTTTGCTCTGCGGGTGGTAGGCACTGGCAGCTCATTTAGGGCATTTGGTGATCTCACCTTAGGAGATGTCAACATTCTACTTTGGACATGGCAGAGAAGAGTAGAGACCAGAGGTGAGAAGACACTTGCACTTTCCATTCCCCCACATTTCTGCATCACCTCGAAAGGTTCCCTGAGTGTCAGCCGCATGTTCCTTTCAGCTTTTTGGGTTATCCTTCCTATCAAACCTAGAATGGAAGGGTGCAAGGGTAGTATATTATTAGCGCAGTTTGTGAATACAGAGTCTGGCACCTAGTAACACCTTGATAGAAATAGAAAGCTGTGAACACCGTATTAAAATATGCTAACAAGCTGCAGGAACTAATGGGCTGAATTTTTACACTGCAGATGTTCATTCCGGCACATGTGCTGAGAATGCAGTAACAAATGTGTGGGGCGGCTGTCGAGATGATTGTGTTCTTGGCAGCACCAGTCTCTGAAACACTCTTCTTTTCTCTTTTTTTCATGTTTTTTTGCTGCAGTTTGGAAGGTATTTTTATGACATAAAAGAGAGAACAAAAAAAATAATCAGTGCTTTGAGCTCTGATTGACAGTTTGTTCCTAGGTGATTTTTAAGATAATTTTGCCCAGACTTGGTACGTGTGTGTTTGTCTATTTTGCCTTCTGTTTCATTCTGTGGCTCTCTTAAGTCATATAGAGCTTGATTGCTGTACAATGACTTTTTTGTAATGTACTGTGCTTTCTATCATTTTATCACATATGTGTGTATCTGCATGTGTGCACACATGTCTGGAAACCATTTCCTAATTATCTGCTCTGGACAGTAACTGTTCTGTTCAAATGATGGTAAAAAGACAACTTTCTTTGATTTGGCATGATTTCAGTCTTTCTGAGTATTTGGAGGGTGAGGGAAGAGAAAAGCTTGGGCTTTTTGTGAGAGTTTTCCAAAGACTGATCTGTAGAAATTTCTACAGAAATTTCTGGAAGTTAATTTCCATCCTCCAGGGCTTTCCCAGATTCTTTCTGTGTGTGCATTTTTGTGCGTGGGGTGGGGGGTGGGAGAGAACAAAAGCTCTTCCTGACTCTTTGCAATGAAGATTGAAAGTTGGTCCTTAATTGTTAATTTATATATCTTCTATAAAAGTTATACAATGATATGTTATAGAAAATAAGTTTTAAGTTATAGAAAGTACTTCCTTCATCTGGATAGCCCAGACTAGGCCAATCTTGTCAGATCTCAGAAGTGAAACAGGGTTTCCCCTGGTAAGTATTTGGATGGGAGATCTTCAAGCAATACTGGAATTTCTACGCAGAGGCAGCCAAACCACCTCTGAACTTCTCTTCCCTATCATAAATTTGCTGTGATTTAATGGCGTCCGCCACAGCATAACTATAGCTCACTGATACATACATACATACATACATACATACATACATACATACATACATACATACATACATACATACATACATACATAGCCCTTTATTGGCATCAAGCTCTCTGATACAAGTGATACAAATAATATAAGTATGATCCGAATAATACAAATCTGATACAAATCTCTGATAGAAATAATACAAGTATGAAAAAAATCTACATCGCAGAGTTAGCATTTTAGTCTCTTCATTGCAAAAAGAAGCCTTATAAGGAGCGTTTCATATAGCTCTGGGAGGTATAGTTTTTTGTTCTTGAGAGCCAATGTGGAGGAAAGGCTACTTTGGCCTCTATCTTTCCCTGCCTGTGAACCCTAAAAACCCAACCAATTGACTCTGAGGGAAATTGGGCAAGGTAGAGGGAGGAAGTGTTACATTCCGATTGATTACAGGTATACTGTGTTGTGCATGTTGGCAGGTCTTCCTTTTTTGGAGCTTTGTGCTTTGAGAGGACATCAGTCACATAAAGCATGCTTTGTGCTCATCATTGTAACAAATACCGATTCAGGACTGTTCTCTTCATATGCTGAACATGGGTGTTATAATGCAAACAGGAATAGGAGTTCATTGGTAGCAAAATTCCTGTCCCACAATGCAGTATAAGTACCAAATTAGGTTCAGAGCACCATTAACCAAGTTTAATTCCATCTAGAAAACAGGGCCTGACTTGCCAGGGCCTGACTCACATCTTTTGTCAATATACATTGAGAGCTTTGCAATGAATGCTGACAGTGCTTCTCTTTCGACTTCTTCCAATTCCAATAGAGAAATTAATCACCCAAATCCCATGTTAGTCAAGGCATCAGAACAAAACATCCACGAGAGGCTATGTAGCTACTGAGGACCCTATTTTGACTTTATATCTCATGTTACATCTCAGGTTTACATGTTACATCTCATCTTACTGTTTGTTAAGAATTTCTCAATCACAGCTGGCTCACTTCTGTAGATTAATTTTGGAGGAAAGAAGCACTTTCTGCCTTCTCTGTTCCTAGTACTGAGTGGATGTGTTTTGGAGACTGGCTTTTAATGTTTGAAGAGGCAAGATCTTAGATTTCCTCATCACTGGCAGTCAGAGATTCATTTTCTGGAATCCTAGAGAATCTGACTGAGGGTCTAATACTGTACCATACACCGGTATAAGAATCCATTTCTCAGATTCAGAGTTCATGTCATTGACAGATAGACAAAATACTTCAGACAATTGTTTGTGGAAATTTCATGTGTCTAGAGCTATTAATTTTAATGCCTCCAACAAACCCCCACTGATTCACATGAGAGCAAGAAGTATTCTTTAGCATTTTGCTCCAAAGAACACTTCTTCTGTGATTGGAACAGAGGGCTATGAACCCTTCCAGATTGTTGCGAGCTAATATGACACAGTTGGAACAGGCAGCAGACTTGATGCTGCACAATCTTCTTTTCAGGCTGTGTGTATTCACCAACCAGCCAAATGTGTACTCAGATGCCATTTGGATGATAGATGGTACAAGACATTATACTCTGCTTGACATTTGATCTTGTCTTTGTAACATTCATTGCTTTTGATTCTAGACTGAGGGGAAAATTGCTGTATAGCCCTACTAGGTTTTCTGTTCACTGATACGTGGGCACCTGGAGCGCCAACTGTCATGTAAAAATAATCTGTGTGTTTTGGAAATAAATTGAGCATGGATGTATCTGTTGTCAGAAGACAAATTTCTGGTTTCTGATACAAAGGTCCATCTTCCAAAAATGGATTTTCTGTGCCTGAAAAGGAACTGCTGGTAGTTCTGTGTATTTGGGAGAAAGAAGTTAAAAGGTCTTGTTAGATCAGAAGTGATTTCTAAACTTGGAAAACAGTATCAAAACCACAGTAAAATGTGGTTTTTACCCCTTTCTTTCCCCCTCAGCTTTGGGTCTGTCACAGATCACTTTCTTCTGCATGAAGGAATTATGCTGCAAACTCCACTGAAACCTGGAGCTTTGACAACTTTGATGGGGTAACAGTTATCAGGCAAGGATAAAAAGAAGTCATTTAAGCTTAGGTTTCATCAAAGATTTGAGGTTTCTGGTATGTTCCAACCATATCTGTCGAGCTAACGTTTTCTTTTGTAGAGTACATTAAAATATGAATGAAGAAATTACTGAGTATTCATACTGTTCAATCTCTGACCCATTACATGCATTGGAAAACCAAATACAAGGATGTGATTTCTACAGAAAATTATTAATTTAAAAACTCATCTGGGACCTTCCTACTGATGTTTGTTGGATTTACATGTTGGATTTGTGAAAAGTAGAAGAGATTCTGGGGGAAAGATTTAGGTTTGAGAACAGCAATCAATGAATTGGACTGGAAACCTATATAAATGTCTCACCATCTCTTGCTGAGCGCTCAAACCTCGAGACCGCTTGATTATCAGTAGTCCTTTTCAGTCACATGACTGTCCACGGAAAGAATGGGATTACCACTGTGTCCTCAACCTATCTGACTCTGTGGGAATATGTATAGAGAGCCTATACTCATTCAGGTTCCACTGATCAAGCAGCTGTTTTAATAAATCCTGATCATGTGTCAAGAACCATGCATATATACAGGCATGGGCTTCATCATGGCAATTCTCACCATTTAATCCCCTGTCATCTGCTAAACACACATTATCATGAACCGCCCCCCAGGCCCCAAGTGAAAATTTAGGGCACAAGTCAGTGTTCCAAACAAGACAACTTTGTTAATGATACACTCATGCAATAACAGAGATTTCAGGCACACATTCAATGATGTCATTGTGCTTGATAACTATCAGCCAACTCCTTTATATGTATTATTTATTTATTTATTATTAGTTTTATATACCGCCCTCCCCCTGAGGGCTCAGGGCGGTTCACAACAGGTTAAAACAAACATTAAAACATAATTTAAATATCAATGATATAAAAACAGAACCCATTTTAAAATGTGGATGGCGTCTGACTACTCCCCTCCCCCCCTTGTGCCCACGGGAGGCCAGATGACATGGTAGATGTATTTTTTTAACCAGGCTGGCCAAACGCCTGGCAGAACAGGTCTGTCTTGCAGGCCCTGCGGAAACACTGTAAGTCCCACAGGGCCCTGATCTCCCTAGGGAGCCTGTTCCAGGTGGGGGCCAGGGCTGAAAAGGCCCTGCCCCTCGTCGAGGCCAGCCTGATCATTTTTGGGCCAGGGATCACGAGTAGGTCCTCCTCCGAGGAGCGGAGGGGCCTATCTGGGCAATATGGGGAGAGGCGGTCCCTCAGGTATGCAGGTCCAAGACCGCGAACTGCTTTGAAGGTCAAAACCAACACTTTAAACATTATCCGGAACTCAATCGGCAGCCAGTGCAGATGGTATAGGATCGGTGTAATTTGATCCCTGCTCGAACTGCCAGTAAGCAGCCTGGCTGCTGCATTCTGAATGAGTTTTAATTTCCAAATCATGGCCAAAGGCAAGCCCGCGTAGAGCGAGTTGCAGTAGTCTAACCTGGAGGTTACCGTTGCATGGATCACCGTTGCTAGATCAGAACGGGAGAGGTACAGGGCCAGTTGCTGTGCCTGCCGCAGATGGTAAAAAGCCGTCTGGGCCACCCGGGTGACCTGGGCCTTCAGCGACAAAGCCGGATCCAGGATCACCCCTAGGCTTTTGGCCGATGAGGCAAGCTGAAACGCCTCACCATGCAGCATAGCCAGGCCAAAGGACTCTGGACACTCTCCCCGACCCAGCCACAGGAACTCCGTCTTTGTAGGATTTAACTTCAGCTGACTCGCACTCAACCAACCAGCAACAGCGTCTAAACAATGCTGGAGAGCATCAGGGGCCGAAGACGGGTGGTTGATCCCTATTTGCTATTCACCAACTTTTGTATGAGGCATAAAAAGGTGGAATTTTATTTTCTGAGCTGTATAAAGTAACTCTCATGCTTTCTGTATAATGTTATTGCAGTTGCTGAAAAGGGGATTCTCAAAATATTAAATTCTCCTATTTACCTGCCCCCTCCAAACATCTGAAAATGTATAGAAAGCCCCAGTGGGGCACACAGCCTCCACTAAGAATCATTGCTCCATAGTATTTTCCAGTGAATGTGCATAGGTTAAAGTGCAGTGGACTGCTGCAATCCCTCTCTCTCCTATGGATGTTCACTGTACCCATAGGGGGGAAGGGCAAGGAGATTGTAAGCCCCTTTGAGTCTCCTACAGGAGAGAAAGGGGGGATATAAATTCAAACTACTCCTCCTCCTCCTCCTCCTCCTCTTCTTCTTCTTCTTTTGCTGCTGCTGCTGCTGCTGCTGCTGCTACTACTACTACTACTACATGGACTGTGAACCTCTAGGCATGGCCTGACTTTCTCCTGGAATTAGCACTGAGTTCCCTGGAAGAAATGGCAGCTTTGGAGGAGGAACTCTATGGCATTACATCCCCACTAAGCCTGTTTCCCTCCTCAAACTCTGCCCTTGCCAGGTACTACTCCCAAATCTCCAGGAATTTTCCAATTTGGTATTGGTAATCTTAACCCAGAATGAAGTCTGAACAGGATTTGTGCTAAATAGAAAGGAGAATGTGATTGCATATAAAATGTGAAGGTGTGGTAAAATGGTCCTTTGTAGTTGCTTGGTGTTCATTTGCCTCATCCTACACTGACCTGTCTTGCTTCAGACAATGAGGTAAGACCCATAAGAACCTTTTTCTGGAAACCCATACTTACAGTAGAAAACCGTAGAAGGTAAGTACGATTTTTTGAAACAAAATCAAGGTGTGTGATAAAGAACGTGTGTGCATGTGCGAGATTCTGCAGCTTGTTTAATTTCTGTAGTTTTATTTAATAAGTGGAAAATAATATATTGCAGTTGGCCATGTAGAAAGTAATAAAGTACAGAGGGATTTATTGCTGTTTCTTTCTAGACAAAATTACCGTAATCGGAAATGCAAAGACAGCCTGTACTTGTGTCTCAAATGAACATTCCAGGATAGGATGTTGATGTGTTGCCTGTTCTGAGAAGCTTGGCTAATTGCTTGGAAATTCAGCAGCATTTTCAGCATCTCCACTTTTGTGTTGATATTGTATATTAATTAAACTGCCCCATCAAAAAGAGGAGGGAGGTATTTAAAATTCCCAGAAAACAAAATTCCTTCAGGGCAGACTACATCACATTTGCTAGATTAATAAAGTAATTGTTGAAAGCTGAACTGGCAAATATATATATATATATATATTTTAGAAAAAAGCTTCTACATTACCATTCCCAGGAATTTGGACTCTGAAAGCGGTAATGAATTCATACACAGACACACTGGTTATTGATGGTGAACGTGTAGCGTACACACAGAACACTGACATTCAGAACCATAGACTCTGTACAAAGACCTGCTACTGTAAGACAGTAAACAAAGACCAGAAACAAATGGAAGAAAAGATCCAAGCACCCTGCCCTGTCTGATGTAAGGCATGAGTGGCTTAGGGCCAAACTGGATAATACGTGTGACATCAGTTGGGCTCAGGCTCCCCCAGAATTGCTAGTCAGGGGCAAAGCAAAATAGAGGGTTATGGATCAGCTTCCTCTCAAGCTACTTCCCTCACCTCACCTCACCTCACCTCACCTCACCTCACCTCACCTCACCTCACCTCACCTCACCTCATTATTTATTTATTTATTCAATTAATCTTTTAAGGAGGAGAAGTAATTGTGGGAAGTGCTTGTTGCATGGAAGGTACTCATTCTTTATTGTTAATCACTGGCAGCACTTTTAATGACTTATTTTAGGGTTGGTTCGTAACATATATTTCTGAACAGAAAAGCTCCCATGTAGTGATGTTAGGAGATGTTTGTGTGAAATCTGTCCCCATCCCCACAAACACATAGCAAATGGGCTCAAACATGGGAATGAAATTAGGAACCTCCTCCCAAGAAACAGAAGTATTCTAAAATCTTATTTTAGTACATTAAAAGCAAACCTATTTATTGACCTTCCCAGTGAATTACTATAAGGGATTCGTAATGTTTAGCCTTGAATCTGGGAGCAGAATGGTTTACAAGTGAATGTGTAAGAAATTTTTATGCATACAGTGCTGCAGAGGGAGAAAATTGTGAAACTATGCCAACAGTTAATTCTGCAGTCATGAAGGACTTTTTAAGTAAGCATGTTGGCTCTGTTTGAATATCCTGCACCTGGTCATGAAACAATAGACAATACTGCTGGAACTGTATATTGAAGCACGTTATAAATAACTCACTTGTGAGCCAGATTGTGAGGATTAATGTGTTCTTCCTTTTAAAATTTCCCTCACGTTAGAAAATTTCTTGCCCAGAAAAGTTTGAGAGATGAAATGGTATTTTAATACGAGTGGTTTAGGGTTACAATCCCTTTCCAATGCCCCGCCCCCCCGATACCATTCATTCAAACAGTTTCATGTACGTGCCTGTAAAGTTTAAACTTCCCATTTCCTAGTATTGAAACTGAACAAAAGTGGCTGGCCAAGCAGCTTAAAACATGGCAGAATTAGGGATGCTCATTTTGTGCAAAGGGGAAGTTTGGGTGGCTGCTGAACTTTTTCCCTTTAGCTAGGAGAAGGAAAGAAGAACTCCTAATTTCCATAGATGCCACATTGTGCTGACCTCACCTATATGTTAGCAGTGCATAAACCAAGGTTACCACAACACGAAACTCTCCTGTTTCTGATAGGATTCCTCAGGCTGGAGAATTCCTTAATATATGCTTTGAATGGCACCAATTCCCTATACTATGCAAAGGTATCAAACAAACAAAATGAAAGAATCACTTCAGATATGCTTATGTGTGGTGTCTGAATACTTAGAAGTAAATATGACATACGAAACCTGTCTACCTTGTGAGGCAGGTGAGGTTCCCTGTTTCAGTTTTTATGTTCAGGCCTGTGTTGGACAATCCCAGGAAGTTTTAGAGCAGCGGTTCTCAACCTTCCTAATGCCACGACCCTTTAATACAGTTCCTCATGTTGTTGTGACCCCCAACCCTAACACTTATCCATTTTACAGATGGAGAACACTGATGCTGAGAGTCTTAGGCAACCCCTGTGAAAGGGTCGTTGGACCCCCTGGGGATTTTTTCTTTTTTCATATATCCAGAATTGCTCCTAGAATTCTAAAAGTGCAATCCTTTGCAGAGGTACTAACACCAACAATAAGAAAGATATACATGATCCATTGTACTCCAACATTTCAACATTTGGGCGCACATTTCACAATAGAAGCGATTGGTTATTTGAAGACTCAGCTAACTGCTGTCATATTGTGCATACTATAATGCAAAATTTTGTTGCCCAGAGCCCTATGGGGGTGGAGCGGTTAATAAACCCAAATAAATAAATAAATAATAATAATAATAATAATAATAATAATAATAATAATAAAAATAAATAAATAAATAAATAAATAAATAAATAAATAAATAAATAAATAAATAAATAAATAAATAAATAAATAAATAAATAAATAAATAAATAAATAGAGGAGCCTGAAAGGAGGATGGAAGTGAAGAATTGCTCTGATCTTCCTGGTGAATTTGTTGAAATCAGTATAATATATTGGAAATATATACCAAGCTGAGCCCAGCATTCAGCTCTGCCTTGCTGCCTCTAAAGTCTATGTGGCCTTTGGAGACGGTAGCAGGGCAGAATTGAACTCTGGGCCCAACTGAGCGAAGCCCAGCTTTCGACCTTTTCCTGACATCCCTGAAGTCAACATGGACATTGCATGTGGCAGTGGCACAGATCTGAATGCCAAACTGAGCCCAATGTTCAGCTTTTCTCTGCTGCCCCTGAAGTCTGTGTAGGCTCAGAGGCAACAGCTGAATGCTGGGCTTTGCTAAGACCAGTGTTCACTTTTGCACTTCCTGCTGCCTCTTAGAATTTTGAGGATCAGGTACAATAGACCTGAAAAATTTCAAATTTATGGGGAAGATGGGTGAAATTTTGGGGGGGGGCTTTGGATTTTTTTAAAAAAATGTTGGGGTATTTTAAATCTAAACTCCAAAAATATTTTAAAAAATGTGCATACCCCTAGTAGGCATAACCATTCCAAATAGGTCTCTACTCCTACATTTTTAGTGAAAATTGAGGGACAGTTCACAGAATGTTTAGTATTCTGAAATGATTCAGGTACAAAAAGCAGGTGCTGTAAGTGGAGAGTACAGGAATGTTCTTTTTCTTATCAAAACGCACAACCAAGAGACTGTTGGCTTCTTGGGTGACCTTGGGCTAATCACAGCTTTTCGGAGCTCTCTCAGCCCCACCCATCTCACAGGGTGTTTGTTGTGGGGAGGAAGGGCAAGGAGATTGTAAGCTCCTTTGAGTCTCCTACAGGAGAGAAAGGGGGGATATAAATCCAAACTACTCCTCCTCCTCCTCCTCCTCCTCCTCTATGCAAGATCTTTAGGCAGCTACAACATTAAAAAACATCCCGTATAAAATAATCTCTTAAAAACACTGCAACATGCAAAAGTTAAAATCCCAACCCTAACCCTTACTCCCACACCCCCAACCAGCAACAGCCTCAGCAGCAGCAGCAGCCAGGGAGACTAACCAAATGCCTGGGTGAAAAGGAAAGAATAAGAGCTAAAACTGATTTGTCTTCAGTTCCAACCAGAACGCTTCTATTTTTGAATGCCGGTGGGAAGTCTAATAAAGGATAAGAGTAGGCATTGATCAAATTTTACAGAATTTATGTTAATTAATGGAGCTGTGTGCTCTCAAAATTCTCCTTAAATGACGTGATTCTTTTTGAGAAACCTTGGTATATCAAAGGGGTTTTATTTACTGTTGTGTCAAGACATTTCCCCTGCACACGAGCGTTTGACACCAAATGTTCTAGGTATTTTAGATCATTTCGAGATGGCATGACTATCATTTCACATCCTGTGTTCTGTGTGACTGTCACACATGACCTGTGTGTTTTCCTCAGTTACTGTGCACCTGGTATCCAATTTGAATCTCAACTTTGACACACATGGAGAAGGGACTGCTATCTTCCTCACAGAATTTTACTACTATGAAACTGCTCAGGGGAAATTCTACTAGGCCCATTAGTGAAACATACAGGTCTCCCCAGTAGGCCTAATAGTGTACCCACAAGAACGTTGCAGGTTGGGAAAAGTGTGGGGGGAAACTAAAGCCCCTTCTCCACAAGTGCGACAGTTATAATAATAATCAAATGTTTTGCAGAGAGAAATTGAGGAGAACCCACATCCCACATGTGACTGTTACACAAAGAAATGGGGTGGAAACCCTGGACCCAACTTGTTTACTTTGTAATGCGTGAATTGACATTAACATTGTGTAACAAGGCCAGCATTTTAACCTGGTGCATTTAACATGTTTTTAAAACTGTGTTTACAAAAAAAGTAACTGTATATGGTGTATGTTGGGTGGGGTGCTGAAGCTGGCAGAATGGGTAGTCCTCCAGACAAGGAGGTTGTATATGCAGAGTGAAACTGGCTTGCATCTGGGTTCCTTGCACAAGGAAGCAAGAGAGAAGGATCCATTGAACCCCTAGATCCAAAACCTATGGCTATGATCTGGTGTTTCCTGCACAATCCTACACATCTTTACTTAGAAGTAAGTCCCATTGTGTTAAATTGAGTTCATTTTCAAGTAAACATGTAGGATTGCAGCCTTAGTTTTGTTTGTGCAGTGAGTGATAATCAGTTGGGTTTCAAATAATTAAATTGACTTTGGCTTACACTAAAAATAAATTTTAGTCCTGGACTCAACTCAACTCCCTTTATTGGCATAATCTTTAGTCCTGGAGTTGTGCTGGGGGTGCAAGGGAGACTTAATTTTAAAAAAGAAAGAAAAAAAGCTGTGCTTGTGCAGTCATTCTCACTGCAGATATATATCTTCTTCTTTATCCACTTAGTTGTGTCCAACTCTTGGATACTCTGTAAACCAGTCCCCTCATTTGAAGCATGTCAAATCCGATCCAGAGAGTTTCATGGTGAACGTTGTACGGGGTAGGTCACCAGGTTTTCCCCCCAACCCATAGTACTTAGCCACATGACCGCCACAGTTGGTATGTCATGTGCTGCCACCCACCCGGCACTTTGAGCCGACTATGGGGATGGGTGGGAAGACTATATATATAGTCCGTGAAAGTGTGACACACATAGCATCGCTTCATATTAATGTACCTTCTTCAGGTTTCTTCTTGTGTGCATTGCTTCTGTTCTAGCTCAGTGAAGCTGATGGAATTTAAAATGTGAATTAACTACCTGCAACAGGTGCTAAGTAGTTGCTGGCATTATTTTTTTTATTTTTTTATTAGAAATTAATGAATGTGTCTAATATGAACTAATAAGTGTTCATCTTCTGCCTTCTTCATAGTGATTTAAATAACATGGAAGATGTTTGGTTTAAATACAGGGCAAGGAACTTCAGCTTCCTCTCTATTTGTGTATCCAGCATTGCTGGCTATTGTAATTGTGATAATTCATTAAGAACTTTCCAGAACTAGTTTTCAATGTAGAATATGCTTGAATGGAATACATTTTTTTAATTAGAAAGAAAAGATGCTTCACTTTCTAAATTTGGCTTGCGATGTTGCTTTGCTTAACTCTTCTTCATATGCGAACATGATTCTGCTCTCCCAGTTTATACATACTTAAGCTAGCAGGATTGCCAGCATCCTGGTGAGGTGTGGAGATCTCCCAGAATTATAATTGATCTCCAAATTACAGAAAATGGCAGCTTCAGAGGGGTACTCTATTGTAGGGGTGTCCAACTCTGGTGCTTCATATTATAATGAACTACAATACCCATCAGCCCCTGCTAGCATGGCCAATTGGCCATGCAAGCAGGGGCTAATGGGAATTGTAGTTCATAATCATCTGAAGCACCAGAGTTGGACACCCCTGCCCTACTGTATTACATCCACTTTGAGCCCCTTTCCCTCCCCGTACTCCACCCTCCCCAGGTTACTCTCCCAAATCTCCAGGAATTTCCCAAGATGGAGTTGTCAGCCCTAGCTATTACTTTTTCTCTTGCACCATTAACTCTTTTACTCCAGTGCTACACATACACACATATATACACACAAAACAGTTTCGTTTGCCAACCAGGGCTTCTATACCTGTTTCTGAGGTAACCAGCACTTCTTGTAACACTACTATAACAGGATGAAAATAAGGAGAGATTTTATTAGGAACACCTATTTGTAAGGGGGAACAGCATGCTATCCATTGGCTATCTATTTGCTGCAGGTATAGACTAATCCTGGACTATTATGTTTAGGATTTGCACAAACTCTATTTATCAGCACCGGAACATTGCATATAAATCTGTGCAGGGTACATTTTGAATTTATCCCAAAGCAGAATAATTATGTGGCACCAAATACTGTTTAAGCTTTAAAAACTCATCTCTTTCTATTACCTTGCAGTGTGCTGTAAATATGCCAGAGTCCCTTCTGATTGGAGCCCCAGTGTGTTTTGTCATCATTGTATCCGTGTGTGCACCTGCTTCAGGATTACAAGGTCACTTGGACTCAGTTTCAATTAATTCCATATTCTCTTGTGGCAGCCGTCCAAAGGCGCAGGATTCCATCTTTATCTGCCAGATTAATAAAACAAAAAATACCCCAAACAAATCCAGACTAGAGCCCTTAAAATTTTGTTCCCTGCAATTTGTAGGCAGCAATGGAATGGGATGGAAATGTTTTTGGACCAGGATATCCACCACTTTTTAGACCAAGATATCCACTACTCTAGTGTGTGATGCACACATTTAAAAATACAGCACTGTGCATCTCAAATACAGCCCTTCATTTGGAGTGATTCTCCTGTTGTTGTATTTCAGCTTTTTGTAGAAGTGTCCCCTGGATTACAGTGGGCCCTAGAGTTGCTGTGTCTGGGTTGGAAAATACCTGGAGATTTGGGGGGGTGGAGCTTGGGGAGAGGTGGGACCTTAGCAGGGTATGCCATAGAGTCAAACCTCCAAAGCTGCCATTTTCTCCAGGGGAAGTGATCTTGGAAACCTGGAGTTCAATTGTAAAAGTGGAAGCTCTCCAGGTGCCACCTGGAGGTTGGCAACCCTAGTGGGCCTATTTGAATCTCAGTGCTGTGCATCGAGCAGAGCAAGAGGAGGTGGAACATATCCTTTGTTCCTGCCCACCTGTTTGTCTTGAGACTGGAAGAAGATGGGAATCTTTGTACTCTTTGTGGCCCTTTAGCTTAATCACAGCTTCAGAACCAATTACTTCACTTTTTGCATTTTTTTGGTAGAAAAATTAATGTCGGACTGTTTCACATTTTCTGGGAAAGATAATTTCTCTCTTTATTCACCCTGTGACTCAGAGGCAACATGTATCTAGCAGGACATGAGCCCAGTTCTGTGATTTCCTGTAAAGCTTTCCCTTACACACATTTACAGCAGGCACTGCAAAGCTATTAAGCTCATAAATGAGATTTCAATTATCCCTATAATATACAAAGCAACCTTACATGCATATTTGACCAACCTAGTGGATTCAATCAGTATAAAAAACTGTATCATACTAATCCACATGTAATTCTCTTTTTCTTTTGTTGTTGAATGTGTCCCCATCTTGTCTGTCTGCACACACACACACATACAGCTAGGGTTTATCTGGGAAAGGGAAGGCATCTCCAAACACACTAACAGATCTGGGCACCACTTGATGGCATCCTTTGGTTTGCCTGAGTCAAGAATTTCATTCTTTGTTTCGTTTTGTCCCAAGAGACTAAATGTTGGTGGTTTTCTTTCTCACTTCCTCTGATATTTCTGTTCTACATGTTGAGGTTTGTTCTGTTTCAGTATCTTGTATTTTCTACTAAAATGAAATGACTTTCTATACAATGATCTTAATGCATATCTGTCTAGCTAATTGTGCAATGGAATGGTGTGGTTCGAATTTAAAACTGATAGTGTTTGGTGGAAATACAGACAGTACACAGATTACAAGAGACAGTGCAGAGGAGTGTGTAGAAAATGGAGCACTCTGCCTTCCTCGTTCCGCCTGTCACCAAAACACCATGAAACGCCTGCTTCCTTTTCATCCAGGCTGTTCTTAGTAGTCTTCAGGAGGATTCCTTGTCATTTAAATTTCAGAGCATTTGATTTTCTTCAAGCTATTTATAGATAGGCATTTTGTTGTTTGTTTTATATACCATTTGAATAATCTGAACCATGTGAGATGTGTACCATCTTCTACCACTTTGAGCCTATGTGTTTTTGATTATAATCCAGTTTATGGATTGTGGTTGCTGGGCAAAAATTCAAGAAACTGAAACTAAAATGGGATTAAAAGAAGATTTTAAAGATGATAATACTCTCGGATAATTCTACAGATATGTAATTCCTCTCTTTGTACATTTTGTGGTTGGATTCAGCACCTGCAGATAAGATATGCCTAACCTGGCATTAGTTAAGAAGTATGCATACATTTTCTAGAATTCTTTTATATTTTCCAAAATACAATGGAGCATCAACCACAAAGGGATCAGTACCCTGCTGTTATATAATTTGCCAAGAAAAATAGAAATGCAAACCATTCCCAAGTGTTATAGATGGATTTTGTATTGAGATCAGAGTATTAAACATAAAGCAGTTGTAAGAACATCCAATTTCTTCAACATTTTTGTATATGACACATTCCTGCCCACCAGAATTTACTAAATAAGCACCATTCATTTTCAGAAAGGGAATGATTAGTTCATCACTGTGACACAGCAAGTAGATGGAATAAACAAGTGCCATTTCATGAGAAACAAGCGCCCCCCCTGAAGTATATCAGTCTTTATTTCAAAATGTGTATTATTCCAATATTTCTAAAAAGGCAGATTTCACTTTTAGATACAACTGTATCTTTATAGTTTTATATATCCGAATATAACCAGAGAGGTGGCAAAATTTAGTGCTTATGTGGTTAAAAGGCGTGGGCAAGTAGGGCAATAAAAATAGGAATTCTGGATCAATGATTTTATCTTTTATTCAAATTTTATTCCAGTTTTTAACTTGAACTTATATTATAGTTTGGACAAACAGTCTTTGGAAACTGGTTACCTCAATTTTATTTTGTTTCTGGTCTGGAAATGTACTATCTGGATTTGATATTTGATATTTTCTGGTCTTTGACCGAAATAAAATATTGATTGATTGATTGATTGATACAACTGTATCGAAATTGTGTCAGACTCTAGTGTGAAGAGCTGGGTTTTGTTCCCCATTCATACATAGGATCTGCAGACTTTGGGGAATTGTTTTCCCCCCTCCTATACATGAAGTCTGCTGGGTAACCTTGGGCTAGTCACAGTTCTTTCAGGACTCTTTCAGCCCCACCAACTTCACAAGGTGTGTGTTATGCTAAGGGGAAAGGAAGTTGTAGGGGGAGGGAAGAGGATTGTAATCCTCTTTGACACCTTCAAAGTTGAGAAAAGTGGGGTATAGGGAATAACTGTAAGCAGATCTATTCAAAAATAAGCCATGATTTATTCAATTGGGCTAACTCTCAGAGAAGTGTCTTTAGGATTATAGAAAGAAGTATTTCACATCCCTGTAATCCAAAA
This sequence comes from Sphaerodactylus townsendi, assembly GCF_021028975.2. Taxonomy (NCBI): domain Eukaryota; kingdom Metazoa; phylum Chordata; class Lepidosauria; order Squamata; family Sphaerodactylidae; genus Sphaerodactylus; species Sphaerodactylus townsendi. The sequence continues at coordinate 39,639,490 of NC_059433.1, read as the reverse complement.
GAACAATCCACCCCCACCCCCCAAGAGCACAATTGGGGTTGCCAGCATGAAGATTACATTAGGACTACTATGTTAGATGTAGAGCAAATTCAAACGGAGTTGATTTCACTGCATGAGGCAGTAAATCGATTACTTTCCACAGCAAAAATAAATCCAATAAATGTCTCTGATTCTTTTCTAAACAAGGGAGATTCGAAATTCCTTTTTGGAAGAGAGATCAGAAAGACCAGAAATCACTTCGAAGTCATATTTACATAGAAGATAAATGTTACGTAAGATATAGAGTCAATTGCAGCCAACTTAGTAGTTTATTTCATTTTCCATTTTCATAGCCACACTCTCTTGCTAGTCACATTAGTCCCAAGATATCAAGAGCCTCTCTTTGTCTGCTGTATTCAGGTATTGCAATGCATCCTCTTTGATGTATTTCCCTTTGCTTTATGAAGGGCATGTCTTGTCTTGGGACCAGATCCTTTGGAGGCTCCACCCCTCCGGATCATCCATGGGATATGAACAACTCCTGTGGAGAGCGGTTGCTGCTCCCACATCCCAAGTGTGACTCATCTACTTGTTTCCCCATCCCTGGCTCAAGGCTGCATCTCTGCTGCTCATCAGGCACTGGGCTGTTAAAGAGCTGTCAAGCAGCAGGCTTTGCCTTAAAGGCACCACATGTGTTGCTGCTGACTCATGAACACTGAGGGTGGGTTTCCAAGTCCCCTCAGGAAACCGGGAGTTGCTCAGGTCCCTGATGCAAGGCTAGATTAGAGCCCTTCTTCTTTACATCTAGGGACTTTTTTTGTACAGAGAAAAGAAATTTGGATGGAGAAACATTCAGGTATCTGAACACCCATCAAGAGTGTGATGTGGTAGAATCCAGAATCAGCTTTAATATCTCCATGATAATTAGGCAAGAGGCACATACCACTTTTGTACTGCTTATTCATCCCAGTCAGGTTTTAAGATAGGCCTATCATTGTATTGTATGCGAATGTGTGCATAAGAATATGTCCTTGATTTTTTTCCTGTGCCTCCGCCTCTACAGCTATTGTGACAGCAAACATCCAAACTAAAAATGTTTGTCGTAAGTCCAAGTATTTTTGATCCCAAAATAAACGAGACTGTAAGTGGCCTTCATTACACAGCGTTCATAACATAAACAAACGGAAGATTATGTCATAGCAACAAGCACTGGGCTTGCACTTGTAAATTTGACTCAGGTCTCCAGGAGTAGAAGACCTCTGTATCCCAAAATATCATAGCCACCTAGTTCTTAGTGGGGTGTGTGTGTGTGTAAATATTTTTAGAAATTAGATACGACACAAATGATGTAGCTGGTCATATGATACCTTTTGCTCGTCTGTTATAGGATTAGTGTTGAGATATTCTTAGACCACATAATGTCTCTCTTCTGGGGAGGTGAAAACAGGTCATCATTAGCTCTTAGTGTAAGGCTTAGATAACCCCTAGCCTTCATTACATGCTTTTATATAGGCTGCTGCATATTGGCTGGATATATATTGTGAACTGTAGCAATAAATCTAAAATTAAATTTCGTTTTCAGATTAGTTCTGATAGTTTTTTCCCACATGAGTCCAGCTATTGCCATGTGTCTCACAAGATCAGATTAGCTACATGAGACAACCTGTGAAACCAGAAATACAGTTTAAATGCAAGATAATTTAAAGTTAAGATTTAATTGTAATGGAATTGCAGTGGAAGTCATTCTAAGCAGGTCTATCCAGAAGTAAGTCAGAGACCATATCACCCCTGTGTTGTGCCGCCTGCATTGGTTCCCAGTGGAATTCCGGATCGTCTTCAAAGTGTTGGTTTTGACCTTTAAGGCCCTTTACGGCCAGAGGCCTTCATATCTACGGGACTGTCTCACCACATATGTCCCGAGTCGCATCCTCCGATCAGCGGAGGCGAATCTGTTGGTGGTCCCCGGCCCCTCCATGATGCGGCTGGCCTCCACGCGGGCCAGGGCATTTACTGCCCTGGCCCCTGCCTGGTGGAACGCTCTTCCTCCAGCAGTTAGGGCCCTGCGGGACCTTGGAAAGTTCCGCAGGGCCTGCAAAATTGTGTTGTTCCACCGGGCTTTTGGGGGGGGCAGCCGCTGAGTCTGCTCCTCTTTTGTTGCACACGCACTGGCTATATATCTGACCATCTGCCTACCCTCTCCTACCCAGGGTTTGTCCACTGGGGTTTGATCCCAGACGCCTTTTATTATCATTCATTTTTTGTAGGTTACTGCTGCTATAGTTTTAATAGTTTTAAGGTTTTGTATTGTTTTAATTGGGGCTATTCGATTTATTTTATTGTCTTGTTATTTGCTGTTGTACACCGCCCTCAGCCCTTCAGGGGTAGGGTGGTTTATCAAATCGAATAAATAAATAAATAAGTCCCATTTTATTCAGTGATGTTTAATCCTAGGAAAGTGTTCTTAGGATCCAACAACGAAGAGATTGCACTTTTTGAGAGAGAATCTTCATTTTCCAGATGTGGGGAAAACCTGACCTTTTCCTTCTTTTGCAGGGAAAGCATTTTCCCCTTCCCTCACCATTTTTCTCCCTCCCCCAAAGGAGCCAATCCTCCTCATTCTCTTATTTTGCTGCCTTGCCCCGTCCCCGTTTTCATTACCTTGCAAGCTCTATTTTGCTGCTCTTACTGGTTTGCAGGGGTTCAGCTGGGAATCTCTGAATGGGAGCAGCAGTGGCGTAGTGGCTAAGAGCAGGTGCACTCTGATCTGGAGGAACCGGGTTTGATTCCCAGCTCTGCTGCTTGAGTTGTGGAGGCTTATCTGGGGAATTCAGATTAACCTGTGCATTCCCACACAGGCCAGCTGGGTGACCTTGGGCTAGTCACAGCTTTTCGGAGCTCTCTCAGCCCTACCCACCTCACAGGGTGATTGTTGTGAGGGGGGAAGGGCAAGGAGGTTGTAAGCCCCTTTGAGTCTCCTATAGGAGAGAAAGGGGGATATAAATCCAAGCTCCTCTTCCTCCTCTTCTTTTAATTTTTTTAATATTTCCCGAATGGCTATCCATAGACCTCACACAGGGCTTCTGTTTGGACCAACCACCACCACTACCAGTTGCCCATCCTGCCTTGTGAGGTGGTGATGTGCCAGGAAAACTTGCAGCACCAACCAGCCTCTCAGTGCAGCCAGTCTGAGGACCACCATTGGAGGGTGTTCAAGGGCCCTTAAAAATGGCATTAAGCAAATTAGCAACTCAATCAATAATGACTCCGTAGCATAGACACAATATAATGTCAGAGGAGGGAAATTCTTGGTTCATTTATCCCATGGTAAGTCAAAGTCTAAAAGTTGATCTGTATATATAATGCAGTGCTTCAAATGCTGCTGTAATTTCATTGAACATTTTTTTTCAAAGTTATCGACGCAATTTTATTTTTATTTATTGATGCAGGTGCCTTTCTCGCTTGTACTAAAGGTGGATTACCCAATGTGATTGTGAGTCAACACAACCAATGGATAGGGAATTCCTTAAACAGTCCAATAGGAATAGGGTTGTAGAATCCATTAGAAGTCTAAAAACGAAAGTGAAGCAGAACTTAAGTATTAACATGATACATTAAATGATGCAAAATTCCATAATTGTATCCTAGTTTCAGCAAGCTATACACAGTAGTATAGACCACAGTTCCTAATAATTTTTCCAAATAACTTTATGAACCATTTAGTACAGCACAACTCTATTGCCAGTATAGAAAAGCCAATAATTCATTTTTTGCATAGTTTGTGGAAAGCCAGAAAAGTGGGAACCTTTCTAACTTCCTCAGACAGGCTGTTCTGTAAGGTGGAGGCCACCATGAAGGAGGCTTGGGTATGGGTAGTTGTTGATTTTTCTCTGATACCTGAAGAATACCCTGCTTGGATGTGAAGAGACAGTCTCACAGGTATGAGGGGTCAAGTTAATGAAGGCCTTTGTATGTGATAACTAATACCTTAATTAGGGCATGGTTACTGATGGGCAACCAGTGAAGTACCTGCAGGATGAGAGTAATATGCGTGTTCCATCTAGCCCCTGATAAAAGCTGGACCAGGGCATTCTGCAAAAACTGGAGTGCATTGATTGCAGTTGTCTAGTCTTGATGTTACTGTGGCATAGATCCAGATGGTCAGATCAGTTATATCAAAGTAAGGGACCATCTTCTGAGCTAGACTGCATTAGAAGCCTTTTTTACAACTTCATTATCTTGTTTATCCAGTAATAATGTTGAGACCAGTATAACTCCAAGGCTCTTAACTTGAGTCAGCAAGGGTCAGCTGAACTCCATCAAAACATTACGTCCTTCAGAATCTCCATCTGTTAGGCAGCCTATAAACTGAACTGTCCCAACCAGCATTACCTCTGCCTTTTCTGGGTTTAGTTTATCCAGTTTACCATTACAGCCAGGCAGTTATCTAGGAATTCTATTTAGGAATTTGGATAAGGATATATAGATCTAAGTATCATTTGCTTATTGATTTTATTTTTTTATTTATTTGATGACAACAAATCCCAAAGCTATGAATGATTTGTCTTGAGGGCTTTACGTAGAGATTGAAAATCATGGGCTATTCCAACAGTGATGCCAACTGGTTTGCCACAACAGCCCTTTGAGTCTTATCTGTGAAGAATGATTTGAACCAGTTCAGCTTGCATTCCCTGATATTTACTTCTGCCTCCAAGTGCCTCAAGATGATATGATCTATTGTATCAAAGGCTGAAGATAAGTGCAACAAGGAGGCATGACCTTTGTCTACATTCAGATGACAGTTGTCAACTAAAGCTAACAGAACTGTCTCTGTTCCATAGCTCATCTTGAAGCCTGACTGAAAAAGGTCTAAAACAGATGAATTATCCAAGAAGACCTGGAACTGGTCTGCTACTTCTCTCTCAATCACTTTGCCAAGAAAGGTCAGGTTAGAGGCCAGACAATAAACATCATTTTTCTGGAGGAATGGTTTTTAAAGTTGTGAACGGATAACCACCTCTTTGAATGGTTCAGGGAAGATATCCTGAGTCAGTGACAGATTTATAATAGGTAAGAGGTTGTTGATGTGGTCTTTACATGATTTTAGCAGCCAGGATGGGCAAGGATCCAGAGTACATGTAGTGGCCTTCGTTGATTCCAAGACCTTGTCAACATCCATCATGGAAACTGGAACAAAATGATCCAAGTGGTTTATTAGTTCTGTGTCTGGCATTCCTGTGTTACAAATGGCATCTAGATCAAATGATTTCTCGATATTTTACCAGCAAAAAATTGGCAAAGGTATCATAAATAATTGTCCTTTCCAGAGACAATAAAGGCTCAAAATTTGGCATCAGCAGTTGCTGAACTACCTTGAACAAATAGGATGGTTATGAGCTAGATGATACTATAGTACCATCACTACCACTTTGTAGGTCTTCCAATGGGCTCTATAGTGTAATCCTTCAGATTCAGAGTTCACCACCAATGTCATTGTTGACATCTCCCATCCCTCTTCAGGGCACTCAGTTCTGTGGTAAACAGGTAGGGGGGGTAGTTTATTCCACAGGGGTAGGAATAGTTGTAGCGTGATTAGCTTCAAGGAGCTTCATGTTTTACACATCCATTGAAGCCTCAGACGAGCATGTATTTGACCCTCAAAACCACCAGAGCATTCTAGAATCCAGTAGGGTTCATGAGCCTCCCTGGGCTGATCATTTTAACCAGTTCCCCCCTCATACAGGTTGTTGGAGTTACATTCACCTTGGCTTTAAGTAAGATGTTGCTGCAGATTGAATCTCTAACCCTGAATGAGGCTGTTCCTTCAATTACTGCATGCAAAAAATTAAATTCGGTGTGTGATCCTTTTCATAGGTTAACCACATCAAAGAAGCTATAAAATCCTGAACCAATCCTGGCAAGGTATCCTCAGTATGCATATTGAAATCCCCAGAATGATCAATAAGAGTCTCCAATACCACATCCAACAGTACCTCTGCTCATGAAATGTGCTCACTGGAGATCTAGACCTCCAGTAGACAAGATGAATGTCTAATCTGTTCTTAGTCCCTAGCATAAGGATCATACAGTCAATTACAGTGATAATTTGCACTAGAAGTCTGCAGAAGTTGGGGGACTCACAGAAAGTAATAGTTGTACCTCCCCTTGGCCACTTTGTACTGGGTTGATGGAAGACAGCATAAATAGGGGGCATTAGTTGGATCAGACATGCCACGTTTTCTTCCAGCCATGTTCCTGTTAAGCAAGTCAGATGAACTTTTTCTTCCAAGAAAATCTCATAGACATGACAGTTTTCTGTTTCACTAATATGATGTTTCACAATATTAATGTAAATGTGGGAAGAGGGCTTCATATTATCAACTCTTGGTGTGCTATGGAGATTAAATAGGCAGTGTGCATCCTTGCCAAATACTAGCCCTCTTGGATCAATCCCACCCCCATAACTACCAGTTCCCATCTGCACTGAAACAGTATCACTGTGACCCTTCACACTGCTGGCAGAACATTCTGTCAAGTGAAGAGATCATCTGAAGGTTAGTAAATGTTTACCTTTTAAATTAAAAGCCAAACTGAATCATCCTCAGGGATGTCACCCAATAAAGTACTGCAGAAGGATGCAGAAGGATGCTGGACAAAAAGTAGCAACTGAACAATGACTGCACCATGTTTGTTCAGTGTGACAATACATATAATACTTAGTGAACAACTAGCTCACAAATAAGATGCAAAATTTAATAAAACAAGAAGAAATCACAGTGACCAAAAAAGTAGTTTTTCCATCTGAACCATGTGAATGGTTTCATTTACAGCAGCCTAAATGGGCTACAAGAGCAAGAACTTCTTTTGAATGGCTGTATTTCCTAATAGCCCACAGGCCAAAAGAGTGTTCAGTTTTCTGTGATAATACCAACAAGTCTATTTTAATTGAACTTGATGCTCTCAGACATTATGAGATACTGGCAATTGCTACAGCACTTGCTTTGCTTGTCAATTGTAAAAATTCCAGATTGTTGGATTTTTTTTTAAAAAAAGACTGGGTTTCTAACCCTTGTAGCTTCAGAAAACTGAACATAAGACCATGAAAATAAGACCTTAAGATCTCAAAATCATATATCTCACGAAAATTTTCACAATTAAAATAACAGTTTGGGAGAAAATGTAATATCGTTGTAGTCGGGAACCATCCAATAATATCTGTTGGACAACTCTATCCCCAGCACATCATGACTGGATACTAGAATGTTGATACTAGAATGTTGATTGTGGGTTGCTGTAAACGATTATTAGCAGTTGGGATAAATCTTTATCTGGAACAGTATTCCCATTGGCTTTATTTGGCTTTTTAACAAAACCTTTTTACATTTTTTGAACCTGAACTTGAAATTTACTTGTTCTCCCTGCTGCAGCTTCTCAAGTTCACACAAACTTGAGAAACCAAAGCAGAGAGAACATCAACTGAATGCTGGAGTCCGGCATTCAGTTCTAGTGCTCCTCTATCTCACCATTGTTTCCGAAGTCTGCATGGCCTTGAAAAACTGCAACGAAAAACCAGCTGAGGCTATAATCCATACTTCAGTAGTCTTGTTTATGTGACTAACTGTGCTATCCTAAGGAGAACTGCACCTTTCTAAGCCCTTTGAAGTCATTGGGCTTAGAAGGATATAACTGCTTAGAACAGAAATCACATCTTTCAGTGCATTGACTAGGAAAATGTTCAGTGAGGCTTCTGAGTAGACACAAATGGGACAAAACTGTAAGATTTCATGAGAGTAAAAGTTCTATGGATTAAAGTCAGTGAGAAAACTATAACCTAATTTGCTTCTCCACCAAACCATGCCAGCAATGGTCCAACAATTTAGTTAAGTAATTGCCTACATTTTAGAATTACAGGGAATTCAGTATATTGTTACCAGAACAGTAGAAAGAACAGATATATACATTTAATGGGTATTTTCCATGCATTTGCAGTGAATTACAGCCATTAAAAGCTGTGAAAGAGGTTTATTTGTGTTTGGGAGGCTATAGCGAGAGACTATAATTTGACTCCTTTGCCTTGTTAAATTTTAACGTTTCTGGTAACAAGTTTTCCCAATGTGAATTCCACTGTGTGAGAAAGAGAGCATGATAATGACAGTGAAAGCATGACATAGCACTGAAAATATAAAAAGCTTGGGTGTGTGCCAGAGAAGAGTGAGGTGAAAGATGTGAAGAGATGGACCTGTTTTTTTGGCTTTAATACTGAAGCATGAATAAGAGATGATTCCTGAAAATCACTGGGTTTTCTGCTCTTGTATTCGAAGATGTAAACTGCCTACCTTTTATGTTTGGTAATGCATTCCTCATTACATTTTCAGTAATCAGGGTGAATATTCCCATTCTTTCTCACCTGCTTTTTATTAACTGAATTTCTGTGTATGAAATCTCGGGGCAATCAAACATGTACGAGGTCCCATGATAAAGAGCAGGTAAAGATTCAAGCCAAAGACAGAGGTTTGCATTGATAATGCTAAAGGAACATTATCATAGTCTGCTGCTTTGGCCACATCAGGGCAAACCTCTCACTTTGGCCTTACTTCTTCAGTTGCCCTCTGCCATAGGCTTGGCACATATTTGATTGGGCCCTGAGTCAAGTAGGTTGAGCTGTCCTGTTCTCCCCCATTTGCTCTTTGAACTGCTAAGAAATCCTCATTTGTCCTGGAAAGCACAGCCAGATCCCATGAACTATTTAGTATGCTGAGTTGTTAAAATCTCCAGAAACTGGTGGCAATGGCTATTGTTGGAGACTTGGATGATGGGAGAAGTTCAAGCTGTTCCTCCATTTGCATGCTGAAGAGGTAAAAAAAAATCTGACCATAATTCAAATAGGTCAGTGGCATTCAAAGAAACCTTTGCTCAACTGTCTGGTTCTTTCAAGAGTTGGCTTAATTATTGTGTAGGAAATGGGAACGTAAAAGGACACAATGACACAACGTCTAACATTTACAACATTCCACTTCTTATTTTGCTGCCGCAAGGAGGCAGCAATTGGGTGTCAAAATAATTTTATTGCTTCTCTTTTGACCAAGTTGCCAAAAGTGAGGAAAGTCTAGCAAAGGATCAGGGCCAAATCCCATTATGGGAGAGAGAAAACTAAGGTCAATAGAATTTGTTTTCCAATATGTGTAATAACAGCCAATTGGACTCCTTCCTTTGGATAATGTTGCCATCTTCCTTTGAATACGGCATTTGGAATTTTGGTGGTGATGGATCCTTTTTACAGAGAGAAAAAAATCTTGCAGATTGATGTCCTATGATTGTGAAATGCACATACATGTATCTGTGTTGAGAATTTGGGTGAAGATATAAACTCAGCAATCTATTGCATGAAAGGTATACCTCAGCACATGAGATATGAGAAGCATAAGCCTTAATGGGTTCTGCTTTCTTGTTGGGGCATCAGTAAGTTGAGTAGTGGCTCTGGGGATAAGAGGCGTGGTCATATATGTACATGGAAAATGCAGTTGGGATTCCTATTGAAAGTAATAGCTGTTGCACTGTAGAATGTGTGTGTACAGTCTGAAGTCAGTTAAGGACCAAGGCAGGAAGAGATTGAACACTATGTCAGTCTACTATTTTATATGCGCAAAGCATGAATGCTTCTCTCTAAAATATGGGAGATTGTGCTGTACATTTCCAAATATTCTCAGACTTTTATTCACTAAAATTTAAAAAACCTCTGATTTGCTTATGTGGATATTTATACCCCATTTCCCCTCAAAACAGTTTTCATCATTCTCCTCTAGTCCATTTTTATGCTCACAGCAATCCAATGAGGTGAGTTAGGCTGAGAGAGAATGACTAGCTCAGATCAGCCAGCAAGCTTTCTTGGAAGGGTAGGGATTCGAACCTTGGTCTCCCAGATCCTAGTCTGACACTGTAGCCACTACACAACACTGGTTCCCTGTTTCATAAAATCCATTGAAAAACAACATGTTAAAGCTTTTGTGAAGGAACCTTTGTGTTTCCTAAGTTCCCCAAGTTCAGTTTCCCAAGCGTGATTGGTGTTTGGAATATGCTGCCACAGGATGTGGTGATGGCCACTAACCTGGATAGCTTTAAAAGGGGCTTGGACAGATTTATGGAGGAGAAGTCGATCTATGGCTACCAGGCTTGATCCTCCTTGATCTGAGATTGCAAATACCTTAGCAGACCAGGTGCTCGGGAGCAGCAGCAGCAGCAGAAGGCCATTGCTTTCACATCCTGCATGCGAGCTCCCAAAGGTATCTGGTGGGCCACTGCGAGTAGCAGAGTGCTAGACTGGATGGACTCTGGTCTGATCCAGCAGGCTCTTTCTTATGTTCTTAGAATTTCTAGACTGTGAATGTGCCAAGAAGGATCTCCTAGTTTGTATAGGATTTAATTATGCCATATATGTAAGAAGCTGTTTACACATGGTATTGTAATGGACTGTGTTTAGAAAGAGCATAACTGCTAACATAGTCTTTGAAATAGCTGCATAAATTAAAAGCAATCTCTGAAGGAGTTGTCATACTTCTGCTTGCACTAGATTTTTGCTCAAGATGTTGCACAAATGGAAGAACATTCCTGGAAGGAACATCACTTTCCTAGTGCAGTGCTGTAACACAGGGTATAAAGTTCACCTTCTGTGAGAGACAACACCTTCCATATTCAAAAGAGCACTTTTGGAACCAGTTCATAGTTCCTTGTAGGGAAGAAACTTAGGTAGTAGCATTCTGTAATGATTGCAAGTCTAGGATTTGCCACTTGAGGAAGGGAAAGAAGGGTGAGGACTGCAGAAATACACAAGACAACTGTTTGTGGAATAAAAATTGGCCACAACATAGGGGATGGATCTGGTCATGATGCAGCACTCTTGCTGCCCCCATGTGCTGGGGACAACCAGGAGCAGCAGGACTGTGGGAGCCATTTGGGTGCTGACCTCTGAATGGATCCTACGGGAGTGCAAGCCAGCTAACAGTTCCTGCCTGGGCGTGCAGCACCAAAGTTCACTCTACCCCCAAGGCCATGATGGGGCTCTCAAGAATGGAGAGGGTTGGCATGCAGGCTCCTCTTCCCCAAAACGGATCAGTCCCCATGTGTAACTTGTCAAGCTGTGACGTATTAGACATATAACAAACAAGTCACCCATAACATCCGAACTCCAAATACCATGCAAGAGAAGGGGTAGGGTGAGCAGGAAGAGCTGGGGTGAGCAGGAGCCAAAGAGGCAGCATCTTGCCTTGCCCAGCCTTAAACAGCTGGGCAGCTCCAGCTCTGCTCCTAAGCTGATTGAAACTGTGCTAGCGAGGCCTCCAGTGACCTTGCCCACAGGGCACCGTGCAGCTGGCGCAGGGGACAGTTCTCATTCCCCCCCCCCCGCTCCCTGGTGGCAACAGCAACCCTGGGTGCTTCTCAGGAAACTTCTTTATGTTGTTTCTTTTTGCTTGTTTTTAAGGAGATTTAATGAATGAATACCAATGAATATTTACATACCAATACCAATTTATATTTACAAGATTCTCTTGTAGTACAGAGATTAAACAACCCTGTATTGATAACCTAGTGACAAAAACAAATTCACAATGCTGCTGCGCCTGCCCCCCCCCCCCCTCATATCACATTCATCTTCAGGCAACAAATGTTTTCTATTCATTGGCAAAGAAACAACTTTACAACTGTCACTTGCAATGAATTCGCTTATTTGTCTTTTTATTGTCGTGTAGTCTTGCCATATGAATGTGTGTGTGTGTTTGTATGTTCCCTGTAAAGAGGCTTTGCCTTGTAGGTGTGCATTTATGGACACTCTAAGATGACAAAAGGGGTAAGTGTGTATCATGAGCAACAGTGCCCATTTCATACCACTGTGAAAAGTAAGATGAAGGAGGACTTTGGTTACCATTGAAGAGCCCCACTGCATCAAGTGCCCACTGAGGCAGCTGGTGAGTGAGCAGGAAAGGACTGTCACAGAGTCATGCCTGAGTGCAGAATGAAAGCTTGCGGCTTTAATGAGATGCAGTTAGTCACATGGTTTCCCCTTCCTCTGGTCAAATATCACCAATCACATTGGATCTCACCATTTGGAGTATAAAAATGGTCCTTCTGTGATAACTGGAAGACTTTGTTAAAAACAGTAAAAGAAAGAGTTTTTCTATGTGGAAACCTCCAATATGTTCTTTTCTGTTTGTCCTTTCCTAACTTTCTTCTGACTGCCACCAGCTATTATGTAAGCTCTCAGAAAGATGAACTGTTTTTATTTAGTGTAATGATGAGAGCCAGCAAGATGTAGTGGTTATGGTGTCAGACTAGGACCTGGGAAATCCAGGTTCAGATCCCCACTACATTCAAAACCCACTGTTGCAGGCTAGCATTTCCAAGGCAACATGCTCTTTGGTGAACAAGTGGACAATGTCCTGGTTGAAACCAGTGGCAAAATGAAGGTAATCAGATCCAATAACTGTCCCTCCAGGAACACCACCTTCAGGTCACACCAATTCCTTCCTAGGAATTCCAGGGATGGGAGAAGCTCCAGCTGGCCACAACAGCAGCCCTTTTAGAGATGTTCCTCATTCAAGCCCTTCTCACCCAGAGCAGACAAACCTGATCAGGAGAACAAGACAATCAAATCCTGAATACTCCCCCTCACCTCCTACTGTTCAGAGACATCTGGTTACAACATCAAGCAGATTCCTGTACCTTGGAGGTGGTATCACAAGGATACTTCCTGGAATTTGCAAGATTTCTTCCTTGGAGACTAATTATCTCTCCTCTGAGCAAACGTCCCGAAAAGGCGCAATGCACTCTAGCAACCTTCCAATACCTGCTGGAAATCAGGGCCATCAAGGAGGTCTCAGCCTCGGAAAGACTTCAAGGGGTCTACTCTCATTTCTTCACAGTTCTCAAAAGGAACAGGGACTAGAGAACCATACTGGACTTAAAGTATTTGAACAAGTTCATCAGGCTGCAAAGCTTTCGAATGGAAACCTTGAAATCAATAGTCAAAATGATGAGGGATTCCATTATAATTATGAAACTTTACATTTGAGTTTTTTTAAAAAAAATTACTTTCTGGGCTTTATCAGTGTGCTATTGTTTTAATTTATGTTTTTCTCACTTTGGTGTGGTAGAAAGGCAAGTTACAAATTAAATATGTTTCTTGCTCATAGATGGAAGCTGATTCAAAATGATATTAGAACCTGTGAATTTAGAAAGCAGTTTCTGTTGATTAACTAAATCAAAATAAATAGGATGGTTTATTTGTTCTTGGATAATTCCAGCAGTTGGAAAAAAACTTCAAAGAGTGAAGCTCACATCAGTGGAAAGAAATAAGTGATTCCCTTTAGGTCTTGTTGCATAGCCTTTGTGACCATTGTGCTTTGTGGAGTCATTTCCTGAAGACTACTTCCTAGCTGTCAAGATCTTGCTTGTTTCCTCAGTGCCCCAAGTTCTGAAACATCCCTTTACTGCTTAGCAGCTGCTGTGGAACCTCTGGTGATCTGACTCTAGTCTTGTCCAAAGGGTAGGTGAGGGCACATTCAGGCTTCTAGCTACAACTTCTGAGGTCTCTTCTTCAACCTTCTATACAGTTCACAACCTGAGTATTTCTAGGATATAAGAGTCTTGTAAAACTTGCTCTTTGCTCTTTCCTTATTTCTCCTTCTATATAACTGAGAATGTTACAGACAATGTTTACCCTCATGGGTTGATGCTTTCCCATGGCAGGTGTTAACATGCTGTATCATTAGCTTATGGCTACTTTCATACTATATTGCTTATTTTTCCTATTCCCATCCCCAGTAGAGTAGAACTGATATTTATTGGTCTACATAGGAACATGTTATATGAAATGACCAACATGGCAGGAAAAATGTTCAAACAATTGGGAAATCTTGAAGCATTGTAGACATTTTGGTGTACTTACACCTGTTAAAAATTTGCATTTATAAGGTATAACTTGTCTTCAAGGGGGCGAATGCATGATGTTGATATATTTTATGTATAAAAGGGTGTGTGTGAATTAGTAACAAGCAAAAGCAGTACCAGTCAAGTCTGATTAAATTCAAGTAATTAAATTGTGGACTTCATTGCCAGAAGACGTAGAGATTGCTGTGACTAAAGATGGCTTTACAAGGGGGTCAGACAGATTCTTGGAAGAGAGTTCCACCATTGGCTACTAACCATGGTGAGTTAGTTAAGAGATCCTTTATACACAGAGGCAGCAAACCTCTGAACACCAGTACTTGGAGGTCTTGGCCTCTGTTCCCTATTTGTGGGTGCTGTTTGCAGGACAAGTGGTTAGCTGCTGTGTGAAACAGTATGCTGATCTGTTCTTATAATATGACATGATAGCCAAATAACTATTTGGAAATGGCAATAGCAAGAAGTAATCCTGCTAGATATCTAGGAATATGTAATTTTATTCTTAGACTTCTATTTTATTCAATTTATACTCTGCCTTCTTCCAATCCAAGCCTAATGCAATAATTTTGATGAGTAAATATGAATAGACAGTCCTATATGTGGAAATCCTTCAAAGGAGCACAGATTTTCGGGTGGGCATGATAAGAAAAGAATCAGGTGGACTATTGTATGATCCAGTGTTAAGAAACTCACAGCAGGAAATAATTCATAATGCAAAAGCAGCTCTGTCATCATTGAGAAGATGGCAACATTTGGGATTGCTCCTATGCTAGTTTGGAAACATCATTGTTACCTAGAAGGGCTTTTATTTCTGCTCCCCGCAAATGTCTCACATCCTTTGCTTCTTTTGTGAGCCCATAGTGAAGAAGCTTTGGCTTTTGGCTTTGCTAAACACTCTTAGCTTGATGGGTTGCCTGCAGCTTCTTTTTACTAACAATAAAAATGGACTTCATCTTTTTTGATCACTTGAAGGGTACCTTCCCATATAAAACACATGAATGAATCTGGTTGTTGTGGGTTTTCCGGGCCGTGTGGCCGTGGTCTGGTAGATCTTGTTCCTAACGTTTCACCTGCATCTGTGGCTTGCATGAACGAATCTTTCAGCCCCTTCCAAAAGCCAGGTGTCCAACTGTGGCACCACACCTGTGCCTGGCCACTGCCCCCAAAGAGGCTTCCCAGTAGTGTGGGGCAGCTTGAAAAAGTAAAAAACCCTCCCTGCTGCCAAGAAGTTTTTATGGACCTCAATGGATTTATCCTACCCAAAATGGTGACTGGAATTTGCAGTATGGGCTGCTGGCAAAGGCAGGGAGGAGCTGAATACAATCGGCTCCTCCCCTGGTCCCACCCCTGGCCTGCCCTGCTTCATAAGGTCCCTTCTACCTTAAGAGTGTCCTTTAATTTGCAAATGGCTGGCAGCTGGGGATAGACCCATGAGAATTGAAATTATTAGAATCAGTGTTTTTAGTATGCCTGAATCTAAGTTAGTGTCATACAGATATGAGAGACATGAAGATGGATGGACTATGTGTTCTGAGGCTGATTATGCACAAGATGTCTGCAGTACTGCAGGTCTGAATGTCTGTTGTAGCAAGATTTCTTGTACGAACGTATTTCCTCAAGCCCCCAGGGTTCAAAGCTGTGACAGCTTATGTACTTTGAAACTATCTGGCTGTCTCTTGAAGGCTAACCATTGGTCAATGAAGTGGACCTCCAGGCTCTTACTATAGCTTAAAGACTTATATTATAAGAAGATAAATGCCCACTTCCAGCACATCCGTGGATTGAGAACCTTAAAACTTTATCACTATTTGACATGGTGTATAAATGGGAATTGCATGTGGACTTATTTTTAGATGTTTGGAAACCTATAGAAACTTATGTATAGATCTGCCACCACTGTTAACGTTTGGTCTCTAAAAATACCTTTTTTGTATTGTCAAAGGCTTTTCCGGATGGATTCAACTGGTTGTGGCGGGTTTTCCAGTCTGTGTGGCTGTGGTCTAGTGGATCTTGCTCCTAACGTTTCGCCTGCATCTGTGTCTGGCATCTTCACCCAAACACTTACTGATTGGTTCCCCACCCTGGGACATGGACAATATATATCCCACTAAACATTCCCTTCTCACTGGACACAGTATGTAACAGTCTTCCCTCTGTGATACACCTCTGAAGATGTCAGCCACAAATGCAGGCGAAACGTTAGGAACAAGATCCACCAGACCCCTGCCACACAGCCTGGAAAACCCACCACAGCCAATACCTTTTTTGTTTGTTAGTTTTATTTAATTGCTGGACTTTAAATTGTTCACCCTGTTTTGGGGGAAAATTCTTTGTTACCACTTCTCTTCTTACATTAGACTTTTTCCTTATACAGGAAACATACAGTTCATTATCTGATTACTTTTTTGTGAAAATATTTAACCTATGCTACATGGACGCACCTTGCTGTGATTTACTTTAGTCTAAAACCAAAGAGATCTTGTAATTTATTTATTTTTGTTCCATAAACCATATTTCAGATTAAACTGGTAAACTGGGATTGTCTGGTTTCCTTTTTACTACCCATTGTGTGGTAAACATTTCATCATGAAAAAATTACATGACTCATTATTTATCCACTGGATATGTTTTCCTAAACCCTTTTCCTCTTTGTTATCTCTGGTTGCACAGAACAAAAGTGCAATGTAGTTTATTATCAAGATCTTGTGTGAGAGACCACAAAGAAGAGGATTAACAGAGGTATTTACAAGTCATGAGTAAACATTGCCAGGTGGAAAGAATTTTATAATGTCTGCACCAAACTGTTCTTGGCTGAACACAACGTTACCAGCACTTTGTTTTTAATTAGCATGATATTATCACAGTACGTTTTAAAAGGTAAAATGAAAATCTGGATGGAACGTTATATGTGTGAGATAATCTCTGTTGAGTTTTGAAGAAACAGGCTTCTCTGAAGACCATGGGAAAATTGATTCTGTTTACTTTGTGACTGTCTTGGGTGTCTGGGGACTGGGATTGCTGCTTTTTCTCTCTCTCAGTCCACTGTTCCTGTGCCCATCAGGTCTATGTAAATTCCAATTGACGAGATTTGCCAGATCAAGGTGAGACTTGTCTTGATTAACTTCTGTTGGTTATGCTGCAGTTTTTGGTCACAGAAGACCGCCTTAAAAGGCACTTGTAGCCCTACTGAGTACACATATTGCAGATTTTGAAAACCCAGGTTAACAGTTTCCGGTACATCTGTCTGAATATCAAAAGCCTTCATATTGGATGTTCTGTAACTAGATGCACCACTTAGGCAAACATAAGTGCACTACCAAATGTGATTGAAACTGAAGTGTCTTTTTGGAATGATTGGTAGTTTCGCTCAGAGAAATTAGTACAACCCAAATGTACTATTAGATACTTCCTGCACAATCCCTCCTTGACTGTTTTGCCAAAAATTTTGGTCCATGACCTGTTGTGGGACAACTGAAAATCAGACCTGTCACACCAACATCCATCTCATGCAGGAAAAAAAATTATCCCTTTTTCAGGCTTTTGAACACAAGTTTTAATTTAGATGTAATTGTGCAGATGTAATTGTTTCTTGTAACTCTCTCTGGGAAAGATAAATAATATTAATTTTTCCCTAAATAGAAAAGGAATTAAGATCGAAGTTGTCTAGTTTTGTACAGAAATTCTGTTTTATATTGGGTACACAGTATAAAACTGTAGCAGTGTCATACCAGTTTAACTGTTATGATTTTCTCCAAAATCCCTGGGAGCCCTGTTGAACACAATGGGACTTACTTTGGAGTAGCTGTGTTTAGGATTGTGCTATAATATCCTTCCTCACAATCTTATAGAACTACAGTTAGAGTTGCCAGGAGCCTGGAGAAAAATGCTCTGTCCCTTAATGACATGGCTTAATAATATGTCCATGTCATGGCAAACTTCAGCTGGTCATAGCCACACACTGAGCCTCTGTTCAGTGTGGCTATGACTTACCACCTGAGTTGTTGATTGTCAACTGAGAGCTGAAGAGGAGAAAGAACAGCTGGGCACAGGCTGGCCTTATGGCCCCCTCAGGGCAGAACCATTAGAGGCTGGCTGTGGTGTGAAAGTTGCCATGCCACACTGGTTGCGGGGGGTGGGGGTGGGCTACAGGCCTGGAGAGGCTTAAAGTGGTGCCTGCCCCAGATTCTGGCCTTTTGTTCTTTCCTGCTGTGGCAACTTGCCCATATTTTAAGGCTGGATTATTTGTATTTCCAAGTACCCATGTTGCTGTTTTTATTAATCACAACTTGGCAGGTTGGGCATTGTGATGAAGGGAGAGCAGTTCAGGGGAGGAGGCTACATCTGCAAACCTGCCTCCCCTCTTTTTGGGGGCTCCCATAAGGCCCTTGGGGTGTGGTGGGCCTCAATTCTGCACACATATGTGAGGGCTGACAGCTGGCCTACACCTCCAGATGGCAAGGGGATGCCTCCCAAGAGGCCAGTGCCCTGTTGGGCTCCCAGTACTTTCAATTCTGGGGTTCCTCAAGCAGGTGAACTGAGGAAAGATGTTCCATTGGGTTGACAAGCGGATCACTCAATGCCAGGATCTGTCCCCATGCTGTGCCTTAGATCCTCTTGCCTGAATCCAGTAAACAAGTTGTGGTCAGCTACCTTTACCACACACATGGTGTCCTGGTGTTTTGGGTTTGCTATGAACTCCCCAGTAATGTCCTCCTTGCTCTGACAACTACAACTCTTGGGTTCTTTAAACAGAGAAAGAGAATTGATATTAAACCAGTTAAAGCTTGTAGGGTATATCCACGCTTGTTAAGCATGATCTCTGGACTTTTTTATGATGTTTCCTCCACAAGAGAATATTTCCTTTTTTTAACCTCAGGAAGTTGCCATTTGTCAAAAGAAGTATTACTTTTCAAAATACTAATGGTGAACAGTTTGTGTAACTATCTAACAGATGAACAAAAAAAGATATTTGAACGAAGTTGGCTGCAGTTTGGCTTTATTTGGAGAGAGAGAGGAGCCGGTTGTCACTAGAAGCTAGTGTATTTTTATGCAATAATGGCTCAACGGCAATTTAGCTTTTGGAAGACTTTCCAGCTTCTGTGATGTTCAAAATGGATTGTTTTCCTTCTCTTCAGTTAGATCTTTCTGTTGCATAAATGTGAAAATGCTACGTCTTCCTGCTGTAGGCCACCTTTGTGGGACAGATGATGAACGCAGCTGATTGCAAGTGAGTCAGACTTGTTGGGGGAATTGATTGAAAATGTGACATCAAACATTTGAAGTAATTTGGTAGCTCCTTGTTCAGGTCACCAGCCTGTATCATCGTCACCATGCAGAAAATTCGTCACGAAAGAGCTAATTGTGTATGGAGTTGCAACCTCAACAGGACTCTGTTACAGGCCAGCCAGGTTTCTTGTCTTGCTGCTGACATGTAACTAGATTTTTGAAAAGAGTTAACCTCTGCATAAAGGTTTTAGCAACTGTGGAGTGGAACAAGAAACTGAGTGCTCAGTGCAAGAAACTGAAGAAGGAAATGCAGGGCTGTGTCATATCCACGAAAGAGGGAGTCTGGCATGGTTTACCTGTTCCTGTAACACAGTACAGTGCCCTTTTATCTCTCATCTCCTTGCCCTTAATGGTTATGCTTGTTAAACAGGGTCATGCTTTAAGAGGCATGCATCCCCAAGTATTAATATTAATGATGGCAATAACAATAATCAGATTGGTAGCAGAATAAAATTAATGTGGTCTCCTGCAGCAGAAATATTTACCCGATGTGTCCTGCCAGTTAGAGAGATTGGCATTAAAGCTAGACATTACCTCATCTTCCTGGGCAGACAGCCTATTTCTATGCTAAGCAAGTCTGCAGGAGTGAACAACTGAATACCTGCCTGATTAGCTCTGCAGTGGCAGATCTTGGTTGGAAGTGATTTCCCTTAGTGCTTTCCCTCTTTTGCTTGCACTCCATCTCTGCAAGCTTTGTCACTATGCATTATCAAACCGTGTTTTTCATCTTGAAGGGCACGTTGCAGGGAAGATTTGCCAGACAGGTGGGCAAGTATAAATGCTGATCCAAATCAGAAAGGTCAAGAGGAACAGAAGTGGGGAGGGGGGGATAAATCTTTCTCTGGCCTTTACCGCATGAGTGGCTTACATCCTTTTGTGCTGTCAAATGCCTTGTGTTATATTTTGACTTCCACATGTTTTCCTCTTTGGTTTTCAAAATGTTCTCTTTTCGTTTTCTTTCCATGTTTTCTCCATGCACTTTACCAGAAATGTTTCCTTTGCATCCATTTCAGTCAGCTTTCAGTGCATTAGTGAAATTCCCTGAACTTTTTTTTGCTCCACCCCATCAAATGGCCAGCCCTTGTCCACACCTCCATTTTTAGTTTTGCTTTGTGAGGGAGCAAGAATGACACAAATCATTAATGCATCTTTCCCTGTTCTCTTTTCCCCCCTTCCTTTCCTCCCCCTTTTAATCCTCCTCTGTCCTGGTACTGTCTCACCTAGTCCAAGCAGAGGTGGTGACAGCAGAGAAGGAACAAGCTGTGGTACACGAAAACCCCTCTCCCTTGAGCAGCCTCACCATTGTCCTCTTCATTTGCTTATCTTGGCCCTCTTTCAACTCTCCCCTTGTTGGTCTGTGGTGGGATGTTGGTATGAATTATGATGGCAGTGGTGGCAAGAAAGAAGATGAAGCAGACTTGAGGGATTTGCTTCAGCAGCTTTCTCACTCTCCTCCCTCTACATGTTTGTTACACTGAGGAGAAGATGGAAGAGAAACCATCCCCCTCCCCCAGCCAATATTATTGTGTTATAGTTATTGTTGCCCTTCCACCCAGTGGTGAGATTCAAATAATTTAACAACCGGTTCCGGTGGTGAGATTCAAACAGTTTAACAACTGGTTGTTTACAAGCACCATTTTAACAACCGGTTCTGCCAAAGTGGTGCGAACATGCTGAACCCCACTACTGCTTCCACCCCCTCACCAATTTACTGAGCTATTTTTTAAATGATAGAATTAGTGATAAAATGATGTAATAAGTTAGCACTTGGACACATAAGTCATCAAGCATATATTGCCTGTGCTTCTGTTTCTGAGCACTAGGAAATGGGAGTAGTACTTCGTGTTTTCCTATGAGTAATGAAGCAGACATCTACTTAAATCCTCAAGAGTCAAGCCATATATAAAGAAAAAAAGCAAACTGCTGCAAATTTTGTAAACATATGTAAACACACCATGGTTTACAGGACAACTGTCTGGGCAGGATAACTATCTGGGCAGTTCTGAAAACATGGTGCTCAAATCACCCCCACCTCCACCCGCATCCACTGATTTCCCAACAAAATATTACTTGAGAAAATAATAAGGAAATTGGATTGTATTAGCAAATGTGCAGTAGTATACTGATGATATCAACACACTCTGACCACTTTTAATATGCTGGGGCAAGGCATAGCAGACTTGGTTCAAAATTTTAGTGTTGGGGGAGGGGAATTGTTGAATACAGGTTGGTGTTCCTAAATGTATAGTGGCTGATGTTCTGAATTTGGGCACTGCACAGTAGTGCTGGAGCATCTAGGCAAAAAGGGAAAAAAGGGAATGCCCTATTTTGTCACCCCCCACATCACTGGCAATGTTTGACCCCTACCAGGAATACCAATTTTTGCAGTATCATGCAGAATAAATACAACTGAAATGACAAGGGGGGAAATGTCAAAATTATAGGGAAAAAGAAGAATGCAGAATTATTTCCCAGGAAGCATTTCCAAGCCACATGAGTTGACCACTGAGAAAATCTGTGGTAAAATGTACATGCAGAAAAGGCCTATCTCTCTCTGTTTATATGAGTGTGTAGATAATCTCTCTGTCACTCTGCCTGCATGTATATGTGCTAGGCAGGAGAAACTGGATTAATGAGAGAAAGTCAAGATAAAAACAAAGAAGATTGTACTATAAAAAGGAGATTTTGCTTTGAGTATGGAAGACAGTTTCTCTCCAGAGGGAATTAATTGGCTGACAGCGATCACTTTTTCAAGCTTTGTTCTCAGGTGGCAAATCTTTTCTTATTGAAATTAAAATCACATAAGATCTCTTCCACCTGGCATTTCTGTAGCTGCCTCCATTTGTGGATCTCAGAACACTTCACATATTCAGTGGGATTAGGTGAGCTCTCCACATGTGTTTCATGTAAAACAAAAGCAGCAAAGAATGTTGTATATGTTGTTCTGCCAAAACACCCTCCCTCAATAATCTGCAAAGGCAGGATGGCAGATCCCTGTTTGGTTGGCCGCTAATTATCTTTCATCTGTAGCGTGACTCAGAAAGCCAGTAGCTAAATTGTGCCCAAGGTTACTCTGTTAACAACTTTTGAAAATGTCAGTGATCATTACGAGAGTCTTGACTCTCTGTCACTAAATGAGTTCTTCACTTTAGCTCACTGGATTTGTTCTGCACTGTGTTCTGTTGAAAAGAACGATACTGATGAAGAACCAGCTGGAATAACATTTAGTAAAATTTCGGAATACTATTACACTTGCTATCTTCACAAATTTCTTCATTCCTTGGTGTGCATGGTGAGGAAGGTGTTAACCATGATGACTTTTTTGGAAGTAAATGAAATGAACTAGAGTTACCTTGGAAGAAGTTCCACAACAGGCTTGGAATCTTTTAGAAATCTTACAGGAGTTTTTGTATACCCCTTTCCACAAGCTCTTTTTACTTGTGCACTCAAAAACATTAGAAACATTAACTTTTCACAGTCTGTCAAGCATACATGTTATATTTATATTGCATGTGCTTGGAATAAATGGTTGGGAAATTATTAGGTTTTATGAATATTAAAGTGTCATTAAAAAGATTCACAATGGACATCAGTTTACAAGAGCTACAGGTTTAAGAAAATTGTGTGTTTTTTGTGGCCTAAGAAAATTTGGAATTGCACAGAGATGGCTGGTGAATTTTCAGTTGGTGATACTATAAGGGGGGCACATCCTTCTTTCCTTCATACATTGATAAGCACATACAACCCTACGTCTAATTCATTAACATTAACATTATTTGGATCTTTTCAGCACCAAAGTGCCTCTAAACAGTGGCGTAGGAGCAGCAGTGGCATAGCGGTTAAGAGCAGGTGCAGTCTAATCTGGAGAACCATACTATCCTAATTGATCAGTGAATAACAAGGGTTAAAGTCCTGACACATAAGGCTCATCTTCAGGCTTTGCAGCAAGGATTATATTGTTGTAGAAGTTATTGCTTTCACTTTTGCATCGGCTGGCTAGGTACCCCATTAACCTGTACGTGCATAAAAATGTTTGCTTGAGAATAATTTCTTGTTTGAAAAACATGGCTCTGACTTTTTCTGTGAATACTATTCAGTGAGGTGATAAAATATTTATGGACAGCAGATCTTCATAAATGTCTAAGGGGACTTACCAGTGCAAACATAATTAAAAGAAATATCAAATAGGTACATTCTCATTCTCTGCATCTGAATAGAGACAGTGGAACTAACGTGGTGGAGCAGAACTGTTAAAAGCTCTACTCCTTAGCATCTCCACAGATCAGAGAAATACCATGTAACATTTTATAGATTAAGATGAAGCTGCTGTACTTGATATTCTAACTTCTATGTGAATATCCAAATTACAATGGCAGACATTGGAATATTCTGGGAGCAAAGGACTCCCTCTTAAGATCCTTTTCACCTCTGCATCAGTGCTTGTGAATTTATCCAGTATATTTTTCCTTTGTTCAGAGAGGAAAAGAAGGCACATTTACATTTATTTAAGAAGTTATACCGCATTTTTCTATAACTTCCAGTGGAGCAACTGTATGCACACCTTAACTTGTTGAGGAGGTTTGTTTATGTTGGTGAAGCTGAGAGCAGTGCCATAATGTGTTTAGGCTCTGTGAAGTGGCTAAGCTCCTGGTGGAGTCACTCCAAGTGGAATGGTCACAGTTGAGACATTGTCCATCCCCTTCAAGAATCAACTACTATATCAGTGGTGATAGGAGTGGAGAAATCCTTGAAGGGAAGCTATTGAGAAGCAGCAATAGCAGAAGGTGACTCTGACAGATGATCTGTCATAGACAATGACAGTGCCTCTTTAGTTAATCCTGGGTAGGACTGCACAGAAGGCAGTAGTAAACTGCTTCTGATCAACTCATACTTTAAAAACCCTACAATTAGATAATCCAAAACAAAGAAAGATAGAGCTGGAAGACCCCCCAGGTTGGGTTGCGTTCAGTCAGCCACTGGGGAAGAGCAGAGGACTATTATGAATAGCACTATTCTTAATTATGCTATTGGACTAAAGCCAAAAGGACGTTCAGTAGTTGATGTGAATGGATGCAAAAGGAAAGTCCAAAGCTGTTCCACGCAGTAATAGGAACATGGAATGTGAGAAATAGGAATCAAAGTAAACTTGACATTGTAAAATGATAAATAAAATGGTTAAACAGTTGAGTCCTTTGAAATGTGTTGGAAATGCCCACCAAGTGTTTTTCCCCTCTATAATATATTTCCCTTCATGTATCTGGTAGAGATGTTTCTAGCCCGTGAAAGCTCATGCTACAATAAATCTGTTAATTTTATAGTCATAATAAAGGTGGCAAACAAGTAAAAAAAATCATAGAACAACCCAAGCAATGTAACATTTACACAGAAGTACAGTCTAAAACAGTGACCAATGAATCTAATATAGAATCAGTCTTGTTTCCCAAAAGTACACCAGCGTAATCCTGCTTCTGTATGGCTCCGAAGAGATAAAATCCTCAGGGGCCTCTTGTGGAAGGGAGTTTCAGTGTCTGGGCTTTTAAGGCCATCTCTGATTCCCAAAGATGGCGGGGAGAGCAAAGTGTGTGTTGATGGTTCAGACAAGTTCATATGGGAGAAGGCATCCCATTAAATGTTGTGATTTACATCATCACAGTTCAAAAAGTGCTACTGTTATGCAGTGAATTTCAGATAATGTTAACAGTCTGCTGTTTTTGTGAGGAAAATGCCCTAGTGTGAACACTACAGTAACATATCCTATAGTTTGCATTTCTTGACTGCAGTACAGGATTTCCTAATTTTTTCTTGTGTTTCTTTCTAAAAGTTTCCAAAACTAGGAAAGCAGGAGAAACTTAGCATTGTTTAATTTACACTTTGATGTGCAAAGCTGAAAAGGGGAAGAAAAAAAAGAGCTTTCTCAGTTACCCAGTGCTGAGGTGTCAGAAAGTGAAGCAGTTGAGTTATAATAATTATAATAATAAGAGGTGATGTTTAAAGCAGCCAGATCAATAAAAATGCTGGGTTACTTTTATTATTGATGTTCCAGTTCAGACTAAATTTGTTTTAAGTTAGGGTTCAAAAATTAAGTGAACATTCTTAAAAGGAGTGCCAGATGGCCATAATATTGCACAGGGTAAGCCAAAGACACTAAGGCACTGAAACATCTTGGATGAGGCTTCAGGCTCTAACACTCATTGAAAGAAAAGGGGTCATTTTATTGTTTCAGTGGCAGTGCTGTTGTTATGACTCAGGGTCAATCCAAATCAGGTGCAGTTGAGGCATGTAAACTCTCCCCTTAATCACTGTTATTATATAGAGTCTGCATACTAGCTGTCTTCTAGGTTTGCGTAGTCAAAAAAAATCCTATTGTTCTATTTGTATGTAACACCAAGGTGTTGTAAGGGTGGTTTGTTTTGGGGAGTGGGGGGAGGATGAGATGTCAGTAATTATGTTTGAAAGGAAACTTTTTTTGGTCGTTTCTGATAACTTATTTTTATTTAGATGTCTTTCTCCCCATTGAGGACCCAAATGGCTTATAATGCATTCTTTCCTTCTCTATTTTGTTCTCACAACAATCCTGTAGAGTAATTTAGACTGAGAGACAGTGGCTGGTCCAAGATCACCTACAGAGCATCTGACACAGTTGCCTTTTAATAGCCAACATATTTCAGTATGAAGCAGGAAATGTTCAAAACCTTCATCATTCTCAACACAGAGCTCCCAGAATTGAGATCATGGGCTTTAATTTTATTCACTGCAGTAATGACAGGGTGTAATGACTTGTGCAGGTGATCACAGAGATTTTTGGCAACCAGATTTTGGCAATGAATGACAGTGAACCATAATGATATTTGGCACTGCTTTTTTTCAGGTAGGCAACACACCCACGGTAGCGACCAGTCATTTGCACAAGCAAGTATCAGCTTTGGAAACAATAGACAGACAGACAGACAGACATTTTTAAATTAAGAAATATGATGGCTTAAACATAAAGGAATAAAGATGATAATTTTAATTTATTCCCTTTTAATACCTTTATTGTCTTTTTCTTTCATTCTAATTGTAATTCTAAATGAGGACAAAGTGCTGTGTTTTCTTTATAAAGGTTTGTGTAAACCCCCCCAAATTTCCCCTCCCAATATTTATATTTATTTACTATAGTTATTCTTCTTATTACTATAATTTTTATCTATATATATAAAAAGCTAACCGTGACTTTGTTAGTCACGCCCTAACACCCAAATTCTGGACCAATTGCTTCCAAATTTTGCCATGACGTCCCTCCCTGTTGCAGGCAGGTAATTGGCTCTTCAAAGGGCTCGCAGGTCACACCGGAGCCCGGTAAAAGGCATGTTTCCCCAATCCCTCAGTGTAACAATCAGGGGCCGCCATGCTGGTGAAGGGGCGTGCCTTGCCTGTCTTTGCATAGCCGTGCACATGCACGCCGCATGGCACCGCCTGCTGCCACCCACAGGGAGAGGCAGGAGAAGCGTTCACAACCCTGCCGCAGGAAACACATGGTAGCCCTCTACCCTTCCTCCTCCCTTCCTTTCCAACCTCCCCAGCTACGATGAAAATTCTCTGACCCAGCCAAGCGCAAACCACTCACACAGGCGTTGACCATGGAATGGGACCCTCCTGGTGTGTCCCAGCAGCAACTGCCAACATCCCTTGCGCGTGTGCTCCAGCTGCATCCCACCCACCCAGGGAGCCCTGCTGCCCTTCTGATCCCCCCTGCAAGCCACAGCGAAGCGTGGCTGGGCCCGCTAGTTATTTATAATAAAATTTCCCTCAGTTTCAGAATATTTTCCTTGAAAAATGACAAAGCAAGAACACATGCAGTGACAATAGTTTCTCAGAACAAATTGTACTGATCTGATTGGAGCTCAGGTGGTACATTTACTAAAAATTCTGATAGTTTCTACCATATTTCATCACTGCAGAATCAGAAATTTGGAGTAGAGGCATAGAGCTAGAAGGGACCATGCAGGCCATGTACTCCAAACCCCTGCCCAGTCTTGAGCATCCTTGACAAGTATTTGTCCAACAGATGCTTAAAGACTCCCAGAGAGGGGGATCTCACCTCCTCCCTAGGTAACCAATTCCACGGTTGAACATCTCCTACTGTAGTTGTGTTGTTTTTACCTAATATCCTGCTGGTACCTTTCTGCCTGTAATTTAAACACATTCTTGTGAATCCTAGTTTCTGCTGCCAAGAGGAGCAACTCCCTGTCCTCTAAGTGATATCCCTGCAAATACTTCATGTCTCCCGTCAACCTCCTCTTCTCTAGACTGAACATTCTCTCAGTCCCTCAGCCGTTCCTCGTAGGCTTAGTTCTTAATTATCCTTGGCACTCTGCTCTGCACCCGCTCCTTTCTTTCCACATCCTTTTTGAAATGAGGCCTTCTGAACAGCACACAATACTCCAGGCCCAGTCTGACCCCTATAGTATACAGCAGGACTCTGTCATCTTGTGATTTGGATGTTACTCTATTGATGTACCCCAAGACCAAATTAGCTTTTTTTGTTGCTGCATCACATTGACTGCTCGTATTTAATTTATGGTCCACCCTTACCCAAAGATCTTGTTCATCCACACTGCTACCCTGAAGTGTATTCCCCATCCAGTATGCATGTTCCTCAGTTTTGTTACCCAGATGAAGAACTTGACACTTATCCTTGTTGAATGGCATCTTGTTTACATCCCTCCACTTTTCCAGTGTGTTCAGATCTCATTGAATTCTATATCGACTAGTGTGTTCTCTGTTCCTGCCAACTTGGTCTCACCTTCAGATTTAATGAGTAGTCCTTCCAATCTTCATCCAGATAATGTTTAAAAATATTGAAAAGTATCAGACTCAGAGCTGTGCTACCCAACTGGACACTTTTCATTTGCTAACATGGCGACATAGCCTGGTCAATTGTAAATAAGTCAGTGCAGTTGAAGAATCCCACATTCAGCACCTCCTGTCACCCCCTTGCCTCATAGTGAGCCCCTGGGTAATCCCACCCACCAGGTGGTGACACCGCCTACTTTGGGAACCACTATTTTAGTCCGTATGTGATGTAATACAGAAAATCCGGAAGCCCCTAATTACAAGTTAACTAAAATAAATAAGATATTTGTGGCTGAGAATTGGTATAATACACTGAATAAAGGAAAGTGTTTCTAAAATATTTTTTTTAGAAACAGATCTTTATTATTTGAGGTGAATTAAAGAATAGCCTTGGTATTGATATTAATTAATTGTTTTCCTAGTAGGCTAATGGAAAATTATACAAAAAGGTTGATATGCTTTGTGTTGACTAAATCTTATCTAGATTTACTTAGAAATGACAAGTTACCTGGATAGTGTTAGGTATCATGAGCAGAGAGCACACAGAAGACACCAAGCCAGCGTATAACTTTCTTGAAACCACAGAAATACGTTAGGAGGAAACCTTGAACTGAACTGGAACTGGAAAGCTAACTTTTCTTGTTCAGAGGATTTGACTGAAATTCTAAGAACATTTTCTTGGGAGTAAGCCCCATGAATAAAACAGGATTTACTTATGAGTAGGCCAGCTCCCTTAATTTACAGCATACCACATGGCAAGCCAGATGGGTGAAGGCACTGAAGATGGAAAAGACTCATTTGGAGATAGTTTACCTTTTGGTTACTGAACCACAGAATCGATCACTTCTTTAAGAAATGTATTGCATGTTTACCTCCAAAATTATCAGTATAAATCAGCTAAAAACCTGTTTCCTTTCTTTTGCTAATAATTTTTGAAGCTTAGATTGTTGCTAGTGACCAATTTAGAATGAAATTTGAGGCTTCCTGAATGTGATTTACTCACCCAAGCATTCTGTGAAATGGAGTGTTATTGGAAAACGAGACCATTTAAGTTTGTCTCTTGTTTTGCGGTAGATGTTATTTCTAATTCCCATTGTGTTCTTAAATGCAGATTGTCATTTGTCTAGCAAGGTCTGGTCTGTCTATATTATATCTTACAAGTGTCTTTAAAAAAATCTAAATGATTATATGTGAAAATAATTTCCCCATTATTGTTTGTGTATTCAGAACACTTTCCCCATATTGAACAGTATTCCTTGAAACAGAATGAAAGTGCAGTAAATGTATAGAAATGATAGCTACTGTGAGGGTATTACAATTACGAATTAGGTAACTGCAATCCTAAACAGTTCTACTCAGACTCCTACTCAGGTCTACTCAATAGTGCTTATGAGTACATGGATTTTATTATTTGGTATTTTCTGATTAGACAAGCAGGAGGGACTTGTAGGGGTCATTATATATATTTTGGTGCAAGCCAGAAGCTGTTTTTAGGCTTGTAGACAGAACAGTCTTGTATTTTCATGACTGCACTCTCTGGATTTAAGTATATACTTATTTGGTCAAATTAGTTCTTATTTATAGAGTTCCTTGGTTTCAATGGAAAACTCAGAATATTTATGTGTTTCTGAGTTTTTGAATGTTTGGGTTTCTTTAAATTTAATTCTGGATATTGGTGTTTATGATTTGGCAAATAGATCTCCCCTCCAAGTTACAAGAATTCTCCTTGCACTCTTATTTAGTACCAATTCTCTCTTTCCCTTTCTCGATACACGCGCACACACACAGGTAGTAAGTATATGTGTGTTTATAAGATGCTGTAAAAATATTCATCACAGTGATGTAAGCTCAGGAAGGAATTTCAACATTAGTTTTGAAGCTTCTTGCTTTTGCAAGCTTCTGTCATGACCTAAATGTTATTCCAGGGTAGAATTCTAGTGATTTAATTTCCTGTGGTTTTTTTAATAGTAGTATTTAAAAAAGTAAGCTCAGTACAAGTACGTAAAATATCCTTGTGAGTGTGTTTCTGCATTTACTTTAATGACTACTCAACCACTTTAAATATTTTAGTAGAATTTTGAGACTTTGTTTGTAAGCAGGTGGTAGGATTTCTTTGTTATATATTAGCGGATAAAGGTGCTATGGTGTCAGATATTTTGCAGTCTGGATAAGTTAACAAATGCAAAAGGTTATAAGGAAACAGCAGTCTAACAGATGTTGTTCCCATCTAGTGTTTTATGTTCTCAATCTCTTGTTTGAAGACAGAGCCACCATGTTACAAGGGATTATATTTATCTTTTGTATACCCATATCTTGATCTTTCTATATGAAGCTGAGGATGGTTTGCATGTTATCTGCTATCCAGGCCAGGATTGTGTCTGCACATGCATCTTGAAGAAGTATCAGGTGCTCCCTAACAGTTAAGTTGTAGCTTTATGGGAGAAGGAAGCACACTGTGAAAAGTGAAGCTTCTCTCAAAAGAATTTGCTATGCCCTTAAATATTGTTGGTTGTTGATCTTTCATTACAATTCAAGCCTCATCCAGGGTGTTTTCGCACGGGCGGAATACAGCGTCCCAGGGATGCTAAAAACAGTGTCCCTGGAGAGGGGTTCGCACGGCCACCGCCGCTGCTTCGCAGCAGCGCCGGCCTCACAACTCCCAAGCGGTGCGAAGCCGCTGCTTTTGAACCTCACTCCCTGAGTGAGGTTTTTCAAAAGCAGCGGCTTCCAACTGCTGCCATGCGAATGGCAGCGGCTGGAAGGCGCCATTACCCCCCTTTCCCAAATGCCTTACCATCCCCTCTTGGCTTCCAGTGCATCACACAGGCCAGGGGACATCCCCCCTGCCCTGCGACTCTAGAGCTGTCGCGTAGGGCAGGGGGGCATGTCCCCTGGCCTGTGCGACATGCCGGAAGCCAGGAGGGAACAGTAAGGCATTCGGGGGACAGCGCATTTGTGCGAACAGTCCTGGAGGGGTGCATCGGCATCATATACGCTGATGCACCCCCCCCCCCGAGAGTGACTGTGTGGAAACGGTACCAGTGACCTAAGATGTTGTAATGTATTGACATATATTCATGTGGATCCCAACAGGGCTGTCTTTTGAATCTGACAAATTTTGATTTTGTTGATCAGATGAGGATGAGGATGATGATTTCCTGAGACTTGGTCTGGATATTTATTAAATTGGTCAGTACCAAAGTACTAAACAGTGAGATCTTAATCTGTAACATGAAGATTAGAACCAACCATGGCATATTAGAGGCAAATGACTCTGCTAACCTTCCAAAATGGCAAGTGATAATGTGCCACTGCAAGGATGCTAATTGAACTATTGTGATCTCTTCAATCCTATTTCAGCTTTCAGCAGCAAAACATCTTGTCTTCTATCAGCTAATGAGATTGGAATTTATTTTTGAGAGTCTGAAGTTTGACCATACTGAAGTAATGAAAATGAAGGGAATTATATTTGGAAAATAAAAGTCATTTTGAGCCTTAAGAAAAATGCCAAGAACATTCTTGCCACTTCTCAGCAGTCTCCTGTAGTGGCCAGGTGCCTGAACTGCAGCTGCAGTGACCTTTGGGAAAGAATTGTCTAGAGATTTTAATTCTTTCTGGTTCATTCCTTGGGCAATTCAGGATGAACTCTTCAACGAAACAGCAACCGTTGCATTTGAAATACTGGCTGAAAACAGTTTTTGTGTGTGACTACTAAAAGTTTACTTGGACATTCTGTTGCATTTTGAGGGAGGGTGTCCAATCAAATATGAAAAAATAACACCATGTGTGTTGAGGCACTGACAGCCAAAAATGGTGAGTTAGTCCTTCCAAAAAACCCTCTAGGAAGTATGGCTCTTTTATAGTCAAGATCACAAAGCTGAAGTAAATAATGCATGCTTTTATGACGAAATCTCTTATGTTGCCTTGTGAAGTATAATATTAATAAGCCAAGCAGTAGGAGCAGAGCTGACAGCCAGAAGCAAAGAATGAAGAATTGTAGAGGAATGCAATATCCAACTGTCCCCCCGCCCAGATGTTGGTAAGATGTATGATAACACAGGTGCCATCCATAATGTGTTTACATTAGAGGGAAAATTATGCATATTTTTGGTGGATAACACATCATTTTGTGTTTTGTAACTGTTAATGAAAAAGAAAGGAAATCAGACCAATGGAGGCGACTATAAAATGAGCTGTGGTGAAAATTATCTGGCAATTAAAATAGGGAATAATTCAGATGCTGTGGAATAATTTTTGGCATATAGTATCATCCAGATTCAGAAACATTTTCTTCTTCTTTTGTTTTAACATTTTTTGTTGAGTGCTAGAGAAAAGATGAAAGAACAGATTTAAAAAGTGATACAGTAAGTAACAAGTCCAAAGAAAAGATCACTAAGAAGCCAAGCCTCCTGATTAGTAATAACTGCCAAGGAAGTTTAGGGATTCCTTTCTGGTCAGTAGCATCCCCTTATCCTTCCTGAGTTGTGATTTTTGTTTCCCATGTACCTTTGACTCTTACTTTCTGATTTGACTTAGTGTTTACTTTTCTGGTGTTTTAACCTTATGGGCTCCTCCAGATTCCAGTTCCTTGATATCAGTTTGCCCCCCCACATCCAACTATTGCATTTTTTTACCCTTGGTCACCCTTAAGGCATTGCAAAGCTCCACCTAACTTCAGCCACATTGCTGGCCTTGACAGCATGCACGTAGGTAAGGGGGGGGTTCTCGGGTTTGAACCCCCCATTCATGTCCAAAGCTCCGCCCACCCGTTTGTGGGTTTTTAAAACATTTCAGTGCTTTTTTGGTTTTTGGCCTGCAGGGGGCGCATTGTTTGGGCTAGCAGCACCAAACTTTCAGGGATTGTTTGGGGGACTCTCCTGATGGTACTACCCGGGTTTGGTGAGGTTTGGTTCAGGGGGTCCAAAGTTATAGACTCCCAAAGGGAGTTCCCCCATCCCCCATTGAGCCTAAGTGGGAGTTTCAATAGAAGATGGGGGCTACATTATTTGAGGGGGATATGGTCTTTGGATCTTGAACCAAACTTCACCAAACCTGGGATGTATTATCAGGAGAGTCTCTTACTGATGCCACCGAGATTTTGTGAAGTTTGGTCCAGGGAGTCCAAAGCTATGGACTGCCCCATCCTCCATTGTTTTCAATGGGAGCTAATAGAAGATGGGGGCTACACCTTTGAGGGTCCATAACTTTGGACCCCCTGAACCAAACTTCACCAAACCTGGGTGGTATCATTAGGAGAGACTCCTAAAGATACCCTGAAAGTTTGGTTCTTCTAGCTTAACAATTGCACCCCTAACAGCAGGCACCCCCCGCCAAATTTCCGCAGATTCTTGTTTTAAATCCACCCTCTTCGGCATGGATTTAAAGGGAGAATCTGAGATCCTCAGTTTAGAAGAAGAAGAAGAGTTTGGATTCATATCCCCCCCTTTCTCTCCTGTAGGAGACTCAAAGGGGCTTACAATCTCCTTGCCCTTGCTTCCTCACAACAAACACCCTGTGTGGTGGGTGGGGCTGAGAGAGCTCCGAAAAGCTGTGACTAGCCTAAGGTCACCCAGCTGGCATGTGTGGGAGTGCACAGGCTAATCTGAATTCCGCAGATAAGTCTTCACAGTTCAAGTGGCAGAGCAGGGAAACCCGGTTCCTCCAGATTAGAGTGCACCTGCTCTTAACCACTACGCCACATTGAAAGTGATGCTGTTTCAGGGTGGGGGATAATCCACCCCAAAACAGCATCACTTTCAATGTTGTTTAACTAGGGACCCCAGATTCTCCCTTTAAGGTGGATTTAAAAGGAGAATTTGGGCTCTCTAGTTTAAATGCCATTGAAAGTGATGCTGTTTGGGGGTGGATTCCAGCATCACAGCAGCTGCCCGGGGTGTGTGTGTGTGCAAAACTCAGATTTTGCACCAGGCTCCATTTTCCCTCTATGCCTCTGCCCAGAGGGGAGGGGCAGGGGAGGGCAGGGCAGGGGAGTCTGCCATCCCCGACCTTGGAGAGCTGCTTTTATAAGCGCTAGGCCAGGGGTGGGGCTTGGAAAGGCATGGCCATGCCCTAGGGGCAGGTGGGGATGTGGCCCCACCCCGAACCCCCCATAAAAAATCTATACCTACATCCCTGCTTGACAGTGACCTTGAAAGCCCACTATTCAGAATATCTAGTCCAGTTCAGTCCGTTATTCTAACTCCATTGAAGTCAATTAAATTGAAATAGCATAACTCTCTTAGCCAATCTATCATGTATCTGAAGAGAGTTTTATTAATCAAATAGACTTCAGTAGGAGTTAAGTACCTCATTGAATATTGCCTAATTATATTTTATCAAAAGACTGCTTCAACAACAGCATCTTATACCATAATTTATGAGCAGATTACCAGTTTCCTCCATATAGTGGAGTGGAACCCAGTGGCCATACTGGAGGGCATTATAAGGCTGCTGTGGCAACATCAGGGCTACCTCAATACTGTGCAGGCACATGGGCTGAGTAGATAGCAACATCCTGCATGGTACACGGATCCATTTATTGCTGTTACAGACTCAGCAGCCATTTGTTTTTATTTAATTTGTACCCTGCCTCTCTCCCCAATAGGAACCCAAAGTGGCTTACATCCTTTCGTATCCTCCATTTTATCCCCACAACAATCCTGTGAGATAGGTTAGGTTGGAGAGAATGACTAGCCTAGAATCATCCAGCAAGCTTCCTTGGTAGAGTGTGGATTTGAATGTGGATCTACCCGATCATAGTCTGACACTCTTACCACTATACCATGCTATGATGTGGTGGTTAAGAGCAGGTGGACTCTAATCTGGAGAACCAGTTTTGTTTCCCTATTTTTCCACGTGAAGCCTGCTGGTTGATCTTAGGCTAGTCACAGTTCATTCCACTGGTGTATCTAGAGGGAACAGAGGGGGCATATGTCCCAGGCACCACTCACCTGGGTCATGTGGGGGACGCATTTCATCACCTGCCCCTCCCTCCCATTCCCTGCAGCCTGCACAGGCCAGGAAAGTAGCCCCCATCCACCAGCCTCCACTTGCTCATTGCCTGCTGTCCCTCCTGCTCGCTAACTCATTGCCCTCCCACTCACCCTTCCTCCCTCCTGCTCGCCCTCCCACATGGCTGCTTGCCCACCCTCTGGGAAACTGCCCACCCGACTCTTGGAGTGCTGCCACTGTGTGCCTCTTTGCCACTGCTGGTTGCATTGGCTGCAGAGAGTGAGCAGAGCAGATTGGCAGCAGCTGGTTCAGCCCTCGAAGAGTGACTGGACCCCCTGCAGTCGTGCCAAGAACTGGCTCCTCCAACTGGCCTGGCTCAGCACCATACCTTAGGAAGCAGATGCTCCAGCTCTGAGCATCCCCTTCATGGCCAGCAGTAGCAGAAACTGCCCATGTCACTTCCTATTTCTGTGCCAAGAGCCCCCATCAGCCTGAGATCCTGTTGCTGGCTGCTGCCCAGGCCGCTTGCCTTTTCTGGCACTGTAGGCCACCAAGCAGCCCCAGAGTCCTTCACACGTGAGTGGAGTGTCCTCCACAGGTGGGGGGATGTGCAGCTGGCACACCATTGGGGGGGCGATGTTTCACTGCTTGTCCTGGGTGCTAATTAACTTAGATACACCACTGGTTTATTTAGAACTCTCTCAGGCCCACCTACCTCACAAGGTGTCTGTTGGGAGAGGAAGGGAAAGGGGTTGGTAAGCCGCTTTGAGACTCCTTATGGTTGAGAAAAGCAAGGTCCAAACACTTCTTCTCTTCTTCTTAATAGTCTCCTCAAAATACTGCTGTTGTCTTATTGTGTCTGTTCATAAAGGCATTAGGTCTACTGCTTCCATTCATTTGCCCTTGATGATGAAAATGGCATTCTGCTTAGGAAATGGCTGGGCCGCTGATTGTTTTCAAAAATATGTGTGTTCCATATAGAAGACCACAATCACCTCTGCCTTTTCAAAAGCTGCTAATGATTCTTACTACCTTCATCTAAGTGGCCTATTAATATGTTTTTAAAGTAGGATTATTTCACAATGATGCATACTGGTTACTAACTCTTTAGTCTTAAATATTCTCCAAAGTATTATAGCTCTAAAAAGTGCAGTATTGCACCTATCAGAGCTTGTTCACAGGCTTCAACAAAAAATTAAATGCTCATGAACTTGTAATTTCTTTATTGTACTGATGCTTCAGATAATATGCTTCTTTATTTAAAATATGTCTAACCTGCCTTTCATTGCGCAAGCAGAGTACAATATAATTTGAACACAATGATAGAAATGCTCAATACAAATATAATTTAACACTTGCAAAATTACAAAAACAGAACAATAAAAAGCAAGAGCTTCCACAAAGGCTCTCAAACAATTTTTAGACAGAAAAGAGAATGTTACACAACATGGTAAATTCAGAAGCTCTGCATGGGTACATGGTATCTGTGCCTGTATATAATAAGTAGCTATAGGATTCTACCATCAATACGTTTACCATCTGTTTGCTTTTAGTAATATTTTATGCTACTTGGCTTTTCACAATGGCCAAATTTAATTTTGAGGGTTTTTTAGGTTATTAATGTATCACAAGCCACCGTTTCTGCACTTTACATATGTGATCTATGGATTTATCTTGCAGAATGGATTTATCATGAGCAGATTCATGTCTATAAAGACACGAGGTGACCCGTGCTGAAATAAGTTAGAAGGAATTATGTCCTCTGGAAAGGGAAGGTAAACAAGAATGAAGATTGGAAGGGACTTAGAATTCCTCTGCCATGTTAAAGTTTAATGGTACCTTAAAGACCTGAACGATTCCTGATCTAGAGTCCCTTAGCACATGAAACCAGATTCAAAAAGCAAAATATGTCCATCTCTTGCTGCTGTTTTCCTGTTAGAGTACTAAGCACCTGTGACTTCTTGATGATAGTTCCTCACCAATGGGCTGTCCTAGTCTGCTAAAGTTGGTGGTGCCTGCTAGTCACCCTGAAGGCCTTGGGGAGGATTCCTGTTAGGGAAAACCATAAAGCAGGTACAGCAGTACCCGATGGGAAGGTTCTGTCATTAGTTTTAATAGGTCTGTTGGGCCCTGATGAGCTTGTTGTCAGATAGTGTCCTAATTATAAAGCTTCTAGGGTCTGTAATGTCCTTTCTTCCCAGTATCATTCCTGATTTTTGCAGACCATTAGAATATCATGACCCTTGTTGGATCAGATGTAGCATCCATCTATCTTAGCATACTAACCAGCATTGCCGGTTTCTGTGCTGCAACCATGGACTTCCTTGGTGGTCTTCCATCTGAGTACTAACCATGGCTGACCCTGCAAAGATTTTGAAATCACATCAGATTAGACTAGCCTCTGTCATCCATGTCAAGGCAGCCACACCTTAGATTTATACAGAGCCATTGTGAAACTAGCCATAAGTACGAAGCATGCAAGAAATGTGGCCAGATATTTGGAAGGAGTCATGTTAGTGCACACCTCTTCAAACAAGGATTGCTCAGACAAGCCATAGATGATGCATTTAAAAGCTTTCTTCAGAAATGTGACATATGACGTCTGCTGTTATTCATACTGAGATGTCAATTGGTAGTCAATCATTACTTTCAGGCACTTCATCTTTAACTTCATAGTACGTCTAGCAAGACTTTCTAAACAATGTTTCCATGACTTGCACTCTCTCTTCCCCCCTCACCACCCACTCTCAACATGTTTTTTTGTCAGTGATTCTCTATTCAGGCAAGTCTTTATTCAGAGTTTGCAACACATTTTCCAGACATCTCACTTTGCCTTTTTATTTACACCCCATTTCCTTTCACTATATTGAGTAGAAGAGAGTTACTGCTTTCCACACCGTGTTCAGGTCTGTTGACCAATATTTTCCTGTATGTGGTTTTTATTTCTTATGCCCATTTGGGGTGTTTAAACGAAGCAGTCTTATTATCTGGGTGTGATAACATATACATTGT
Organism: Sphaerodactylus townsendi; assembly: GCF_021028975.2. Taxonomy (NCBI): domain Eukaryota; kingdom Metazoa; phylum Chordata; class Lepidosauria; order Squamata; family Sphaerodactylidae; genus Sphaerodactylus; species Sphaerodactylus townsendi. The sequence continues at coordinate 39,601,492 of NC_059433.1, read as the reverse complement.
GTGCATGTACAGATATGAATGTATTTTCCAAAACTGTGATGGTGGAAACTTTCCTTTGTAAATATGCTGCTTCTTTCTGGACCAGCTCCTAACCCAGTTTAATGCAGTTTTTCATCAAAAACTCATTTAAAATCCTGAAAGGTACAACAGTCTTTACAACGTTCAGTCTGGTTGTATAGAGGCTTAATCAGAAGTGGCATTGAGGTCAATGGAAGTTGTGTCCATGTAATTATTCATAGGACTGCAGTATGTCAGAAACATAACCCAGTCTTAGTTCAAACATGAGACCATAGTTATCATTTGAATCCTGTTTTAGGACCTGTCTGGTTACCCTGTCTCTGACTTGGATAGCCCCAGGTTAGCCTGATCTCATCAGATCCCAGAAGCTTAGCACGGCTGACCCTGGCAAGCAATTATATGGGAGACCTCTAAGGAATTCTATGGTGATGATGCATGGGTAATGTCAAACCACCTCTCAATGTCTCCTGCCTTGAAAATCCTATGGGATTGCCATAAGTCAGCTGGGACTTGATGGCACAAATAAAAATGGTTGCCCCAATAGGGTGAATAAAAATTTCACAGGACCATCTCATGTCAGGAAAAAAAGGGCAAGGAAAGGCTTATATCCCCCTCTGGCCTGCTTCACATCTTGATCCCAATTACAGCCCCATGCCCTGCTTTTAAAAGGGAAAGAACTGCTTCGCAGTCCATTCACTGAACTCACAACATAATGTGTACACCTCAAGGTGCGTATTTGACCAAAAGTTGTATTAATTCAGTATCTGCTTGCTTTGTCCATTGCAGCCTGGTAGGTCCTTTTTGGTAAGTGCTTATCAAGTAGAGACAATTTTTTTCTTCTTTTCCCTCTGTTGCAGCTTATAAAATAAAAAAGTGCAATTTAAACAACATAGAACAAAACAGACAAAAAAGTTGTTAGTCTTCTTTTCCCTGCCTCCTGGCAGGGCCTAAAATAGAGTAAAATCACACATATGGGCTTCTCAATTCGATTCCTAGCACCTGAAGAAAAAGGATCTTAGATGTCTATCTTTTCATGATACCCATAGGGAGTATCTGCCACTCAGAAAAAGCAACACTTAAGTAGATAGAATCAATATAAGCAAGTGTCATACATTCTCTGGGTCCTAGTCAACTTTTCCTCTAAGCCAGTGGTGGTGAACCTTTGGCACTCCAGATGTTATAGACTACAATTCCCATCAGCCCCTGCCAGCATGGCCAATTGGCCATGCTGGAAGGGGTTGATGGGAATTGTAGTCCATAACATCTGGAGTGCCAAAGGTTCACCACCATGGCTCTAAGCATTACCTGTATGGCACTGAGCCACCTGGGAGAGCTCCTTCTGCCGGTGGTGGCCCCTTCTCTACACAGCGCCAATATGGTGGCTGTGTGGCCATGCACATGCACAGCTTACAGGGAATGTTGGTCCCAAGCTTTTCAGTTACATCCCTCCTAAGTCTAGGAAAGACAAATTCAGTTGCTGTGGAAATCCGCAGTTGTCTTGGGAAAATGATTAATATTGTTTGTGCCCATCTATGTCTAGTTGATGAGATGTATTTTACAGTCATGGGTGCTCCGTACTGTTCTATGATGCCTTTAAAAATGACATACATTTAATGACTCAGAATTTTCTGGATTGCTAGGCGGGTGTCCCCTACCTCCCTCACCGCTCCATGTGCGTCCCTCCCGAAGCTGCGCGCTCGGTGGAAGAGGACGACCATCCCAGATAGAAGGAGTGTACCGTTCTTCGGTCAAGGGTATACGATAGCTGCGCTCCTCTGCTAGAACCTCCAAACAGTCATGGGTGCTCCGTACTGTTCTATGATGCCTTTAAAAATGACATACATTTAATGACTCAGAATTTTCTGGATTGCTCTCTTGCACCTACTAATTATTTCCTAAAAAGTATTGATTCTAGCTGTAAAAAGATTAAGAATGAAGACAGACATTAAATAACGATGGTAGTCCAATACTTTGGCCATGGAGTTGATCGAAGGGGTCATCAGCAAATCAAAAGCTGTTTGTCTTCCTACCACATTTACTTGCTTGTTTACTTTGTCCCAGTTGCCTCCTCCTCTTCTTAGATAAAGTTGGGTAGCCTGAGAGGCACCCATCTGAGAGACACTTGGGTTTACTTTCCTAAGTGGAGGATGAAGGGGAACTGGCAGTGACAGTGAGCAAGAGAGCGGATGGAAAAAAGTACAGTTAATGGTTTGACCTAGTTGGTCAGTTCATTCAACACTTTTGAAAAGTGGGGGGAGTACAAAATGACACATTTCTCAGTCAGAGGGATTTACCTGATCCTTTAACTGGAGTTGCCAGGGATTGAACCTGTATTCCAAGTTGAGCTGTATACGGTTGAGCCACAGCTTCTCCCCTACCACTGATTTCCCACCCCCATGTAGACCTTGGCCATACCCTAACATTGCTGCTTTGGGAGGATCTTGCTCTTTTCATAAATCTTCCTTCCTCCGTGATACAGGCTCTGGTGCAGAAACTAGGGTGCTGTTAGCACAGAGCCAATTCCTCAGAAGGGGAGGATAAGCATGGGGGTGTGGAAGGCAAAGAGTAGAAAGGTATGGAATGGTCAAGGGGGGGGCACAGAGAGCAATCAAGCAGAAGTGGGGAAGAGGAAAGTCAGCTGGGGCACATTAGCTAAGCGAGGAGAACCACCCAGCGCACTGTCCCCCTCTCTGACAGGGATGTGGCATGTGGAGCCACTGCCAGCAGGCATGGCAGCCTGCTACCGCCCTCTGTGTGCCATTGGAGACAAGTGCCCCCCCTAGCCATCTAGACCTGGCTCTGCAGTTCAATACCAAACTGTGGCCTTGCAGCCCAGTTGAAGTATGTACTATTCTTTTTCTTCCTCCTCATTTTCTAACTGAAAGTATTCTACAGAGAACACATAATGTTTTCAGGTCTGCCAGGCCTGGTCACAGGCACTACTGCAACTCTCCACTGGCAACCAGATGTTACTTTCCAAAGCATCACAGCCTCTTAAGGATGAAGTTGATTAACTGTATTTGAGAGCATTTGAACTCTACAGCTGTTTTTATTTTAAATTTGCAATTCCATGGGCGAGCCACCTATTTTTTCAGTGTGATAATTTGTTTTCAAAATGGCCTCATCCTTTAGGTGTTCAGACTATATTGTCTTTATTCACGGAAAGCTGCAAATCTACCTACATTGTGCACCTGAAGCCTTATATTTGACATTATTCCAATATTATAGGGGGTACTTCAGAAGACAAATAGTCCAGAGGCAATTGTTTTGTGACAGTTCTTTACTGCTGGTCTTATATATTCCTGAATTTGGAGGAGTTTAATTTTAAACTAGATGAATATGACATGAATCAGACCGATGACTCTGTTGTTTCAAAGGTAATTAATTACTTGTATTGGTAAGAAGTTAAATTAGTTCGAGAGAGGTAATAAACACAGGGGTATGCCTGGTTTTCTACAAGACAAACAGCATTTTCAAAACTGTCTTCCAAAACCAGTATTCTCTTGAATTAGACTCATAACTAACACCCTTTCTGAAAGGCATTCAATCCAGGTTGAAAGCTGATTATGTTAACGCAGCAAGTTGTTAAATATATTTACAGTCTTTTTAAAAAGTTCAACAGGATGCTTGCTTATGATAATTTTGTGATTATTTATTAGTCTGCCTCAAATGAAATTTAAGTATATCTGTGCTCTGAGAGGAAACAGTGAATATGCTCTCATATGTAGAGAATTACAAAGAGCAGAAAAGGCAATTTGAGTGGCACCCAGGACACAATGCTAGCTACAATATATATAGTTTTAATGACTTGTATGAAATGTAGATAATCAGTCTCAGAAAACTTGTATTTTTAAACTGGGACTTTATGTAATAAGTGATTATTTTTGAATTTTGTGATGTGAAGAGAAACTTCAACTGACACAAAAAATAGGACTGATTTGATTATGTGCAGTTTTGTATGGGGGGGGGTGAATTTAGTAAATTCAACACAATTTTCCCAGAAGAAAATATTAATTTTGGGAGGTCCCCCCCCCCCCCTTAGCATCCTTGTTACTTTAATTGCTGTTGCTTCAGTGTCCTATTTCCTTTTTTGCTCTGGCTTTTCCTTTGGTTAGTGTTCTGGTCCACAAGTAAAACAATCTAAAGGTGCCCTGTTCTTAGGTGGAACAGAGTGGGAGACACATAAGCAAGGTGTAACAGTTCAAAACAAGGTTTATTGCTTAGAGAAATGAGACCCTAACTCCTCCCAGGGTCTGACGAAAATAAAGTACTTGCTTGACTGGAATAGTTTGAAGCTTGAGACTTTTGTCCTTTCTTTGACTGCTTCCAAGAAAGTCTACTTTGTGCTTCTTCTGGGTTCCTTGAGTGTCCTTTATCTGGATTCTCCTTTCTGTACACCTTAACTTTATGCTATCTCTATACACCTTGGACGTAACATATATTGCAGCCTTCCAACTACCCTAGGCACCTTAGACTGACTGACTGACCAGGGGGATTACTGGGTAAAAACGTGAAGACTGCCTCTAGGGAAATTTCTTAAAGGGACAGGGTCTACTAAAATTCCCTCCCTTAGAATACTATACAAAGAACTAAACCCATTGTGTAACTGTAGGGATACTGATGCTTAATGAGAAAATAATAAAAGCTTCTCTGGGGGCATAACAGAATATGGCACATGGACAATTCTACTCAATTAGGGATCATGTACAGAAAAGAATGAGGTCATGACATTACAGTTGATTCTTCAGTCACCAAATAGCAGTAAATAAAGTTACAACAAATCAGATTTGGCTGTAGCAGAATGGTCAAAATGGTAGCAAATGAGATTGAAGAGTAAGTTTTGGTTTAACCATATGAAAACCATATATTTTTGCAGAAATGTACAGTTAGAAAGGACTAACCCCATGGTGGCGAACCTTTGGCACTCCAGATGTTATGGACTACAATTCCCATCAGCCCCTGCCAGCATGACCAATTGGCAGGGGCTGATGGGAATCCCTGCTTCTATGCTCAGAATTCCATAACATCTGAGTGCCAAGGTTCACTCACCACTGAACCTCAACTCCATGGCTAGAAAGGAAGACAAAATCATCCAAGATCCCACCAGTCTGTACTAGGGAGACCATTTACTTGCTTATAGCAGGAGACCTTGTTGTTGGGACCTTTCTTCTCTGAATGTCATGAGAAAAGTCTTAGGTTGGTAACAACATCCAGTGATATGTAACATCACATTTGCCCTAACCCATGGATGTGATGTAAGTACATTAGGTAACACTCTGACATCCTGAAGGGTTTTGTAATAGACAGAGAGCATCACCCAATGCCCTTATGTCACATCCATTGTGGCGCCTCCCCTGACCGTCCGTCCCCCTGGGGCGAGTGTGCCGTCCCACTTTCCTTTACCAGGGGGTTGTCCTCCCTAGCCAGTGTCTTAAATAGTCTTGCCCACAGGGTGCCTCATCTGTGGGTGTACCCTGTCACCCTTCCTGCACCTTTCCCCTCGCTCAGTTACTTTACTGAGCTGCAGGCTGGTCCAATCCCTGGGCTTCCCACGCACTCTCCCTTCCCCTGTTGCACCCTCACAGGGGTTGGAGTCCCAACACAAGATCCCCCCTAGCTTGTTCCCCGCACAGCTTCGAGGGTCTGGAGGGAGAAATCTCTCCCCTCTCCTCCTCCCCCCTGCCCTCCTGGGCTGCACAGTCCTCTTTCACTGACCACACAGTTCTCCCTTCCACCCTCTTCCCTCAGCCAATGCCCCTGAGCTTCCTTTCCCTCCCCCTTATATCCCTTTTCCCCTCTCAACCCTCTGCCCCGTCCCAGCTGTCGTCTCTTCTCATCTCCACTATCACTCTCAGCTGAGGCTGGGTGAGCCCGGCTGGGCTCAGAGAGCCCCCCCCCTTCACCCCCTCAGCACGGCACACTCATGCCGGCAGATTGGCTGATTGACAGGTCAAAGGATTGATGGGTCGGTAGATCGATATGCCAACCGATTCTTGAGTCAGTGAGTCGCGTGGCGGAGGGCAGCTGACATCCCGGTAGAGATGTCGTGAGGAGCAGCCATTGGTTGACAGGGCCACAAGCCGTCTCCTCTTCAGGAGTGGGCGTGGCCACGGCCTCGTACGGGCCCCGTCACAAGTCCGGGCGCTGCATTGGGACTCGCGCCCTGACATCCATGTTTCCTCTTTAATCACCCCACATCATTTCCAGCCTGAACCCCACTCAGAAAACTTTTGAGGCTATCAGCAGACAGCCTGGCATCCCTAAGTGTGCCGCAAATAAAAATAAGGGACATTGCAGAATGACACTTGTAGAATTAATGGTTTTGATGATTCAGAGAAGAGCACCAAGCTGTATTCTCAAGGAAGGACCTTGTTTTTGTGACTCAAACACGGTTATCACATGGTTGTTACTCAAACATGGTTCAAAAAACTCTCTGCTCAGTCTTTGAAAGGGTAATGAGTCCAGCAATCTGACATTCTCAGAGATAAAACCATAATGGAGAGAATAATCTGCGTGATCTGTGTACTGTGGCTGGTGATCATGATACCCTCCATGTGGAGTTACCAGCTATATCTTTAAGAAAGAAAATCTGGTCTGCTGAATGGGGTAAAACCCTGATCACAAGTTACAGTGAACACAAATGAAAGCCTGTGTACTAATGTGTACTACAGTGTACTAATGAAAGCCTTGTTTATGCCCTTTATTTAAAGAACTCAATCTTCTTTTTTGTCTGATTAGGCCTAAGTATAGCTGTGTGCTGATTATATCAGTACCGCCAGTGCAGTGCCATAGAAGGAGCTGTGTGACAGAATTGTTCTCCTTGGGACGTAGGAAGTCTCTGATGGGGTTTTCCAGTGCTCTGCTTTCAGGAGGCAGGATGTTGTTAAAAGCAGATCACTTCCTCGTGGTGACCTCTTGGAAGGTTGAAGTCCCCAGAACGTACTGACCACGTAGTCCCAACAAACAACAAACAAGAAAAACAACCTTGCAACAACTAACAACTCCTAACTGTCAGGATAATTAACTGAACTGGATGGAAAACTGCTCCAAGGGAGGGTCGAGACTTCCTACGTCCACAAGGAGAAAGGCCCCTCACAGTAAGTGACCAATGGCCGATTCTGGGAGTCTGTGCCCCCTGGCAGACTCTGCTTCTACACTCTGAGTTATTCTACTGCACCATTCCTATAACTGTTACCCCCACAGACCTGGGTTTAGAACTTCCTGTGTGCTCAATGAAATCTACCCCCAAGGAATCTGTTATGGATAGGTAATTGTTTTGAGTCAGAAGTATAGGAATAAATGACAGACATTTGTGTGTCCCCCCCCCCCCCACAAGGTCACTATACTATACCCTGTTTAGGATAAAGATGACAGGAGATTTGTGAATTCATCCACCATTTCCTGGTCTGTCTTTGTTCTAGAATGCTCTGTTTGGGTTCTAGTTCCTTGGGGACAGAACTAGGTAGGAACTAGGACCCAAATGGAGCATTCTAGAACAAAGACAGTCCAGGAAATGGTGGATGAATTCACAATTTCCTGTCTCTTTATCATGAAGAGGGTACAGCAAGTTGAATCCAGACAAGGTGGAACTGATATTGGCAGGAGGTAGCAGCCCAAGGAACCTTTCATTAGTTTTATTCCTTGTGTAAGTTCTGATTCTTAACTGAACAGTATGGACCTGTTTTTGTTATCTATGCCTTTATTATCTCTGTGGAAATACATTTTATATGACACTGACTGTGGAAATACATTTTATATGACAGTGCCTTTGTGATGATAAGGATGATTTGGGGACCACCTCTCCCTGTATGACTTTTCTCCCCATCTGTGATCAACCCTTACTCTGTATGCCTTCATTCCATGAAATAATCAATGGTGGGGAGCAGAGCCTTCACAGGAGGGGCCCCAGTCCTGTGATCAGTCTCTCAACTCAAATGAGACAACACACTTCTCTATTGTTATTCATAAGAGTTGTAAAATCCTCTAATTTTGATGGCTGGCAATTATTTGTTTGATGCTATCTTAATAGGCTGTTTTGATGAGATAATTTAATGAATGCATGTTGCTGTCCTAGTTTCGTTTTAGTGTGGTCATATTGTACTAAGTATTTTGTGAGCTGCTTTGTGTGCTGCTTTGTGCTTGTAAATAATTTAAATACTCAATGTGCCTGTTGGTGCTTCAGTCCCTTTTCGTGATGTCAAGTTCCGCCTCCATGTTAATGCATTAAAAGTATGCAACAGTCTCCCTTGAAGTGTCTGCAGTTGTTTTAATTGAAATTTCAGTTTATAAATATAAGACTGCATCTTCTAGCAGTAAGAACGGTATCAGATCAATTAAACATAAAATCAGTTTAGATAAAGTAGTTGCAGCAAATCTCATTATGCAGCCTGACATTTACTGATAACGTCTTTAAGGCTCTTCAGTATTTCTGTACTCAGTATAGGTTACGTTGGATTGTTGCTGTACATGTCATTCGTATGCTCGCTTTATTCAATTTCAATTCATTATTTAAAGCTGTTAAGTAAATGTAATCTAAAGGAATGCTGCCGGATTCCATTGCATGTGTTCCTAACTCTCAGCTATTTTTGGGGAGCCATCCTATCTGGGATAACCAATCTTGCAGCGGTTTTATAGGAAACTCTTCAAAGTCCTGGAAAAAAAATTCCGTAAATTCAAATCTGGAATTACAAGCATTACAAGCATTTTTTCCTCTTCAGGTGGTTTTTTTTCATTTACTTATTTTAACCCATGTTTATCCCACCTTTCCTCCAGAGAATACAAGGCAGCTAATAGGAAGATCAATTTAAAATGCACACTCACATACGCTCACAAACATATGCACACATTAATATAATATAATATAATATAATATAATATAATATAATATAATATAATATAATATAATATAATATATAAAAGGCTACAGTGTGATTCCAGATCCATACTTTTCACTGGAAAACTTTATTTAGTTTTTTTTAATTTTTATCCCACCCTGAGAGTGTAATTTCTTTTATGTGTTGACAAGGATTCTGCAATTTCCAGTGGTCAGTTTGCACATGCTGAAGCTATATGTGCATGCATATCTTCCCTGTTAAGAAAATATAGCCACTGCTTGTATTCTGACTGTGAGGATTTGTGTGTGATAGAGGGCTCCCGGTATGTATGGAAATAATGCCTGAAAAGGGCAGTTGTGGAAATGAAACACAGAACAAGTTCTGATATAAATATTTTGGTTTCTTCTGGTGAGTAATGGTGATATGAATAAAGTTCTCCCAGCATTCTAAATGGTTTGGCTGGTCAACTTTGCTTAAATGGACTTGGTTTGAAATAGTTTAGAATATTACAAAATGTCCATATGGTATAAAGCTAGGTGTAAAACTCCACAATAAGAATGAGTTTCCTTTACTGCAGGAGCTTTATCAAAATATAATTAGAACTCTTTATGAGGCACAAAGTTATAAATGAATAGATGATAGACTTGGGATGAGGTGGGAATCTTTTAATGCAGGCTCTACTTTTAGGAATTAGTTGTCATTAGATCTGGCATTGTATTCAACATTTGTCTAAACTTAGTGAATGCTTTTTACCAGGTTCCCTTCTACTACATCCATTCTGGAATTAAATCTAGCCATGTAGCTTGGAAGATCTATAGGCACAGCTAACTAGAATTCATTAGTTTAGCTACATCTCTTTTAATCACAAAGAAAAACATCACAGCAGATGTGTCCACACATTTGATTTTAACTAGGTCTGTGCAAGCAAAACTGAATTAATTTTGGTTATTTAATATCAAAATTGTGTGTGTGTTGTATGATCAAGTTGCTTCTATGAATGAGTTTAATTTATTTACAGTCATTGACCAGCAATATTACAAAAAAAAAACCCAGCAAGGAAGCAAACAATACATAATATTCATATATCACCTGTCACTGATAATAGATTTCTGAACTCTGCTAGCAATATATAACAGAACTTTGTCACTTTTTAAGAGATGGTAGTATCTTGATCAGCAAACAAGCATTTTACTAAGGCATCATCGTCAAATTTAGGAAGCCTAGACAATAGAAGCAAAATTAGGTGGCCCCTATTATCTTGTTAGAATTTGCACTAAACTGGTGGGCCACTGCGAGTAGCAGAGTGCTGGACTAGATGGACTCCGGTCTGATCCAGCAGGCTAGTTCTTATGTTCTTATGAATTAATGACTTCCAAAATGTCCTATCATTGCAAACTAAGGGGAGTGTCTTCTTTGACTGATTAAATCCATCACAGGTTGGGTCTTCCTGCTGCCTTCAACATTTCTTAGCATTATTGTCTCTTCCAGTCACTATTTTCTCCTCATAGAGTCACTAGAGATGTATTTAGGGGGAGACAGAGGGGGATGATGCCCCAGGTGCCACTTGTGAGTGTCACGTGGGGGCACATTCAGCCACCCCTTTCTCACCCCATGTGTGAGGAACATCTTTGCACTGCCTGCTGTCACTACCTCCTCCTGTGCCCCCGTCCACTGCCTACCTGCCAGCTTGGGTTGGCGCCACCCACCCACTTTTTCTGCCTACCCGCTGGCTCACTTCTTCACCTTTTTTCTGCCTCACATAAATTAGAACTGATAAAAATAGACTAGAATGCACTGGAAATAGATGAGGGGGCAGTATTTTAGGAAGCCCCGCAGACATTTCTAACAGCACACTATCAGAGCAAATCAGAGGCTCACAGAACTCTCAAGAATGGGGAAAAGTTTTTTTTAAAACCCAGCACAATCCCACTTCGGAAATGGGATGCAAGGAGATTTGTGTTAAAAGGTTATTTAAAAATCCCTTCACAACAGGGAGCCAAAATGGTTGTGTATGAAACATACAAAAAAATCTGTTCGCAACAAACAGCAAAAACAGTTTTTAAAGGCTATGCGAATGGGCCCTATGCGAAAAGTGTGGGATGGATCTACTAGGTGAGTCCAGTTGACCAACAACAGGGATCATTTTCAAAACAATATAAAAAACAATGGCAACTAGACAATACTAGTGTTCCTCACCAGGCAGGCTGGAGAGGGAAGAATGGGCCCTTCCAGTTGTTGCGCAGAACGATGTGAGACGAGAAAGGGGAAGTTGATGTAATGCCAGGGCTGTCTTTTTCATTACATCCTGGACAGGAAAAAGATTCTCTAGTTACAAATCTTTTTCCCTGCTCTATTGAACATGGAGACCATTATTCTCTTCTCCTTCGCTTTATCCATGCCAGAATACTAAACTGCAACACAAAAAAACCTCATCTCCTATATGTACAAAACTGGAGAGACACTGCAAAACGTTTTGAACTAAAAATGTGTATTCCCATGAATCCTATCAGTCCAGACCTTGCTCTATAAAGAACATAATATGAATATATTATTAAAATCACAATTTTACTTACAACAAAAGCAAGAAATGTTATTGTTTCCTGGGACAATGGATTTCAGTAGTTGGCAAATATCAAGATTTTTTTTTAATGCGCACATATTGAAAGGGCAGCATGACTGCTGCAAAATATCGGCTTTCAAGAGGATTTGATCAAACACTGAACCAAGTCTAGCCCAGGCAGAGGATAACCACCCCCTAACCTCCCTGTGGACACTTAGAAAGACAAGATGGAAGGAGAATCGTTTCTGACAGAAATCAAATCCTAGTTACTACACTTCTGGGGAAACTAAAGACAAGAAGAAGAAGAAATAAGGCAGAGGGAAAGGGAATTAAATTGTTCTTCAGAGCGCATTCAGTAGAATGCCTTGTCAAAGGGCTGGAAAAGAAACACAACTTTCAAGACAAATGGAAGAATCCACACACCACCCTTAAAAGTACTGTCCTATACATATACACACTGCCAGGATGACAAAGAGAAATTCACATGATAAAGATGTTATTTTAAAAGGAAAACAGGTGCAGGGTTCAACATGTTTTAACAAAGAAAAGTATATTGTTTCAAAGAATATATACAGCTATTTCAATGTCCGTCTTCTTTGCAATGATGTCACACTGGCAAACATGACATACAATTCAGAAGTATATTTCACACTGGATTGAAGGTTCGGAACTGCTGATCTAGATATCTAGAATTTGGGGATATGTGTAATTTAGCTATTACACTTTTACAACATGCGGAAGACAACATGTGGAAGCCTTTCAGGGGAGGGCAGTATATAAATTAAATATACCATACCATATTATGCTGCTGCGGTTAACTGTGAGGGTAGGTGTGATTGAGTGATGGATTTGCTACAAATATAGTACCATATAATACCCACTATCCAGATGAGCAGTGTCCCATAAATGCACATCAAAGTCATTGTCTTCATTACATTCAATAGATTTTGAATAGTAGATATTGCCAATACACTCTACATCTAGGAACTCTGGTACAAAAATGAAGCTCTTCTATCTGCTAAAGTTCTCTCAATCTATTTAATGAAAAAGGCAGTTCTGTAATTCAAGGGGATAGGACTTTCAATGAAACGGAATGAAAAAGCTTTCTTATAGTGAAGCTGTTGGCACATTCGAGAACCCACAGTGCTCTGGGACTTCCTTTTAGAGGTTGGAGGATTTTTCAAGATGCTCTTTGCAAACCTGAGTCTATTTTCTGATTTTATCACTGAAATAAATCTTTAGGCAATATTCGCTTAAACCCTTTAACATCGCAAGATATATATAAATTATGACCAAGAGGTTAAAATACAATTTACCACTCTACATGATGAAAAGCAATTGACAATACAGAACAAAGCAAATATTAGATGCTTCCTAGCATAAGCATTTGTTCTGGTTTACAGTCCACAGCCTTTCAACTTTTCCAGCTTGGGATTCTTATTCTTATCCTGGATAGTTATTTTATATTTATTCCTCAACCTAAACATTTGTACTGCCAGATTTATCTGCAGCACTAGCATAGCATCCATTCAAGTCTGTCATATTGTGTGACATCATACTCTGGCATAGCTAACCGTAGGCAGTGCTTCCTAGGTCATTTCTTCACTGGTACTGGAAATCTTAGAATCACACTAGCAGATTAGTTGTTTAAGAGAAGTTAGATTCCATCATGGGCTCAGTAAAACTATTTCAACAAAGTTGATTTACTGAAATTCTCCATTCAAGTAAATATAGTCATATTGCCTCCAACCTTGTAAAGGTAAAGACAAGTACCAGAGTAAATGAGACATGTGTAAATTAGTTAAAGTTCTATTTACTCCTATCCACTATAGGTTAGTGGCCTTGGTGGCCCTGATGAGAGCAGAAAGGCAGGATATAAATGTGGTAAATGACCATTTAAATGTCAAAACACACAAAATGCATGGATATTTCTATCAGTCATTTCACCATAAGATTCATTTGCATAAAATATTACCCTTTCTATTTCTAGAAAGTAAATGATTCCTTCTCATGTCTGCATACATACAAATTATGTAAAGTCGAAGGCTTTCACGGCCAGAATCACTTGGGTGCTGTGTGGTTTCCGGGCTGTATGGCCGTGTTCTAGTAGCATTCTCTCCTGACGTTTCGCCTGCATCTGTGGCTGGCATCTTCAGAGGAATTCCTCTGAAGATGCCAGCCACAGATGCAGGCGAAACATCAGGAGAGAATGCTGCTAGAATACGGCCATACAGCCCGGAAACCACACAGCACCCAAGTGATTCTGGCCGTGAAAGCCTTCGACTTTACATAATTTGTATGTATGCAGACATGAGAAGGAATCATTTACTTTCTAGAAATAGAAAGGGTAATATTTTATGCAAATGAATCTTATGGTGAAATGACTGATAGAAATATCCATGCATTTTGTGTGTTTTGACATTTAAATGGTCATTTACCACATTTATATCCTGCCTTTCTGCTCTCATCAGGGCCACCAAGGCCACTAACCTATAGTGGATAGGAGTAAATAGAACTTTAACTAATTTACACATGTCTCATTTACTCTGGTACTTGTCTTTACCTTTACAAGGTTGGAGGCAATATGACTATATTTACTTGAATGGAGAATTTCAGTAAATCAACTTTGTTGAAATAGTTTTACTGAGCCCATGATGGAATCTAACTTCTCTTAAACAACTAATCTGCTAGTGTGATTCTAAGATTTCCAGTACCAGTGAAGAAATGACCTAGGAAGCACTGCCTACGGTTAGCTATGCCAGAGTATGATGTCACACAATATGACAGACTTGAATGGATGCTATGCTAGTGCTGCAGATAAATCTGGCAGTACAAATGTTTAGGTTGAGGAATAAATATAAAATAACTATCCAGGATAAGAATAAGAATCCCAAGCTGGAAAAGTTGAAAGGCTGTGGACTGTAAACCAGAACAAATGCTTATGCTAGGAAGCATCTAATATTTGCTTTTGTTCTGTATTGTCAATTGCTTTTCATCATGTAGAGTGGTAAATTGTATTTTAACCTCTTGGTCATAATTTATATATATCTTCATGCGATGTTAAAGGGTTTAGCGAATATTGCCTAAAGATTTATTTCAGTGATAAAATCAGAAAAATAGACTCAGGTTTGCAAAGAGCATCTTGAAAAATCCTCCAACCTCTAAAAGGAAGTCCCAGAGCACTGTGGGTTCTCGAATGTGCCAACAGCTTCACTATAAGAAAGCTTTTTCATTCCGTTTCATTGAAAGTCCTATCCCCTTGAATTACAGAACTGCCTTTTTTCATTAAATAGATTGAGAGAACTTTAGCAGATAGAAGAGCTTCATTTTTTGTACCAGAGTTCCTAGATGTAGAGTGTATTGGCAATATCTACTATTCAAAATCTATTGAATGTAATGAAGACAATGACTTTGATGTGCATTTATGGGACACTGCTCATCTGGATAGTGGGTATTATATGGTACTATATTTGTAGCAAATCCATCACTCAATCACACCTACCCTCACAGTTAACCGCAGAGGCAGCATAATATGGTATGGTATATTTAATTTATATACTGCCCTCCCCTGAAAGGCTTCCACATGTTGTCTTCCGCATGTTGTAAAAGTGTAATAGCTAAATTACACATATCCCCAAATTCTAGATATCTAGATCAGCAGTTCCGAACCTTCAATCCAGTGTGAAATATACTTCTGAATTGTATGACATGTTTGCCAGTGTGACATCATTGCAAAGAAGACGGACATTAGAAATAGCTGTATATATTCTTTGAAACAATATACTTTTCTTTGTTAAAACATGTTGAACCCTGCACCTGTTTTCCTTTTAAAATAACATCTTTATCATGTGAATTTCTCTTTGTCATCCTGGCAGTGTGTATATGTATAGGACAGTACTTTTAAGGGTGGTGTGTGGATTCTTCCATTTGTCTTGAAAGTTGTGTTTCTTTTCCAGCCCTTTGACAAGGCATTCTACTGAATGCATCTGAAGAACAATTTAATTCCCTTTCCCTCTGCCTTATTTCTTCTTCTTCTTGTCTTTAGTTTCCCCAGAAGTGTAGTAACTAGGATTTGATTTCTGTCAGAAACGATTCTCCTTCCATCTTGTCTTTCTAAGTGTCCACAGGGAGGTTAGGGGGGTGGTTATCCTCTGCCTGGGCTAGACTTGGTTCAGTGTTTGATCAAATCCTCTTGAAAGCCGATATTTTGCAGCAGTCATGCTGCCCTTTCAATATGTGGCATTAAAAAAAAATCTTGATATTTGCCAACTACTGAAATCCATTGTCCCAGGAAACAATAACATTTCTTGCTTTTGTTGTAAAGTAAAATTGTGATTTTAATAATATATTCATATTATGTTCTTTATAGAGCAAGGTCTGGACTGATAGGATTCATGGGAATACACATTTTTTTAGTTCAAAACGTTTTGCAGTGTCTCTCCAGTTTTGTACATATAGGAGATGAGGTTTTTTTGTGTTGCAGTTTAGTATTCTGGCATGGATAAAGCGAAGGAGAAAAGAATAATGGTCTCCATGTTCAATAGAGCAGGGAAAAAAGATTTGTAACTAGAGAATCTTTTTCCTGTCCAGGATGTAATGAAAAAGACAGCCCTGGCATTACATCAACTTCCCCTTTCTCGTCTCACATCGTTCTGCGCAACAACTGGAAGGGCCCATTCTTCCCTCTCCAGCCTGCCTGGTGAGGAACACTAGTATTGTCTAGTTGCCATTGTTTTTTATATTGTTTTGAAAATGATCCCTGTTGTTGGTCAACTGGACTCACCTAGTAGATCCATCCCACACTTTTCGCATAGGGCCCATTCGCATAGCCTTTAAAAACTGTTTTTGCTGTTTGTTGCGAACAGATTTTTTTGTATGTTTCATACACAACCATTTTGGCTCCCTGTTGTGAAGGGATTTTTAAATAACCTTTTAACACAAATCTCCTTGCATCCCATTTCCGAAGTGGGATTGTGCTGGGTTTTAAAAAAAACTTTTCCCCATTCTTGAGAGTTCTGTGAGCCTCTGATTTGCTCTGATAGTGTGCTGTTAGAAATGTCTGCGGGGCTTCCTAAAATACTGCCCCCTCATCTATTTCCAGTGCGTTCTATTCCATTTTTAAATTGTTCTAACTTTTGCCATATACCTACACAGTGATAAACTAATATGGTGACAGCATGCAGACGTGTATAAAGATCAAGTGGGCTGCTTACTTTATTTGTATGTCACATAAATTAGAACTGATAAAAATAGACTAGAATGCACTGGAAATTGATGGGTGGGTTGGTGGGGGGAGGAAAGAGTGGCACCTTTTGGAATGAACACACCCTTTCTGATACAGTTCCTAAATCAGTGATGGCGAACCTATGGCACGGGTGCCAGAGGTGGCACTCAGAGCCCTTTCTGTGGGCACATGTGCACAGAGTTCATAATGGGGGGGGGGGCGAAAAATCACACACCCCACACACACACCTAACCTGACCTGGGCATGATCCTTTACCCAGGAGTAAGCTTGGTTGCTGGCAATGGGGCTTCCTTCTGAGTAAACCCTCCTCGGGTCATGATTCACCCATTCGAAGCATTGCACAATTGCTTCACCAAGCTTACTCCCAAGTAACATGCGCCTCGGAGTCAACCGTTTTTTCTAAACTAAAACCTCAGTATTCAGGTTAAATTGCCATGTTGGCACTTTGCGATAAAGAAGTGGGTTTTGGGTTGCAATTTGGGCACTCGGCCTCAAAAAGGTTCACCATCACTGTCCTAAATGGACATAGATACTACTGGAAACCTCTGTCCCCACATTGCTTTACATGGAATTGGAGCAGCAGGCTAAAATGAAAATGTGTAAGGGGCCATAATCTAATACCTAAAGAAGGTTCTCTGCTAAATCCAGCTAGATCTCACTTGGGGGTCACTGCAACCACCTATCTAAAATAAATGTTTTTATCATACCAAGCGGTTGAAAGGAGAGAAATCTCTCTTCATGTAAGTGAGATGAATCCCTCAACATTTTCGAGTCTTTGGTAAAGTTTCTGCTTTTTCATTTCAAGCTGTTCTGCAGGTTTTGCCTTTTCATTTGTTTGAAAGAAACGTTAAGTGATTCGGATGTCCGTGACTTTGGATCTCTTACATATCTCAGTAACTGATGCTAAAAATGAAATGCAATGTGACAAACATAGCTGAATAAATGCCAGCTAAAGTCCTCCTGTTCGACCCTATTGAACAATATCTGTTCTTTTCCCACCCACACATAATCCTGTTCCAAATGGTTCTGGACCGATTGCGTAGAATGCCAAAACATATTACTTTCTGCTTGCTGGTAGTTGTTTGAGAAAGCCTCACCGTGAATTGCTTTTTTTTTCAGGCCAGCAGTATCTTTGCTGCACTTTTACACATTATTTTGATGAAATGGTTACATGATACATTTGACATAATAGTGAGCCCCTCCTCCTCAGGTTGTTAAGCCATGATCTGCTCTAGCCACTCCTGCTTTCACCCGCTTTCTTGCCTATGTTATGCTTCTACCACATTCTTACTTAGCTGTCTTTATTTTACTCTGATTTTGCATCATCTACAGCAGGTAAATACAAGGCATGGTCCTTAACCATTTCAGCTGATAGGTAACTATTTCTCAGTTGCTTCCTTTCTCCAAACAAAGCAAAATAGCTTGTTATCTAGACAATGACTGTCTCATATGGAGCAAGAATATAAGGAAAAATGGTGGGGGAAAATTAACTGGATGGATTTGTATGCAGTTATAGATTGGTAACCATGTTACCCAATTGCAGCAAAAATAAAAATCCTGTGGCACCTAAAAGATGAATAGATTTATTGTAGCATAAACTTTCTTGGGCTAGAGCCACTTTCATCATATATGATATTCTCAGTTGACAGATTATGTATACACAATATACACTAGGGTCCCCAATCTTTTTCAACCTTTGGAATTCTGACACAAGGTGATGGGCACAATCACAAAATAGGTATTGCAGGAGGTGGAGCCAAACACAAATAGCCACCTCAGGAGGTAGAGCCAACTACATAATGTCACAGAGTGCTGATGGGACACACTTTGCAAGAATGTTTCTACTATGCACATAAATTATGTAAGTTACTAAGGCTGATATTTTATAAACATTATATACTATTTATTGTGCAGTATTTATTGTTATATTCTTAATTGTAGCATATCAATTTTGTATGTTATTAATCATGTAAATTATTAACTCTGAAATGTATTTTGAATGTGGTAGCTAGTATATTGTTTTTATTCATGCCAGATTTACTACACTGTGATCCCAGGAAAATTGTGGGCAAGAATCTGTAATCATCACTGAGGAAGTGGATTTAATATTTCCATAAAAGGGCATAGTACCAGGGGGCTATTTTTTCTTGTTTGTTTTTGCCTATAGACAATGGTCTCAGTCACAAGATTATTAGAATTGTAATTTGTAGTCTGGTAGCTAATGTATTGTACTTTTTTTATTACTTCTGACCACCGAGGAAGACCAGCAGACTGAAATGGTCTGATTTTAAGTATCAGAAAATTGTCTCACTTTGCTATGCTAATTTAACACCTATAGTAAGAAAGAAAACATTAATCCAGATCGAATCCTAAATGAATGAAATGGCCATAAATCTGTCATTAAAAGTGGCAGAAACCAGTAGGAAAAATGTGACTGTCTTAGGATGACTTGATAGTCCCCATTATGCAATAAAAGAATTTAAAGGGGAGACTCTGGTATAAAATTATTGAACTGGATTTTATCTGTAACTGTTATTCTATTCATCTAAGATTCAGTGGTTAGGACATCTTGTTCAGAGTGAAACCCCTTTGCTTTGTATTTTAGTGCTGAAAACAGCCTCAAAGCAATATAACTCCACAGGTTTATTATGAACCAGTCTTTGAATTCAAGCTTTGTGCACAAACTGTTCAAAGAGGTCTGTAACATGTTGGCCATCTGCATTTTTTTCACAGGGCTCTAGCTGCGCTGGTATTTTCTTGCTAGCATTGATTGCTGACGTAATAGGGCATCTAAAAAAATCAGCTGAATCAAACTTCCCTGTGCATGAGTCGGTCTGTTGATTGCAGTGTTGTCACACCCTTAACAACCATCACCAAGTTTTGCTTTCACGTCACGAAGTGCCTATCTTTATTCAGGCCAGATGTAATGCTGACAAAAAAAGAAACAAGAGCTTAACCAAGGACAGTCTAGAGCTTTGTGTTGACCAAGGGTTGCAATGTGTTAGCTCTCTGTCGCCGGTAGGTGTCATTATGGTGGAAGGAAACTGAAAGTGTAAAGCCACTGTAAGGATTAAAGAGTGCTGTGTCCTGTGGTTAAAGTGCTTGTTTAATATATGCCTCAAGAAGTGATTTTTGGTTTTATTGCTCATGTGTTCAATATTGCTCTTCTGCTGGAAGATAGTACAACAACTTAACAGATGCTGTAGATATATTTATGTGGGCTGGATCCAAAGGTGTCCTTCTGTGAGTGGAAGAAGTTTTCTGCTTAAGGAAGATGCCTTCTGGGAGTGGAGAGGCACCTTTGGAGCTAACACATAAATTTAGCTAGATATATTGTCTTCTGTAATATGGTTCCAAACTGCAATGGGGGAAAAAGCAGGTTTAATGTTCTTTACTTTCAATAAAGTCACAAACATCCCAGAAGGCTTTAGCTGTCCTCTAAAATGGTCTCAGCTGGGAAAAATTTAATTGAACGTTTGTTTATTGGGAAGACTACTTGTGTGAAACAAGATCTCCCATTCCGTAAACTTTTCCCCAGGTGCATATTCATGGAGGGAGCTTCATGTAAATGAGCCAGCTACATGTGGATGACCAAAATTGCATGGATCTTTCCCAATAAATTAGCTTCCTGAATAGGTGCTGAATCTAAGGATAAGACCCGCCCTGTTTGACTCTGACCATGAGCTTGAATTGCTTAGGCAAATCTTCCAGTTGAATGAGACCTTCTTAAAGATTAGTGGTGCCCTTGCAGTTGGAATTCATTTTAAGGGCACCTGTGAGTAGGATTGCTAGCTGTGGGTTGGGAAAGACCTGGAGAATTTGGGGTAGATCCTGAGGAAGGCTGGTTTTGGAGAAGGATGGGATTTCAGTGGGGTATAAATAATGCTACAGCACCCACACTTCAAAGCAACCATTTTCTCCAGTTGAACTAATCTCTGTCACCTGGAGATCAGTTGTAACCCCAGGAGGGCTCCAGCCATCACCTGAATGTTGGCAAACCAACCTGTGAGGTATAGGGATTAGTGAATTTGGACAAGAGAGTCACCATTTTACCATTAAGCTTGCTGAGTGACTTTGGGTCTGTGATTATCTCTCTGCTTAACGTATCTCATAGCAGTGTTGTAAGAAATAAGCAGACTTCTTATTAGACGTGCTTAGGATTGCACCATAAAACACTTATCAGCTTTTGAACACAGCACAAACAAATCTGGCACATGAACAGTGGCAGTGCTCCTAATTTCCCTCATCCTAGTTCCTTTAGAATATCAAACACTGTGTTCCAAAGTAATTTACTTCATATTATATTCTTATGTTTCCTGAACTTATAATCTTGTCTTTGTTTCCTGTCCTCTGTAGATTTTTAAAACGTCAACCCTTAAAATCTCAACCCTGAGGCATTTCTTTTACAAAGCAAAGCCTGGAGCTGTTAGGATTCTCATGCTCAAGGGCCACGCAAAAGCATATTGGGACTGTATAACCTTCCCACCACACTCTTATTTCATGCTTTTCATACCAAAGAGAATTTTGGGCTCTAACTAAAAACCTAATATAGCTGTTTCAACCTAAAAAAAACCCTAATAACATAACCCCACTCCACACTTATGATTTTGATTTGGAGTATTGTCATTGAATGTGACCTTTTCCCCAGGAATATACTTTGAACAATGCAAACTGCCCAGTCAGCACTGACGTACCATTTCTTCCTCAGTTGTTGTTGTTATTGTTGTTATTTATTTATTTATTTATTTACTTATTCAATTTAATAGACCGCCCTACCCCCGAAGGGCGCAGGGCGGTTCACAAAACAATCAAACACAATACAACATATGATTTCAATTAAAACAATAAATTAAAATATTAAAACATTAGCAGCAATACAGTAAAGATATGAGCAGATTATTCCCACCTCCACTCTGCCCCCCATTTTGTCATGGGTTGGGGCAACACTGTAATGGGGCTGTTTGGGCTTTTTTGCTTAGTAAGAATGCTGTGCTCACGGGTACCACATGAAGCTGTTAGGTGGAAGGATGATAACTGAGAAATTGTATTTGGTGCTACCATTAAACATTGTGGGAAATGTTTATCCAGGGAAGATCTGCATGATAGTGGCTGTATTTCTGTCCCTCCCCTAATTCTAACTCTAATTTCTTTCTGACAGCTAAGAGCTGAACTGTGCACCCTTGTTGTTCTCTTTATGTAGAGTTTTTATGCATTCTTTTTTAGCTGTTCTGACAGCAACATTTTGCTACAAAAACAATTCTGTAGTTAGATTCCTCACACCTTTTTGAGGTGTGTAGGAGGAACTGCCTCTCTAATTTCACACACAACTTCAGGCTGACAACACTGCTGACTAATGACTGCCTTATGTAAATCTGGCCTATTATATACAAGTCAATATACATTGAGAATGAAATATGCTCCTTGTTTCAGAGAAGAAAATGATCTTATTGAACAGAATTGTGTTTTGTAAAGTACAGTTTGTTGTCCACTTTGACAAAGCAAAACTGGAGGGGGGGGGGAGGAGATCCCAAACAGATATTCCCATTTATTTGGGAGCTTTACCAGGCAAAATAGTAAAGGTATTGTGTTACCTAAAGCATTATTGAGCTGAGGCAAAGACACCTCACTGGCTCCTGCATGCCACAAAAGCCTCTTGTTTCTCCGGTCACCTCTTCAGTCAATATAAGAACCACTGAATGCTACTGAAGGGGTTATTGCTGGCTTCACCCTCAGCTCTGACCTAAGTAAGGTCCTTTTAGTGGCACAGCTATTTTGCATAAAATAAAAGGAACGGACCATTGGTACTCACCCTGAAGGGGCCTTCTCTTGTAGGCAGGAGACCTTCTTGGTGGGTGATTTCCACCCCTTCTCAGAGAGGCAGGATCAAAAACATCACTTCCTGTTCAGGCTAGGACTCTCTCTACTTTCCCAGTAACTCCTGACTGAGCAGTGGTAATAACAAATATAATCATAAAGAAGAACAGGAAGAAGAAAAAACGTAGTAACAGTCAACAACGTGAGTGAAACAAAGGTCCCCCCCCCCCCCCCGAGACAGTAACGGGAGGGGTGATAGGGAATTTCTTTAATGTAAAATTGCAGAAGATCATTCCGGATGCTAGTGATGCCATGGGAGGGACGAGAAAGTCTCCTGCCTACAAGAGAAGGCCCCTTCAGGGTGAGTACCAATGGTCTGTTCTCTTGGAGGCGGAGACCTTCTTGGTGGGACATCCCCAAGCAGTGTCCCCAAATCTGGGTGGGCTACCGCTAAGCGTCCAGTATGTTCTTGAGCACCCTGTGGCCAAAGACTGTCTCGGTCACGCCCCATGATTGCAACTTATAGTGTCTGACAAATGATGATGGGCTGGCGCAAATGGCTGCTCTGCAGATCTGTTCAATGGATGCTTTGTTGCAAAAAGCTGTGTTGGTAGCCACACTTCTGGTAGAATGAGCGGCGATGCCCCCAGGAACAGGGATGTGTAGGGCCTTGTGTGCTTCCACAATACAGGATCTAATGGCTGAGCTGATAGCCGCCGTGGACATTTGGTGTCCCAGGTTGGGGGACAACACATTAATGAAAAGAGACTGAGTCTGTCTGATGTCAGCTGTCCTGAGGATAAAGGCCTTCAGAGATCTATGTACATCCAAGGTGTGCCATGTACGTCCCCGGGGGTGAGTTGGTTTGGGACAGAAGTTGGGCAGAACAATGTCCTGCTGGAGATGAAAGTTGGACGCTGCCTTGGGTCTAAAGGTAGGGTCTGGAGATAGTACTACCCTGTCTTGATGAAAGATGCAGAGGTTAGGGTTGACCGAAAGAGCTCTGAGCTCAGAAACTCTGCGTGCTGAGGTGATAGCCATGAGAAAGATGGTTTTCATACAGAGCCAACTCAAGTGTATGGATTGTATTGGTTCAAATGGCGATGCTGTGAGTGCCATCAAGACAGTATGTAATCTCCACAAAGGAAACATATGGTTAACAGGTGGTTGTTGTTGTTGCACACCCTTGAGAAACCGGATGACATCTGGATGTTGGGAAAGTCGCAACCCTTGAAAGTTGGGACACACCGTGGATAGAGCCGCCACCTGACATCTAAGAGTATTACTTCTGAGATCCTTTCGAAAGCCGTCCTGTAGGAATTCCAAAATGAAGGCCACAGAGGGAAGGTTGGGATCTCGCTGTCGTGCCCTAGACCACAACACGAAGGCCTTCCAGGTTGAGCTGTAAAGTCTCACAGTGGACGGACAACGAGAAGCTAGGAAGGTGTTGATTACCTCTGCTGAGTATCCCTTGCGAGCTAGAGATCCCCGCTCAACCGCCAGGCAGTCAGGCAGAGCTAGCCAGGATCTGGATGATGAAGAGGGCCCTGCAGAAGAAGATCTGGTATCTCCGGAAGGTGGAATGGAGGAGATGTTGCCATCTCCGTTATGGCCAAAAACCATAGTTTAGTGTTGTGAAATCTATCCGGAAGCGTCTCTGTCTGATAGGTACTATTTCTAGTTTGGAAGGCTCATCACAACTGCAATATTTCTCAAACAGCATAACTAAGTAATCTTTCCATCCCTGATCCCACAAAATGGTTTGTACTGTGAACTGTGCCCTTAAAAACTATTTGAATTTGTGGAAGTGACAGGGGCAACTTTCGGAAACATTTGCTGCCAAGTTTCCTGTGCTGTGATCTTAAAATAGACCAGACTGGGAAAAGAGGGGAGGGCTTTTACCAATTGCTACACTCCATGTCAAGATCTATATTGGCTGGTGTGGTTCTTTGTAAGTAGAAAGGAACTCACCCCGCCTGCTTCCTTTTTTTCAGTCTATTTTAAGATTGCTGTGAAGTTCAAAGTGTACTTTCTCATCGAGGGCAGTACTTTCTATTGTGATCTCTTTCTGGTAAATCATGTTTTTTTAACTTTGTGTAAGGGGAGAGGGAAAACAGGGTGAAAGCTAGCACTATATGTGTGAATTTAACAGTGCACTAGTTAAGAGCCTCTTCACTTCTGGTCAAAGATATAGCTAGCTGTTAGATGCTATTAACAATCTGAAAGTTGACAGATTTAGGGTGGGACTACTAGGGCCTTGATTTTCAGTGTGACGGAGGTCACTTCCAGGAAGCACATGGAATGCTAATAATGGAGACACACATTCATCTATGGCTTCACCCAGATCAGATTATGTTACAACACATCTGTATGTCCATTTCTCATGCTCCTAGTTGCTCATTGAATCATCAGCTTGGGTACAGCAGATACCCTTTTCCTGACAAGTACCTTTACCCTGGGAACTCCTGTGGCTGTCCCTGTTGAGCTGTTACTTATTAAAGACCATTGCAGGCTTTAGTATTGTGGACATGTGGGGTGCAAAAATGTTTCTGATTTCAGGTTCCAAACCAGGAACCTGCAGCTGTCCAGTGGTATACATCTGGGCCATACATTGAGTTGCCATTCACCAAAGCCCTGTTCACATATAGCAGTAAACGCGTGTTAAATAAAAGGTAAAAAGTTGTATCATAAGGATTTTTATTTTTAAAAAAACCCAAATACCATACATTTGAATAAACAGGCACTCCTATCTTGTGTTTTTAATGTTTCTAACTCAACTCCCCCTGCCCTAAAATATGAAAACACAGTGTGAGGAAAAAAATTATAATTCTCACTTCTTCTCTTTGCTTGCTGGGTCATCTAATCTCAGACAAAAGTTAGTGTTCAAATGTTTTAAACGCAGGGGAATATTTTGCAGCTGTAGCAGCTTGGAACCCATCCTGATAGCACATTCATCACATCTGTGTCCTTCTGGTTCCTTTATCTAATCCCTTCTCCCTCCCTTTCCAAAGCAGAGGCACACTGCCTAGAACATCTTATTACTTTCATTACAGTGGCAGCCCTCCAAGACTTCTCAGCAGTCGCCCTGAGACAACAGGGGGGATAACATAGTTCAGATTTTCTTTTACAGTATCCTAGCTTGGTTTATTATTTCGAATGCATTGCTTGTTTTGTCAGTACTGCCTTTTTTTGTAATGTCTCATTCTCTTCATACTCCCCCCCCCACCCTTTTGCTTTCTGCCTTATGCATGGTCAGGAGTATAGGTGGAATGCTTGTTGCAGGGGACTCAGAAAGAGAGACAAAAAGCATGCCGGTTGGCTTTTGAAACTTGACATTGCCCCTTGTATCTTGATTATTTGGGCAGTGATGTAGAATGAAGCCAGAGATACTGAATTGCATTGAGCCACCATGAAGGAAATGTTACATGTCCTTTTTGTTGAGCAAGCCCTGTTGTTTAGCTCACCATTCAAAAAAGTGCTTTAGATTTCACTTCTCATTCATTTGCTGTATGGCTGCTTCTTCTGTGGAAGGGTTGTTACTCCGCAGCAACCTCTATGGAAAGTTGACATGATCAATAATTTTACTTAGTTCAGAACAGTTTGTTAGAGTGGTCATGTTTCTGAAATGTTGATACTTTGTCCTGATTCCCCTTCTGCTATTCTGAGGGAACCAAATTATTTTAATTTTTTTTGTTTTGACTTGTCTACTGTGGAGAGTTATCCAGCTTATCTGATAACTATGTGTTTTCCCCATGGCCAATATATTCTGGGATATTGAAGTGAACCATCCTGGTTTGGGCATGAATTCCGCAAGGCTTCCGTGCCTAAATTGGGCCCGCCCCGTAAGATTTGCCTTATCCTGTGGCTTTCAAAAGACGATGAAATTGACGGTTCTTTTGAAAAAGCACGTGCCAGTCCCACGCCCATGCAAACACCACGGGAGACAGACCGGTTTATTTTTACGGCATTGCCGCCTGCTGTCCCCGCCCCTTAGCTGCAGCCAATCAGAATGTCAGAAAAACGGAATCTACGTAAACGTACGCAAACATACGCAAACTACGCAAACTACGTAAATGATGTAAACATAAACCATGTGGAAAATGAAAATAAACCAGGGGCTCATGCATAATTCACTGGAGTTCTTCCTCCCAGCCTGAACACGATGATGGACAGCCATGCAAAGGAAGAAACCCGGGATAAAAACACCTGGGATATATGATCCTGGGTCTATCCCAGGATATTCTGTCTGTGGGAAAAACGCCCAAAACAGAAACTGAAGTGCTACTAGAATCAAGAGATCTGGTCTCCTCAAGATAGAAAGGAGAAAGCTCTTTGGAAGGAATAACAAAGACTGAGGATGGGGTGACAGGAGTGTGGGGGGACTGTGGCTGCTGGTCTCTCTGACATGCTGTTGTTCTGTCTGAAGGCCTGTCCAGTAACCAGAGATAGCATAGCTCTAGTTTTTAATATAATCCAATGCCCGTTTTCTATTCAAGAAACAAGGATGTATTTTTGAGAGTGGAACACATCATCTGTGATGATCTCAGACAGAGACAGTTCAACCCATGTGATGATGCCCAGCTCTGAGAGGGGTTATTGTAAACAGCTGAAGTTGAGCAGCAATAAATTCTAGGATGCATCAGTCACTTGGCTGGTGCCAGTTTGAGAGCAGAACCTCTTCTAATTCCAGTGCTTGTCCAGGTGGTGTGGGACAAAGCAGGATTGCACACTTGTAGTCACAACAGCCTGTTGCTATAATTTACTATCACAGCACAATAACCCCTTGCTTGTAGTAGCTATGTCATTGGCATCAGGTGGCGTTTGGGTGGTTTTGTTTTGTTTTTTGCACAGCTGGGCTATGCTCATGCCAGATATAAGTCGCCTGGTATAGGCTGACCTAGCTGCAATGAGAGGCTCATTCTTCTCTCCTTGTTTTTGTTAACTGAATAAAATGGGAGTTCCAGTTCTTGCAGATGCTTGGTCATGTACCCCTCCCTTTTTAAAAAGACAATCTTTTTTGTAAAAAAAAGATCAGCTTGCAAGGAGCAACAATCATAAAGGTTTCTTATTAAACATCTGTGCTTGCCCAAGTTGCATATTTTGTGATTCTCAGGGGAAGGGTGGGAAAAAAATGTCTATGTTTTCCATTTCAGTGCCTCTTTGGAAAGAACCATTTTGTATATAGAGATCATGAAAGCTGAACACTTTTCCACTGGGTATCATTTTGTTTTAGTTGGAAACCCTGGAAGTATACAGATTACAAAGGTCAGCAACTGGAACGCTATTACGTATTTGTATTTGACATTCCTCTATGAACATGTCAGCAGTTCACTTTTTTCTTCAGTCTAAAACTTGCAGTCACAGTGCAGTTTGCGTTCCCACAATACTTGGAATTTTTCAAAATAGGTGATTTTTAACGAGCCGTTCTAAGCAGGTCTACTCAAGAGGAAAGTGTCCTTAGAAGTACATGATGTGATTGTGTTTTGCAACTTCAAGCTGGTAAGAGGTTATCCTTTGGAAGTAACAGTCTTCCTGATAGATATGACTGCTCACTAATCTGGCCTTTGGTTTTCTTCATTTTATTATTTTTATGTGCAGACATGACGTTCAATGTGAGGATCTTTGATTCGGTGAATTATGGGAGCACAAAAGCACATGCGGCAAACAAGGAAAACAGCTTTTGATAATATCACATTGACTACAGTGTGTGCGTGGATATGGGGAAAATGTATAATAATGGTATAATTAGTGACACTTATTGCTGATGGATTGGAATGTGGACTTGAGAATGTTTATTTTGCACCTTATAGTTGCTGGGCAATTTAGCCCCTCTCATCTCTTAGCAGTAGTCTAAATGGAGAAACAGGCTCATGTGCTGCAGAATGAGAGTTATCTTCTAGGCAGTTGAGCCACCCCCACCTCCTGCTGCTGCGCCCCTTTTTGCCCACTGTCTGGGATACAGTGTGGGACATGTGGGAAAAAAGCAAATACCTCCCTGCATTCCCTGGGACATTCCCTTGGAGTTCCAGCATTCCAACACACCAAATCCACCAAATCAGATTGCAGAACTGTCCTCCCTACTAACTGAGCACATGACTATAGCTAAGTGTGGGATGGAACTCCATCTAAGTTTGGATTGCAGAGACATGATTGGATTGGATTGCAGAAACTAAATACTATTGGAGATATTTCCCAAAGGAATAGAAGGGTTATGAGGCATTTCTGTCTGGTTATGAGGCATTTCTGCATTAAAAATGGGCACAGTTATGCCAAAAAGAGATAATGGAATGAGATACTGTCTCATGAGCTCACACTGTCACGTTGGTGCTTGATCTTCTTTTGTACACATGAACAGAATTTTGCCACTCTCGAACAAGACCTAGTTCCAATAAACGAGAGAGAATCTGGCATGTTAGTCTGCTGAGAAGGAAAATCAGTAGGTGTGCAAGCAGTATGAGGTGAGAGAAAATTTTAGAAGTTGTATTAACGTTGTATACATAGACTGAAGAAATGTAGAAGATGAAGCATGAGATGGCCCAAGATTTATGAACATATTAATGAACAAATTACTATGTAAAAATCA
Source organism: Sphaerodactylus townsendi (assembly GCF_021028975.2). Lineage (NCBI taxonomy): Eukaryota > Metazoa > Chordata > Lepidosauria > Squamata > Sphaerodactylidae > Sphaerodactylus > Sphaerodactylus townsendi. The sequence goes on along the minus strand of NC_059433.1, from coordinate 39,572,438 downwards.
TTTTTGAATCTAAAATTATGTTTCTTATAGTCTGTCCTGAAATTCAGAATGAATTCCACAGTATTTCATGAATAATTCGCATTATGTGGTTTAATTTTAAAGGCTGTAGAAATGTTAATTTTATTTGCAGATGTCTCATGTTACAACTGCTTATGTGCTCACAAGAGTAGATGGAAGCCTTTCAAATATGTCTACCATGATAAATGCAATTTACTATTTTTCCTAAAGACCTTCTCCTTACCCTGTTTTCCGGAAAATAAGACTTCCCCTGAAAATAAGACATAGTAGAGGTTTTGCTGAAGTGCTAAATATAAAGCATCCCCCGAAAGTAAGATGTAGCAAAGTTTTTGTTTGGAAGCATGCCCATCAAACAGAACACCAGAAAAATAAGACATCCCTTGAAAATAAGACATAGTGCATCTTTGGGAGCAAAAATTAATATAAGACACTGTCTTATTTTTGGGGAAACAGGGTAGGTAACATTACTGTTTAATTTTGGGTTAGTTCCTAGTACAATATATAATGTTGTATTCTCTGAATGGTGAAAATAATTTTACAAAACCTATTACGATGTAGTGAGGAGCCGCGTGGCGTAGTGGTTAAGTGCTTGCACTGCCACTCACACGGTCAGGAGTTCGAGCTCCCTGTGGGTCAGATATCCTGGCAGCTGGCTCATGGTCAACTCAGCCATCCATCCATTCCTTGGTCGGTAAATGAGTACCTAGCTCATAGCTAGCGGGTACAGACTAGCCAGGGAAAGCAATGGCAAACTACCCCACAAAATGGTTTGCCTATGAAATCACTGCTTGCAGTGGTACCCCAGGGTCGGACACGACTGAAGGGGAAACTTTACTTTTACTTTATTATGATGTGGTACACTTAGTATCAAATTAGTTTGGTTTTGCCATATTACCATCAAGGTGAAATGACTACTTCCTATCCTGAGTCCATTGTGCAATCCATTTGTCTGGCTTATTGTTGAACTTTGGAGGGGGTGGGGTGATAAAAACTTCACACCACCTGTAGTTGGGTGTTTTGCCTTCTGTACAGAATGAAAACAATATGAATAAGCCACACCATCAAGGTTCGTCTTTTTGCAATTGTGTTGTGGTAATTGCAGAGGTGTTCCTCCCATTGGGCAAAGTGGGCAGCTGCCCAGGGCGCCACCTTGTGGTGGGCGACAAAAATGCAGGTTCGTTTGTGGGGGATTTTGTATTTTCAGTGTTTTTTCAGTTTTTGGCCTGCAGGGGGCGCAGATTTTAGGCTAGCAAGACCAACATTTCAGGGATTTTTTGGGAGACTCTCCTGATCATATGACCCAGGTTTGGTAAGGTTTGGTTTAGGGAGTCCACAGTTATGAACTCCCAAAGGGAGTTCCCCCATTGTTTCCAATGGGAGCTAATAGGAGATGGGGGCTACACTTTTGAGGGTCCATAACTTTGGACCCCCTGAACCAAACTTCACCAAACCTGGGTGGTATCATCAGTAGGGTTTCACAAAGATACTCTGACATTCTGGTGCTGCTGTCTTAATAATTGCACCCCTGACAACAGGCACCCCTAAATTTCCCCAGATTCTCTTTTTAAATCCACTCCCTTCCTGCCAATGCTTGTTTTCTTTCTTTTATTCTCTCAATGCCTGATAAAGGTTCTTCTTCTTCTTCTTCTTCTTGTTATCATTATTATTAATAATAATAAATCCACCCCCTTTGGCATGGATTTAAAGGGAGAATCTGAGGTCCCCAGTTTTAACATCGAAAGGGATGCTGTTTCAGGGTGGGGGAGAATCCACCTCCAAATAGCATCACTTTCAAAGTTGTTTAAACTGGGGACCCCAGATTCTCCTTTAAGGTGGATTTCAAAGGAGAATCTGGGCTCCCTAGTTTAAACACCATTGAAAATGATCCTGTTTGGGGGTGGATTCCAGCATCACTTGTTTAAACTAGGGAGCCCAGATTCTCCTTTGAAATCCACCTTAAAGGGAGAATCTGGGGTCCCCAGTTTAAATAACATTGAAAGTGATGCTGTTTCCCCCAATTGGGGGGACTGGATACAACACCATAAAATGTTTTCATAGCAGTAATAAAACATTTTGAAAGCATTTTGAAAATGTTTTCCAAAAATTATTTCTGCTGTGTGGCATGGCCCATTGCTGTGTTCAGATTTGTGAGTTGAGGGATGTTCTGTAATGTGATAGTGACTTTGAAACGACCTGGTATAAAAAATCATTGTTTGGTCACGGTGGGGGAGGGTGGCTGCCCAAGCGGGGGCATCAAACTCAGGGTTTGCCCAGGGCTCCAGTTTGCCTAGGTACACCACTGGGTAATTGAAAGCATATAATCTGCTTTCAGTTTTGCCATTCAGCTGAGGTGCTTTGGAGGAGCTAGCCCCAAAGAGATTATGTGCATGTATAAGTGTGTCTTTGGTCTCTGAGTTTTTCTTGGCACCTGTGGTTTCACTTGTTGATAAATATTTTCACGGTTAAGTGCATAAGATGCCTCTTAATATTTCTGCACTTAATATTTCCATGGTTAAGTGAAGAATTGTTTAGTATTGAGTAGTTGCTGCAACACAACTATGTTCCCTAAACAGAATAATGCAGAGATCTAGTGGTACTATGCATAGACCAAGATTGAATATACACAGCCATTTTACCAGGTCATCAGCTTTGTCACATTGGAGAAGTTCGGTCACTTATGTTTGATACAAGGTTAACTTTTCTTGGTCCATTTCTGCCTTGTGTGGTAAATGTGGGTTGGGCAGGTGAGGCTAGGAAGGCTTCTCCACATTTTCCGGGCAGTTTTTTTGCTTTGTATGAAGTACTAGTTGCTGTTCATGACTGCTGCTTCACCTCTGTTTAGCTGGTAATAATGATCTTACCATTCAAACTGGGTCAATTCAGAAGAATGGCTGATATTATACCGGAGGAGACTCATAGACATGGTGAGACTGTAGCTGTTGGTAGTGACAACATTTCAAAGGTATTTGTAGACCTTGTAAATAACATTCTTTCCATCTTGTAGTGCTGCATCAGAACACCAAAGATTCTGATGTGGCTTCAACATTTCTGATGTTCATCTAATAAGGGCTCTTCAAGATATTGGTGTCATTAATGGCAGAGGCACTGAAATAGGAGCTGAAGCAGAAAGTACTTCCAAGGAAATTTATTTCCAGTCCCAGGGAGATAGACGTAGATTAAAAGGTGCTAGTTCAATTCTGATAGTGTATATAACCCTTATTTGCAAATAAAAAAAACTTGAGGCATCTTATGCAAGAAGTACAAAATATACAAGTTGGACAAAGCAAGAGCTGTGTTACACAAGAATCACTTGGAGTAGCTATAAAAAAGCACAAAGACTGTGTCATCTTAATTGCACAGTCTGAGAATGGCTGGTATTTTGCCTCAGAGAGTGAATCGTCTGCAAAAGCGTATGTATGTGAGTCTTTTCACCATAGACCCCTTGTTTGCATGTGGATGGTTGCAGGGGCTTGTTCCCTCTTCTCTGCCAATATGTGCACAGAAACCCATGTACAGGTAAAACACTGGCAGAGTTATTGTGTACACCTCCCATAATCCCATTTAGCCCTCTTCTCTATACAAGTTACTTATGCTCCAGAGTATGGATAACTTACATTGAGTGAAGTGAGATTAGACTATGCCCATTGCATGGAAGAACTCTGCCTTTTCAAGTTGGGCCTGAAACAACAACAACGTATGACTTGTCATACACGCAGCAGTAATACTGTGTATGACAAGCAGTGCTGTTCCTGCTCTCCATTGGCATGGGCCTGATAAGACAAAGATGATGGACCTGCTCATGGAGCGACCTAAGATCTGGATCAAGAATCATTGTGACACTTCATTCATTCACACTGCCTCTAATCTACTTCTGTTGAAATCTAAACATAGAATGCATAGTAGATCTTGATTGATAACTAGTTCAAAATACTGATCATTATATGATTCCCACTGTGACTACTCAGATGTGGCCAGCTGTCAATAAATAGATGTAACAAGTACAGTCCTCATTGAGTTACTTATTGTAAGCACATATTGTAAGCACATATTGGGGGGCGGGGTGGAGTGGTATGTCCTTGCTAGGGTTGCCAACCTCTAGGTGGTGGGCGGAGATTTCCTGGGATTGCAACTGATCTCCTGGGAACAGAGATGAATCCACTTGGAGAAAATAGCTGCTGTGGAAGCTGAACTCTTTGGCATTATATTCCACAGAAGTCCCTCCCTTCCTTGAATCCTACCCTCCTCAGGCTCCAGCCCCTTCAGTATCCAGGTATTTCCCAACCCAGAGCTGGTAACCCTAGTCCTTGCCCTTTTAATTTTACAGAAATGTGGACTGGATATGCTGTTGACACTACATGAATTATGCTGTTAAGGAGAGCATTAAGTTCTGTAATACTTTGTATGCTTGAGGGTGCGTCCTTTATTTTATATTCACAACAGGCTTAGGAAGTAGGCTAGCTTAGGGGACTGTGATTGGCCCAAGTCATGCCACGAACCTTGCATCAGAGTGGACAGTTTAACCTGAGTCTCTTCAATCCCAGTCTGATAATTTGACTAGCATTAAGGATGACCCCCTATGGTGTGAGGGACTGACAGTAGTCTTTGCACTCAGAATGGAGAAATTCATCTAAGGCTGTTTTCACATGTATATTTTGCTCTGCTTTGGTATTCAAGGAACAAATATTTTTGAAGCATCTACGCAGTGTCATCCCCCAGTTGTTCACTGTCCATGTTTTCTCCTTCGTTTCTGCAGTCTTTCCCATTGATCTAACAAGATCTTTTCAGAAAGGTCTAGCTTAAAATGCCTTCGTGTGCCAAGTGGCTAGGAAGGTGTACCTTTTTGAAGCTTCCATCCACACTTTGCTTCAACCCCACTACCAGAAGGCTTGTTCAGGATTTTTTTTTAAAAAAATCATCAGTTGCTAGATTGCTATAGCACAATAACAGTATGACAATCTGTTGCCACAATTTGCTGGCTCCTCTGAATTCCTAGCTTTAATTTTTAAAAAGAAAGCAGTCTCTAGTCCTTTTCACTGTGTAGAATCACTGCCATATGAAAGCAGTTAAAATTGGTGACAGTATTGCTTGTTTCTGATCATTTCTGGTTCTTTGACATTGTGGTAAATCAAATGCTTTCAACCAAGAACCATCATAAGAAACAACTAATGCGTTAAAAAGTATCCTTTCCTTTGTGAAAAACTGAAGAGCATTTATATTAATACAGCAGAAGCTTTCATAATCAGTCTCTCCATTTGTCTGTTTCTTAGACATATATTGCTTTGGTATCTCCAGTAAGTACTGTCTTATTTAAACCTCATAAATCACTTTATTATTGATTTCCATTTTGGTGGTTTACTTTTTGTTACCCGCAATACATCATGTATTCATTATGCTAGAGAAAGGATGGTCTTCTAGGTAAGTAACCCAGTTTTAAATCTGTAAATTTGGGTTCCCTTGGGAATATGGTCATAGAAGAGTAATTTGTATGCTGTGGACCTGTGATGGAAGCACTTGCGAGTATATACTCATACATTCATTTGGCCAACCAAATGAAGGCCAGAGAGATAGCTTTCAGGGCTGGGGGGGGGGGGGGGCATCAGTTGTTTTCAGCAACAGAAACTCTATTATAAAACAATTCCAAACTCTTAAGACTTAAAGCTAGCCAGAAGTGGTTTGGTGCCTCAAGAAGAGGACCATAAACATAAGAGGATGCTTGGCAGTAACTCAAATTGCACCCATGTCCCTCTACGATATTGACATCCCAGCTATTGGAAGCTTATCAGTTGGGTCAGCCTGGCTGAGTTTCTGCTGTCAGTTCAGTTTTATAAAAAGCAGCTAATTTAGGCTCTGGTGGATAGCATAGAGCAGTCCAAGTAGGAATGTTTCCATAGACAAGCAGGATGTCATCGGCTGGTAAGGGGCTTCTGAATCATTCATTAGGGTTGCTACTCCAGTTTGAGAAATTCCTGGAAATTTTGGAGCCTGGGAAGAACTGGGGTTTTTTGCGGGGGGGGGGGGGGGGGTTCAATGGAGTATAATGCCATAAAGTCCACCCTCCAAAGCAACCATTTTCTCCAGGGGCACTGCTTTCTGTAGTCAGATCAATGGTAATTCTGGGAAATCTCCAGGCCCCACCTGGAGATTGGTAACCCTTCCATTTACATAGCTGTGATGGATTTCAAGAAGGTTGCAGTGAGAATATGTTCCTGGAATTGAAGTGCATGGGAACAAAGAAAGACTTTCTCTTTTGGGTGGACTTTTGAGAAGCAGCTGTGGAATATTTCAGCAACGTTTAAAGTCACAAAATTATTTTGGCCTGTATTTTGTGCTTGGATATACTGCTTTGCTGTTGGGGGGGGGGGGGAGCTGTATCAGTCATCTGTCATCTATTTGCTTTCTTATTAGTCATGTTTTTAGTGAATTTGCCTAACAACATCATAGTGCTTTTTATGATCCTGTTATAGGGTCTCAGATCTATCTTCCTGGAATTCTCCCACAGCAAAAGCTTGTATGCACCTGCTTTGATTTAAGAATCTAAGAACTGCATAAATATTATAGGTTAGTTTTGCCTGGTTAAGAAAAACTGCCTGTGTTTTATCTTTGGCTTCTTTCCCTTTTATCTCTCCTTCTACCCTCCCGACATGCATCTCTTTTAATGAGATTAAAAGCTATTTGCATTTTAAGGTGTTCAGGCTTTAGCTGCTAGTGGGTCAGTGAAGTCTGTCTGAGCTGCTCTCCTCCCTTAAAGGTTGGCGAGTTCAAAAATGCCTTGCCTTGCACAACTGAAGTCTAGACATGTCTTGAGAGAGCTTTAATTTTTCAGGCTTTGTCTGAGATTTGTCTGTCAGTAGGAGAGAGATGATGGGGAAAGGTGAGGGCAGAAGTGAAGGAGGGAGGGGAGCTCTGACCCAATCCTTTGTGCAATGTATGACTGAAAATGAGAGGGGAATGTGTTTTGGTCTGTGTCTGAAATGTTAAGCTACTAAAAAAAATAGCAGTCTTGGAAAGTAGAGGCTTTTAGATGAATATTAAGGGCTGTGTTTATTGCTTCACTCCTCTCTCTCCTTCATGCATGCATTCTTGCATGTGAGGAGCTTTATATAAGGCCGTTAAGTAGGCCATCCAATAAATATAGCTGCAGACCCCAAATACTCGTGAAGAGGAGGGAAGATTTGAATGGGTTTATTAAATGTTAACATAAATGTTGGCTTAGGCAAATTCAGACATGAGGCAAATTTATAAATGAGGGGAAGGGTGGGAATTGGTATATATCTCCACAATCAGCCGTATGAGCAGGGTTGCCAGCTCCTGCTTGGAAAATACCTGGAAATTTTGGAGGAAGAGCCTGGGGATGGTGAGATTTGGGCAGTTATGGAAGCTCAGCAGGGTATAATGACAAATAGTTCACCCTCCAAACCTGCCATTTTCCTCAGGGAACTGATCTTTGTCATCTGGAAATCAGTTGTAATCCCAGGAGATTCCCAGCTGGAGGTTGGTTGGCAACCCTATGTATGAAGCCACATGTTGGCAAAAGTTGTCATTCAGTGCTCTTATCTGATGCCACGTTTCATTTCATTCTTGGAATTTGTCTTCACATCTTTGGTTTTTGTGCCAGCTGTTTCCAAATTGAGCCACATGAATTTCTATAGTTTGACCAACAGATGACTTGGTTTTCCTTGTGGTCTGAGAACTCTTATGGTCCAAGCGGAAATGGAAGAAATCCTGGTTTAAGAAAAAATCCTGTTTAGGAAATGTTCAGTCTGTCCTCAATGTCTTCTGATGTCTGGATCTGGGCAGTTAAACAAATTGAAATTTCTGACTTGTATACTGTCAGGGGGATGCTATCTAGATGATTGAGATACATTCCCGGAACTGTTCAACTGCTTAAAATAACAAATTACTGCTGCCAGAAAGATACATGTAACCAGCCTGCTGTATGTATCCACTGCCATCTGTGCATTCTTTCCTTGATCTTTACTTTATGGCTTCACATATTTTGTAGACAACTAGGCTTCCCCTGGTACCTCTGTCCCATGATAATTGTATTATATCCATTATCTTGTAAGGCAGGAAACCAGGTGGCTTTCTCTTGCTATCTGCCACCGACCTTGGTGCTCCTTAGCTCCAAGGACTATTTTTTACAAACCCTTGGGAAAATGGGAGGGGGTTCTCTAGGGGGGATAAAAGGGACAATGCCAGCTTTGTCATAACTGGCTTTGCTGAGTATAGTGCTTCGATGCCTGCTCAATAAACACTACTGATCAATACTTCAAAGTTCATTTATTGGCTTAAGGTTGTGAGACCTAACATATACAAGCCAGGATTGCAGTCCAATGTGGAATATGGGGAGCCAGCACCATTGGTTAGGATAAGTAAGGGCCAACTTTATTAATATACATTTAATCAGTATCTGCATCTGCCAAGGGTACATAACACACTCAATTTCTATTTTGAAATGTGGCTTCTTGATGGGTTATGGAAGATTTTCTGAGCAAGACCATCCTATGAAATGATTTCTCAGGATTCTTATCTGATGGCAGCATGCTACCATACAGCAGCATCAAAGCAGGTGCATACTTCTGAATCTGTGTGGCTGACTGCAACCCTGCTGTCTCCCCCACCTTGGTTTAGGAATGGCATGGACTAGAATTCTAAACCAGGATTAACCCAAGAATTTGTGCAAAAACAAAATGAAAAATAGAGCATCCAAATTTGAGCATCACAGAAGACTTCTTGAACTGGTAAGCCCTCAGTCTCACCATGATGTGGAATGAGAGGAGAAGGGAATGTGAGAGCCAGAGGATTTTAGACTTATTCTTGTCACAGACATCATGTGCTTGTGCATGGTACATTAATGCAGCCATACTGTTGCATATAGCCTGAATGGTACAATTAATTTTAATTTCAGGCTTGCTTACACTGATCAAGATTTTCATAGTTTACACAGTTTATCTAGACAAGGTGAGCAGAGACTCGTGGACTGTGGTCCCACTGCATTTCATTTTGTCACATTTGCAGTCTAGACTGAGGATAACTATTGTGACTCCATTGTGCTTAAGGGCTTTAAAGCTCTTCACTGCACTGTGGAATCATAGTGGGGTCTTCTCATGTTTCTCTGTTTACATGAGAAGAGGCACTCACTGCAAGTCTGCTGAACTCTCCCAGGTCTGCTTTTCCTTGTTTTCTGAACTCTGCCCATCAACTCACTCTTAAAGGCACAGATCTCATCACACCTAGTAGTCTGAAGACTTTGTAAAAACCTTTAAATTACTGTTATATCGATATTGCTGTTATTGTAGTTATATCAATATTGTAGCCCTTTCCAAAAAATAACCCCCTCCCACAAATGAAAGAGGCAAAGCAATTCCCTGGACCACATGTTGTTGAAGTAGGGGATTATGTCCTAGACATATTCTCTTCTTCCCCCCTCCCCCCTCTCTCTGCAGGAAGGGAGGCTTGTCATTTCGATATTCCTGTATTAGATCTGTCTAATATAGCACTCTGCTATTATTATATTGAGATGTTGATATGAGAATTTAGAGATTGGTTGGTGTGTTTTGGCTAAGGTGATTGAACTTCTTTTCTTTGACTTCCACTTGCTGGCTACTGAAAGATTCCAGCGGAGTGAGTAGGAAGCAGGAAGGAGCCAGCAACATGAAGGGGGAGGGGCACGTGAGGGGGAAGGCAGTGTGAAGGAACCTAACAGTGGGAAAGGTGAAGCTAGGTAGGCTGGCCGTGGGTGGAGGGAAAATGTCCAGGGCAAAGCTTTGCTCCCAGGCAAATCTGCCACACTTTGGTGGTAAACCAAATTAAAGTTGCACTAGAAGTGGCTATTGCTTACTACAGAGCAAATGGAAACTGAAAGTGGGGCTCAAGGAAATACGTCCATACAAGAAATCTTGCTGTGACTGACATTTGCCCTGTAGAATGGCAGACACCTTGTGCATAATCAGCCTACATTAAGATCCAGAGAAGCATTTCATGACAGCAACTCCAGCTACCAAAAAGAGAGCCTAGTATTAAATGATCACATCTTCAACTTGTCCAAAGAATTCTGGCAGATGGACATTTGCTTCCCAATGTGTAGTATATAGCAAGTTCTCTAAGCTTCAAGACACATCACTTTCTGGAAGCAAGTGTTGAAACACGTGACTTATTCCTTCTGTTAGTTTTCTCACCCTGTGACCCAGAAATTCAAGCTGTGTGCATTCAAGTTGTTTTGGCAATGAATCAGATGATTGCTTCCAATGGGTTCTGGTTGCTATACCAGTTTATCAAATGGCAGTCTTTAATTTCAGTTTCTATGCTATGAGCACCTGGTTGAGGAATCTTTTTCCTCCCCTTTTTTCTTGTTTGCAGAATGGACATAGGGTGCCAGCACCGGCATCTTGGAACTCCATTGATGGACCAAGTGAATGATCCCCATGGCACTTGATGATCATTGCAGATTGGTAGCCATGTTGGTCTGTAGCAGCAGAATAAATAGGAGCCTAGTGGCACCTTAAAGGCTAACAGTCTTTATTGCCATTTAAGCTTTCATGAGTCAGAGCTCATTTCCTGACATGTGCATCGTGTGATCATCTTGTGCTGAATTATATGCACAGAGTAGGGGGAGCGTTTATGAAGAAAAGCTGATTCATAATGAGATTCTGTGCAAAGAGTAATCAGTTCATTCAGAGGTTTTGTGAGACACTCCCAACTATTGTTAGATAAGCAAAATTTGTAAACCTCAATGCAAGATGAAATGTTTTCCATTTGGCCCGTCCAACAACAGCTGTCTCACACCCATTCTGAATGAACTGATTGCTCTTTGATCTGGATCTTCTTTTGAACACCGCCCCCCCTCCCCAGCACACATTTATATTATATATATCCTGTGATTCTGATGTAGTGATCTCTAAGTCATGGAAGCTTATGCTGTAATATATTTTATTGGTCTTTAAAGGTATCACTGGACACCTTTCATTCTGTTGGACTGGAGTGATTGTTCTATTCTGTCCGGAAGTTAAGAGTGCAGCTTTTTGTGGGCACCCTGTTGTCATCAATATGGTAGTCAGGAGTAGGATGTGTGTGCCAGAGGCGTAGTGCCAATGAGGCAGGGTGGGGTGCGATGCCCCAGGCAGAGCCACGGTGGAGACGTGGTCAGGCTGTGGAGGGGGCGTGGCGAGGGCAAGGCGCGGGTGAGTGGCACTGCAGCAGGGGCGCAGGGCGCGCGTATGCCCCAGGCGGAGTTTCCTCTCGTTCGTCCTCTGGTGTATGCCATACCTCCATCTGCTTGTCCCACCTGAGGTTCGGGTGCATCTTGGGGGCTATAGCTAGCTGTGCCATGTCTGGGGAGGAAGGTTTCATTTATGTCCACCACCTTATAAAGGGGGCCTGACTCTCAGCCTTGGTCTTTTGGTACTCCTACAAGCAGTGAAGTTCCAGAGTTAAGCAATTCATGTACAAGGTATGGATGCATACACTTTTGGGGATTATGGTGAGTGAATCCACTAACAGCTCAGCTGCAAGGCCTTCTCTGGGTTAGAGGGCTCAGTGCAGTTGGCAGGGTAAGGGTTTTTGGTGGGGTTTTTTTTGGCTACTTAGGATGTTGGAAGACTCTCCCGTTATCTGCTCAGCAAAACTGGTGTTTGAGGATTATCAGACAGGGAAGTGGCAGAGAAGGGTACCTAACACATGAGGTGCATTGATAACTCTCAAGTGGAATTTGTATGAGCTCAAGGGTGATGCTGCTACAGGAAGAGCTCCCCTTTACTACTAAGACAAATGTGAACAATGCCTCTCTCAAATTCCCATTAAGAAAGTCCGCATGTCTGTAGTCTAAGCATGCCCAACATGAGGCCAGACAGATATGTAGGGTTGCCAGCCTCCAGGTGGTGGCTGGAGATCTCCTGCTATTACAACTAATCTCCAGGACAGAAATTAGTTCACTTGGAGAAAATGGCTACTTTAGAAGATAGGTGCTATGGCATTATGCCCAATTTGAGTCCCTCTCCTCCCTCATCAGATGCTACTGCCCCCCCCAAATCTCCAAGTATTTCCCAACCAGAGCTGGCAGCCCTAGTCATATAGAATGTACTGTATCATCTGAGCCATTGGTATCCTGATGGAAGTTTATATAGTGTTTTGGAATGGTATGATCGGCTTCAAGCTTAGTATCCTAAACTACACGGAATCTTAGTGGTGAAACAGAAGGAAGTAGGTGAATGGTCATGTTTCAACTGCATTTTGGCACTAACCTCAGCAAATACTGGGAGATTTTGAGGGCAATGCCTGCGCAGGGTACAGTTTGGAGAGGATGTGATGTTATTTCCAGGTGAAACTAGAAATTTCCCATCATCTCTATGGTAGAAACAATAGAGATATAGGCAAAGTTTTACACCATCAATCTAGAAGCCAGATTTTTTCTTCCGTTCCTTAATTTCTTGAGGATGGGGATTGGGGCTAAGGCGGGGGGGGGGGGCAGTAAGTTATGTGCTATTGCCAGGCAAACAACCAGCCTATTTTGCATGTATTACAAGGGAATTTTTAATGTTGCCAACATAGCATTATGCCAGGACCAAAAGGCAGGTTGGGGCAGGGATCTACAATGCTGACTAAGCCCTATTTTGCCTTGACATCCTAAACTGTTCCAAACAAGGGTTTAGGATTCTGCTGTAAGGTTTTTTCTAATCTAATATTTGGTAACCATAGAATGACTTTGGACTGATTTCATCTTCATGAGTTTGATCAAACAAATTCATAATACAACTCAGGTGATTCTCTCTAAGCAAATTGCCTGAGTAAGACAGAGTTTTTAGACATGTACATGTTTAGACTTTTAAAAAATAAAATAATCTCATGAATGCAATGCAAAATGTATAAGAAATGTTTGTAACACTAGCAACTAAACAGAGCTATTGGTATTGGTGGAAAGTACTCTCAAGTTGCAGCTGACTTAACAGCAACCCTGTGTTGCCTTCAAGGCAAGAGGCATTCAGAGATGGCTTGCTATTGCCTGCCTCTGAGAGAGTTCTATTGAGGGGTACTAAATCGTAATGTTGAATCCAATCGTTGGTTGAATCCAATGTAGTCTTAAAACAATACTTGCATAATTATTGATTTTTCTCCTTTTTCATTTAGAGGTCATGTTGCTATTGTATTTCCAAATCTATTTATTATGCTATTGCTGTCATCAGAACTAGAAACCATTTAATTAAAAAAGTACTTGCTCTGTTTTTTTATTATTAAGTATGGGTTAGAAATAGCAAGTCTTGCATTCTGCTTTAGAAAATGTTGTTGCGAATGTTTTGATCTTTCTATCTGAGTCCCACATATAATTTTTCATTCCTTGCTAGTCTCTCTCCCCCCCACCCCCGATTAAGCATAGCGTGGAAATCTAAAGGGGAAAATGGCTTTGTACAGGCTTTGCACACAAATAGCTGAGTATTTATAATCAGTAACATTCATCCCACGTTACCAAATTATAATGAAACCTTTCCACAACAAGCTCAGTAAGACAGCCGGTTCAGTGGTCCCTTATGGTTGGCTCACAGTTTACAAGCAATATGTAGTTCAACTAAACAAGAATGAAATGTAGGGAGAGGAGGTTGATATCTTCAAAGAACGTTGCCATTCCTGTTAACCTATTGCTGGCTTGTTTAGATAAATTCCTGAGATGCTAGAGAAATCCCTTGGAAATATCCTGTGAAGAAATAGGAAGGGAACTCAAATCTAATATGAAGGTGGGAAATACTGTGAAGTTCTTTCCTTTTCTTGCTGGCATAGCTATACTTTTGTCGATCATACCTTGTGTATATTCATATTCATGCATGCAGAATGTTGCTTGCCATTCTCAATGAACAGGACTAAATCTAAGTTAGAATGCTAAGAAATCCATTTCTTGGCAAAAGGGTGAACAAGAGGAGAAGGGTAGCACCCAGGGCTGGAGCAAGGGGAAACTGCGCCCGGGGCACGCATGCGCCCTGTGCCCCTGCGGCGGCTCCCGCCCTGGAACATCCCCACCATGCCCTGGCCATGCCTCTGCCACTGCTCCATCTGTGGCATCGTGGGCCCCCCACCCCATTGGCCACTAGTAGCTCCATATGGTTTAAGTTGCTTGCAGGCAGAATTATCCAATTTTTAGAATTGCTGGTACATAGATTGTTGATGAACAGAGATGTAATGACCAGGAAATAAATCAGAAAACTGTTCCTCTTTGGAAATACATGAAATGCTACTGATGAGTGCAGTGTAAAATAGCATTGCCAACCTTTTGGTGATAGCTGGAGATCTCTTGGTATTACAGTTGATCTTGAAGTGACAGAGATCATCTGGAGAAAATGACTACTTCAAAAGGTGGATTCTATGGCATTATGCCTCATGGAAATCCACCCCCTCCCCAAACTCCACCCTCATCAGGCTGCACCCCCCAAATCTCCAGGTATTTCCCATCCTGGAGCTTACAACCTTAAGTTGCCAACATCCAGGTGGTTATGTTACTGCTGCTGCTCGTGTAACATTAAGTGATTTCAGCTCAGGCAACATAGTGAGGGGCAGGAAGCCGGTGTTCTTTGGAAACAGAATATTTTATTCAAAAGTGGTTGCTACAGCTCAGGCAGGGGAATCGCGTTCTCATAGCCAAGTGCAGGACCTTTTATACACACAGATCAAAAAGGGCAAGGGGGCAAGTAAGGGGGCAGGTCCCTTACCTTGCAACAATAAAGAAACATCAACACATAAAAGAGAGGTGCAATTACAACTTTGTGAATGGAACCATGAGATCTCGCTGTCAGGTGTCTTCCTGCGAGACGTTAAGATAGTGCAGAAGGGGTTGAAGAGTGTCCATTCATAAAACTGGGTGAGGCTGTTAATGCACCCAGGTATCTGGTTATCAGATGGGCTGCTTCCTTGAGTTTTGTCTTGAGGCTCCCGCGCCTCAGTCCCGCAACAAAAGAAAGTTCAAATGGTCCAATGGTGATTTTGGCGTGTTCTTCAATGGATGGGATACCTGGGGTGCCGTCATCAGATTCAATTCATAATTCCAAAAGGGTCTTTGTTTTCGCTAAAGAGATTTACCGGGTGTTGGCCCAAACTGAATTCCAAGACTAACTTCCTTGGGTCTTAATATCAGCTGCTACAAGCTATTGCTTTTACTAACAGATACAAATATCTAAAATAACGTTTCTAATTTAAACATTAGATGCAATCCTACAGAACTTACAATATATTAAAAGAGCACAAACAAGAATATCCTAAACTAACATT
Source organism: Sphaerodactylus townsendi (assembly GCF_021028975.2). Lineage (NCBI taxonomy): Eukaryota > Metazoa > Chordata > Lepidosauria > Squamata > Sphaerodactylidae > Sphaerodactylus > Sphaerodactylus townsendi. Next base: position 39,557,174 of record NC_059433.1, on the reverse strand, counting down.
AATAAACCTTGAATCAACTGGAAAACCTAGTTAAGATGTATGATTAACATAAGTATAAACATTAGGCAAACAATAAATCTAACGCTGAGGGGCTTATACTAAGTCTTAAAAGAAAATAAAAGCAGGGAAGATAACCATGTGAAACATTAGCACAATCATATATATACGTTCTTTCCAGACCCTATGGAGACCTCTGGGCAACACTGGTCTCTGTGCTTTAGTCCTTAGCCAGTGTAGTCTGCCGATAGGTTTAGGAAAATATTTTTCATATTTTCCTGACGGTAACAGTTACTGGAGATCTCCTGGAATTGCAACTGATATTCAGTTTACAGAGATCAGTTCCGCTGGACAAAATGGCTGCTTTAGAGGATGAATTCTATGGCATCACAGGCTTGCTGAGCTGCCTGTCCTTCCAAAGCCCACCCCTGAGTCTCCAGAAATTTCCCAGTATGAACTTGGCAACTCTATAAGCTAGGAAGAATAAGTGTATAGGCATAATTCAGACTAGCATTCAGAATGAATACCGCTATTACTGCAGTCTAGATTCAGTGGAAACAAAAGGTGAATACTATCTTTTGGTGCAACCAATGTCTGATGTAGGCTGATTTCCATTTTGATTTTTAAGTTGATGTCATGTTGTTTAGTTTTAATTTAATTAGTTCAGTTTCAAGTGCTACGAAATGCTTCTTTTCTGGAATTTAAAGTTCTTAAATGTTTTTGGCATTTCAGGCCAGTTTTGCAGTGAAACTAGATCATGCCTTCCAAATGAACTTTGCAGGAACACATTTGGAAGTTAGTGAATTGTAAAAACAGAACAAAAAGAAAGGGCTTTAGCTTACTGTTTGAACAATATTAGGTATCTCCCTGGTGCTACATTCAACATTCATTTGAAATGTGATTTGATAGAGTGTAAATAATGAAGGAGCTGACTGGGATGTTCAATAAAAGCCTTTTCAGTGGAAAAGATAAGTGAGGGGGACACTGAAATCTGGAGATTTTTATAGGTAAGGGATAAGCCTGTTTTAGAATTCAAAACATTTAAAGGCACAGTGTTGGTTTGAAAAACGTGGAACTTTTAAAATGGTGAGGAGATAAAAGATGAGCACAGTATGATGATTTTCTCAAGTGTTTCCTGGCAGTAAATTCACTTTGTAAAATGAAATCATTGCACTTCTTTGTTTTCCCCCTTCCAGTAATAATATTCAAGAAATGTGACTGTACTCTTGTTTTATTTCATAAACTTTTGCTTTTACTGAAGACAGGCAGGGGCAAATGTGGTTTTGCTGGTCAATGCTGCTGTCAGTCAGTCACCTATTCTGTTGTAACTAGCAAGAAAGCCCATTGAGTGAGAAAATACAATGGGCTCCTGAAAACTGTTGTTTGCAAAGCTGGATCCTGGCTTTACAAACCGAGAGAGCAGTGAAGATAAGGAGAGTTCTTGCCATCTCCATAGTCACCCATCACCATTTGCAAAGCTGGATTGTGGCTTTGAGAAGGGTGGGGGAGCCAGCAGGGTGCCTGTGAAGATGGGGAGAGATCTCCCCATCTCCATAGGCAAACATTCCCCTAGTTGCAAAGCTGGATCTTAAGTCAGTCCATGGAGGGCGGGTCAACCCAATGCTCTTTAATAGGCTGTAGACCCATTTCCTGATTGGCTGAGATTCTCTTATGTGTGTCTGCGTAGCTGTGAAGATGGGTTCTCAGAAAAAAAGAAAAACTTTATTGCTGGAATCGGCAAGGCCAGCTGAATACAACTATGTACATTTTTCAACTGAAAAGGTGCTCAGGATTGAAGATAACCTTCAGCAAATGGCAGCAGGGAGAATCCCTTCAGCTACACACAAAATGCTGGGTGCAAGCTGAGAGTAAAACTGACTAGAGCGCAAAATGGGCAGGTAAGGAACATGAGGCACCTCCTGAGCTCTGCATTCCTCTGGTTGCAGGAACTCTCGAGGGAGAGATGGGGCTTCCCCCTAGTGGACTAGATGGAGGCTTCCCCCCCCAGGGGACTAGACGGAGGTGGGGACTGGTGGCAGGAGCCCCCACTTGAGTTTCCATCAGGTAGCCTGTGAAGGATTGGTCCAATATAGGACCTGAAGATGACTAAGAGGCCTCCAGTTCATTAACTGTATCAACATTGCCAGGGAGGTCCTCAGAGAGTGACAAGATATTATCTGCAAAAAAGCTTCCAAATGCCTCACAGCTAAGTTCCAAATTCCTAATAATTTGAGACCCCTCTGTCAGGGCCATGAACAATCGAATCACCCCAAATAATTGAGCTGGGCAGGAGCTAGCAGACGCAATGCTGGTTGCGAAATAATCTTCTGGATAAAGGATAGCTGTAGCAAGTCCCTAAGTGTGGATTTGGCTATCTCCATGGGTGCAGTGACTACAGCAAATGACTTCGCAACTCTGGCCAGGGACCCCCCTAGAGCCTAATATAGTATATGAATTTCCCTTCCTTGGCACTGGGTATACAAAACTGCTCAACTGGCACAATCTATACATGTCACAGAATTTGGTTTTCCTTAAACGAGGTTGTCTTTTCTACATTTTTGCATGGGTATTCACCACCAGCAAGGAGGAACCTACCTTAATTTTCATGGTGGCACCTGGAAGTGATCCACACATTGCACACAGCCATGGTATTTGGGTTGCATGATCCATTTGCAGTATTTTCAGCTACTTTTTACATTGCTTAGACTGAATGTGGCTCAGAGTCTCCTCGGGAAAACTGACATGGACGCTAAAGCAGTGTTTCTCTGAGTCTTGCCCCAAGCTGTTTTAAAATCACAAATGCACATTTTTAATGACTGAAATATAACTTTAGCAAGGAGGCATTCTACTTCAGTTGTTTCATTAGAGAATGTAATGCTTGGAAACTGTTCTCATGGAGGCTTTTTTGTGGTTAACCAAATCATGCCCTCTTCAACCCCCCCCCCCCCCGCCCAGTAACAAGTGGTACAAGTCAGTTTTCTTTTTCCAAATTACTCCTGCAAATACAGAATATAGTGAAATAAAAGGTTATGCCTTATATAGCCCATGTATGAAATGCTTAGATGTTCCCAGATTTTTTTCTTCTTGACGTAGATATGCATGGAAGCTTTTGCTTTAGACTGAAATCTTGGGGTTGACATTTTAACAACACCATGCAACTATTAATTCTTTGTTTTCTTTTTGTTATGTAATAGAAGAAATGTCACGGTGCTGGGAGAAAGGTGGGCCCATGCATATTTAAAATAAATATTTTAAATCCATAATAGTGACAACTAGCTGTTTGGTTTCTAAAAGTTTGCATTATTATTCTTGTTATAAGGGAAATATTGTTATGAATGCAAGGGACTGAGTTTCATTCTGAGCACAAGCTGGAGGGCAGGACCACAGTCAAGACAATTCTGGTTTTAATATTACCTAATATTAAAATGTCAATTTGCCAAATCCACTGGATTATCAGCTGCTTTAGAGATTTAGAAATCACTACTGTTAGTTATGTTTGAGACTGAAAAATGTGTGTGTGGTTTCATTAAGCCCTGTGCATTGATGCCCTCTCCTGTTAGTCATCTAATGTGGTCATACTATATATTTTTTCCTGATTAAACATTCTCCTCAAGAACATCAGTCCTTCTGATGGCAAAGTTAATGTGTCCCCTGGCAAGCATTCTATGCGCCTTTGAGTGGCATATGAGGGATGATAGGATGCCTGTTCACAAGCTACAGTGAACACATGTACAATCCATGTAAAGATTTTTGTTTATATGTGCACTGAATAATTATCATGTTTTATACAGTGCATGTACAGCTGAACTTGTGATTGAAACCACATATTTATACTGGTTTTAGTTCCTGATTTAATTTGAAAAGTGAACACACATTGGCTCTTTCTCACAAACAGATGTATGCATGTATATATAGGATGTATGTTCATTCACTGTGACTTATGAACAGAGCTGGTGAATTTCTTTCACTGGAAGAGGTCTCCTTATTTTCACTGACAAAGCAGTTCTGCAAATCCAGCACCATCTGCTATGGGTGAAACATGCATAGGACCCTCATAGAATATCCTTAGCAGTAAAAAAAAGAGCTGCTAACAAAACCTGGTCACTGGGACTGGGAGACCAGGGGCTTAGGGGTATCAAATGAGCTGTTTCTTGCTTCCCTTAAACCTGTAGTATCTTTTGTGGGCATCACAATAATCTGTGACCATAGTTAGTGATTAATGGATAGACCGAATGGATGCTGTTGCTAATAAACAGGAAGATGTCTAAAAATTCCCTACCAGGAAAGAATCTGCAATTGCAGCATGAAGCAGATTGAATCTGTAATTCATGTTTCTACATTGCCCATTGTATAAGACAATCAAGTCCAACTTTCTGACCCCTCTACTCATTAATAAAGAAGGTCTATCAGACCAACCAAATTTTTCTTATCTTTTAAACCATGATTCTTCCTCTATCTCTAAAATGGTGGCTGAGTACCTGTGTTATGTCATTAAGTTGCAACCATGATTGTATTACTCTGTGATCACTATTCATCTGTATTATTGATTATGCCAATAAAAAGGTTTTGATGATGGCCGTTGTTAATACAACATTAGTCAATAGGCAAGCTTGACAGTTGCAAAGTTGTAATTAATGTTTTCCAGTGGATTAGTCATTGGAATTGTGGAAGTACACACACACACACACACACACACACATATGTACTTCCACATATATTTTTTTTATATATATATAATTGATTTGAAAACCCTGAAAAACAGCAGGGTTCCTAATCACACAGAACGAGTCATACGCAGGTATGTCAGAATGCACACAGGCTTTAGGCATACATTTCAATGAATGTGTACATGCTGGGAGTAGTTGCAGGTATAAACATTGATGAACTCATTCTTGCTGTTTGTATGTTAACTAAAGTCCCTGAACTGACAGTGCTAATTCGGCTTTTTAAAGGGCATTGAAGCTTGCCTAAGTGAAGATTGCTGATGAATGCCTGCATTCTTCAGCATTTAAGGAGGCTTAGAGTAGTCCAACAATCTACTGTAGAGCGGCTCTTCTGCTGTACTCCAGGCTCTTTGAGGATTTAGGAGATTCATTATGCAATGAAATGGGTGGGTTCTTGCATTTGCAGAGCCAAGTAAAACACTGGAAGGATTCCGCTTTGTATTTTGTTCCATGATCTAATTGGTTCACGCCATTGCCTTTGGGGAAGAAGTTAGCAGAGTACTTGATTATTTCATACAAATATACAGTTCTTCTATGAATTGTTGCATGCAAAGAAAGGGCAAAGGGGTATGGAAATAAGTGTTCTGCTTAGAGAAAAAGATGCTAGGGAAGTAAAAGGTAAAGAGGGCTTTGGAATGCTGTACCCAGTGGGAAGCTTAAAATTACACACGTTTGTTTTATGCTGTATTGATGTGTGAAGAATTGTGATATAGGGCAGCGGAGTGGAGGAGATTGTTAACTTTTACTGGGTTTACATTTTATGCCAAAAAGTAGGAAAGGCTAAATTACCTAAAAGTATTTCTGAATCTTCCCAATGCCTTGTGTTTCTGTGTTGCAACCAATCAGTAGTTGATACCAGGAAACAAAGAGTGGGTGTAAATGGGAAGTTCTCACAATGGAGAGATGTCGGGAGTGGTGTCCCCCAAGGATCCGTTTTGGGACCAGTGCTCTTTAACCTATTCATAAATGACCTGGAAGTAGGGGTGGGTAGCGTGGTGGCCAAGTTTGCAGATGATACCAAATTATGTAGGGTGGTGAGAACCACAAAGGATTGCGAAGAGCTCCAAGCAGACCTTGATAAATTAGGTGAGTGGGCTCAGAAATGGCAAATGCAGTTCAATGTAGCAAAATGTAAAGTGATGCACATAGGGGCAAAAAATCCAAACTTCACATACACGCTACAGGGGTCAGTGCTATCAGTCACAGACCAGGAAAGGGATTTAAGCGTCTTAGTTGATAGTTCCATGGGAATGTCAACTCAATGCATGGCAGCTGTAAAAAAAGGCAAACTCTATGCTGGGGATCATTAGGAAAAGGAATTGAGAATAAAACTGCAAAGATTGTCATGCCCTTATATAAAGCAGTGAATGCGACGCACTTGGAGTACTGTGTCCAGTTCTGGTCGCCGCATCTCAAAAAGGATATTGAGGAGATAGAAAAAAGAAGTGCAGAGAAGATTTAACAAGGATGATCGAGGGACTGGAGCACCTTCCTATGAGGGAGAGGCTGCAGCGTTTGGGACTCTTTAGTTTGGAGAGGAGGCTGAGAGGGGATATGATTGAAGTCTACAAAATTATGCATGGGGTAGAAAATGTTGACAGAGAGAAATTTTTCTCTCTTTCTCACAATACTAGAACCAGGGGGCATTCATTGAAAATGCTGGGGGGAAGAATTAGGACTAATAAAAGGAAACACTTCTTCATAGCGTGTGATTGGTGTTTGGAATATGCTGCCACAGGAGGTGGTGATGGCCACTAACCTGGATAGCTTTAAAAGGGGCTTGGACAGATTTATGGAGGAGAAGTCGATTTATGGCTACCAATCTTGATCCTCCTTGATCTGAGATTGCAAATGCCTTAACAGACCAGGTGATCGGGAGCAACAGCCGCAGAAGGCCATTGCGTTCACATCCTAAATGCGAGCTCCCAAAGGCACCTGGTGGGCCACTGCGAGTAGCAGAGAGCTGGACTAGATGGACTTTGGTCTGATCCAGCTGGCTTGTTCTTATGTTCTTATGTTCTTACCTTTTCCACACACACTGTTTAAAATGTTTTCAGGTCAGGAAATGAAATGTTTCCTCCATAGAGTTCCACATTGTATTTTCCCCTTTTGGTGCCAACCATGTTTCCAAGCAGCATTTTCTCCATTTTAAGTGAAACTCCTTTTACAAAGATTTGTTAGAGTGAAATGTTTCCAAGCTGACTTCCCTTGCTGTACGGTCATATTTATGATGTTTTATCTTTTCTGCTGCCATTTTCCACCCCTCTGGCACTACCAAAGTTCCCCCTCGATGCCATTTTTTGAGTTCCTGACTTCACTCCTTTCCCCCTTGCCTTTATTTTTTGCCATTTCTGGGGGTGGGGGAGGGTTTGTTGTTTGGTTGAAGCATCAATTAAATGGAACTACAGAGAATCAAATCAAAGAATCAAAGGAGCCTTGTTTCTATGAATAACCCCCCCCCCCAAAAAAAAACCCCCAACAACCCTCACTGTGGCCATGAAATGTTTGGAGAAGATAAGTGCCGACAAATGTTGTGGTAAAGGTTTTTTATTTTTAATGTTCTTGAATCTTTCTAGATGACTTGTGTGGAAAGGACCAGTGTTTTGAGGCTTTTGGCTTGAAGTTCAGAATGCTGAACACAGATTTTCCTGCAGTTGGCTACTCTTTGAGGCTCCCTGGGCTTCCAGGGGGACCATACTCTAGTCACCCCCCACTCCGCCCATCTTGGTTATACATTGTATTTTTCTTTAGTATAAAGTGCAGTAAGAAGCATGCTGACTTTAGTGGTTGGCGTATGGCATTTTTAGGACTAGTTTTACATAAGGCATGGGGTTAGCTTGGAAGCTGCCACTGGGTATGCATTAATGTGGCTACCACTGTCAGCAGTTCCCTCAGAAGTCCCCACTAGTATGACCACAAAAATTGCTGGCATTGGTGTTTGTGATGCTCATGAGTCAATGCTCAAACACTGTCAGAGTTGCTCCTTAAAAGAGCAAGGTGTATTTTTTAAACTAACTGTATGTTCACAAAGACTTGAACTAAATAGCTGCATTGGATCACATGTAACAAATGCAGTTGCTTTATTTTCTTTGGCTACAGCTTGACAATTGCCAGAATCACATGCCTGGTGCAGAAGAGAGCCCAAAGCTTGCTCCTGTAATGCCAAGTCCTGGCTTAGCATTACCAACAAACTGGACCACAGTGGCTATATACAGGAAAGTCTTGGTTTACTTTGCGGCTAACAAGCACAAGAGTAAACTGGATCTGGATACGGGACTCGGTGTTCAGTCTGCTGCTCTGATTTCTGTCATTCTCAGAGGCTATTTGCCTCTTTTTAACCCTCTTCGACCAGATTTTTAATTTGCAACTATGTGCTGCTCATCCTACCATCTGGAGATGGGCTGTTGTCAAAACCTCAGGCAGAGCTGTATTCAGATGATTTCCTGGTTCCCTCCCCTAGAAACGTTCCTTCCCAATGAAGTGATTAATTGAACTTGCTCTTCTGAATGAAATGACCGCCTGCTGTAAACTTTGTCTTGTCTGGGGGCATTTTAAGCCTGACAGCGCTGAAGATTTCCTGCCTGTGTTGATTATTAGGTGCTCCTTATCCTTTGGTTCCATATCCTGGTGAAATATTAGATAACAAGGAAAGAGCTTATCTTAACATACGTCTGAACTGACAAATATGGCAGCCTTTCAACAAAAAAAGCGAATGCACGCAAGGTCTTCTTCCAGGCTTAGAATAAGAATGAGCTTGGTACTTGTCTTGTCCCATTGACACTGGTCAAATGCATACAATGTGATTTCCATAGCATCCAGACAGCCTGAGCACCTAATATCTACCTGTCTAGCCAGTGCATCAGCTTTCCTTGAGCAGGGAGCTGGAGTTTGTCATTGAGACTAATTTCTAATTCATTGGGAATACTTTTTTTACCAGCTTCCTTTATTCCTGAGCATACAAGGTAAGCTGGGCAGATTTGTTTATCTTTAGTGACAAATAACTAGGGGTCACATCCCTCCCCCCTTGCATCTTCTAAATAAGATGGCCCCAGAAAAGGCTTTTAAGATTAAATGTTCATTGCTTCATACAAAAGAGAAGCAAATGCTGAAGACGCAGGGTTTTTATGTTTCTGACTGAGCAGTGTTGTTAGAGTTGTCCCCCCCCCCCCTTTGTTGCATTGCATAAAAAGAACGATAGCTCCGTTTTAGCATTGGATCATGCTAGTTTAGCAACATGGCTCACGTTCCTAATTTTGCTACTCTTGGTAAATAAATAGCCGAAAGGCATGGCAAGGTAGGTGCTAAATGCTGGAGACAAGATGAAATGCACACAGGCTGTGTGCGCACAGATTTCTGTCTTTTCAAAATTCAGTGTCCAGATTGCATGGAGGGAACCTGTGGACATTCAGACTGTGCACATGCAGGCTTTGAACGTTTAGATGTTGGGAGAGGGACCAGCAAGCAAAATCCACTCCATCCACTATCCCCCACACTTAGTCATCTGCACAGGGCTTTGGGATGGCAGAGATGCTGGGTTAGTTCAGAATTGCAGTTTAGGAAGGAGGAAACTTTTCACATTATGGAAATATAAGGCATCTTCATGTCCATGATGTACTTACCTGCTCTTTTTCGGGATGTTTCCAGGGGAGATGCGGATATGCAAACAGAATGGGAAACATTCTTTGCCACAGGATTGGCTCCTAGGTCCCAGTTTTTTTCTCCAAAATGTTCAGAACCAAGAATCTCTTTCAGTGCTACAGAAAAAGCAAGGTGGACATGAAGGGCTACATGAGATTATGTGACAACTTCTCATATGTTCCTTTCTTCTTGAATAGTTTCAGCAAATGGTACGTGCACATACTGGTAAAGGAGAAATAAATTTAGTTTCATCCCCCCCCTATAAACTGCTACCAAGCAGTTGTATTAAGAGGTCAGGGGCCCTTTCCCCACTTACCTTAAGCCCCGCGCTACTCTCCTAAAGTAGCGCGGGGTCCAGCTGCACTCCCCACTTCAGGAGCGGCGAGAACGCAGCGGCCCCAACGCTGCCTCTCTCGCGCCTCCTCAGCATGCGTAATTCCTGGTGCCTTTTCAAATGGCGCCTTTTGATGACTCCGCACAGAGCGTGGGGTCATGGGGAAGCCGGGGCGCGCACCAGGAATTGCGCGCCCTGGGAATTGCACGCAGCAACCCTCGGACAAAGGTAAGTGGGGAAAGGGCCAGGAATTGACAGTGAGGTATGATGGAAAGATGGCTGATGGTAGTAGAGCAGGGGGAAATAAAGCTGGGTTAGTTCAGAATTGCAGTTTGCATATTCTTTGAAAAAACATCCAAACCCCTCTGCTTTTAGAAAGAGAAGTAGTTGTACTACTTTTTGGAACCCAGACTGAGTTTTTTGTGAGCGTGTTTTGTGAAATCATTTGTTAATGTCAGCCAGGCACTTCAAACACAACACCATTATTTACATGCCTAATAGCATCATTTTATCTTAGCTGAGCCTCAACATGAAAGTGATTGGATGCTTTATAGATGCCTGGATAGATGGATAGAGAGTGTAATTTGTGACAAATTGCTACCATCTCTGTTTCATTCTGCCTCTGACATTAGCAGTGAATTTCTTGGGAGGTGCTTCAAAAATTGGAAGAAAGGGGAGACGGATTACTGCCTATTTTATATTACATTATTCATAAAAAACATATAACCATAGACAAAAGGGAAGATGGACCTCTAGCAAAACCCAAAACTTGGCGAACAGAAATAAAGTCTGTTTGCCCTCCAAAATTTAGCAGGCACAAAAGGTGTAGCAACATGAAGTGACAAAAACTTTGTTGTTAAGCATTACAAATATGCCTACTGGTATGGAAAAATAAATCTGTGAAGAGTTTCATGTGGAAGATTGCATATCCAACATTTTTTAAAAATCCCTCCTTATAGTTGGTAACATTAATTAATTAGTCTTGTATACTGCCCTTCTCTCAACGAGTTCTGGGAGGTTCACAACATTTCCAAATACAAACCTATATAAATACATTTAATACATTTAAAACATTTATATCATTTAAAATGTTTAAAATGTTTAAATCATTTAAAACAAAACTTTAAAACTTCTAACTTTGGCAATGAGAAAATCAGAGAGGGGGATGGTGTCCGAGCAAGCACAACTTTGGGCACCACTTGGGCAGGTCACTTAGAGGTTGTGTTGCCAGCTGCTGCCACCCCCTCGCAACTGCACCCCCATGGGAAATTTGAGAGCTATTCTGAGTTCTGGTTAATTAAGTAGTCCAGTACTAATTTCTCTTATTTCTTTTTAATTAACAAATAAATGTATTGACAAGATAAGTGAGGGCTGGAAAGATTCATACCAACATTGCTTTTATTATACATGTTAATATCATCTTAATATATATAAATGTATATAAATCTAAGGATGGTAAATAAGGCATCATGTAAATATTAAAACTCTAGATACAGCAGCATCTGTAACTTGTCAGCATAGGATCCCAATATTTTGTAGCATTTCTGTGGCAACCAAATGCTTAAATACTTTCCCTAGTACATGATTCAAGGGAGAGGAACTGGAATAGTTCAAAATTCTCCATATTGTACTGTTGTTAACTGCTGCCATCATCACTGCAATTCTGTTGCTTTCTCCATCTAGTTGGTAATGAAAATCCAAAACTGGCATTGAATATAGTCCAAAAGAGATGGGAAGTTGTAATAGCACCCTATAACAGATTCCATGGAAAAGAACGTTTTACTGAAGGTCAGATTAAGATATGATCCTCCTTTTCAGGATGTTGTACCAGGGGAACAGCTGGAGATTATAACACTGTAGGAAGCAGGATCAGACCCTACTAGACTGTGGCATAGGTTACAGGTGGAAATAATTAAAACATGGATACATGGAAGAGCACAAATCCAAGTGTCCTATGGTGTAACCCCAAACAGAGTTACACCCTTCATAGCCCATTACCTTCAATGACCTTAAAAGAATGTAGCTCTGCTTAGGACTTCATGACAAGTTTCCAAAGTGATTGATCTTTTTGAATGATGACTCTTATGTTTGTATAATTTTGTACTTATTGCACTTTAGCTGGTCAGTGAAAGTGCCAGTAAAAAAGTGGAATATAAACTTAATAAATAAATGAAACATTTGACATCATGTAGATTATAAGCAGCCAAATTCTGCCCTGTTCCGCTGTGCTTCCCAAGGAAGCTCTTCTCTTCTCTTCTCTTCTCTTCTCTTCTCTTCTCTTCTCTTCTCTTCTCTTCTCTTCTCTTCTCTTCTCTTCTCTTCTCTTCTCTTCTCTTCTCCTCCCCTCTCTTTTCTTTTCCTTTCCAAATAATATGAGATGAAACAAATCTCACAGTCTTTGAAAACATAGGAATCACATACCCCCCCCCCCTCCCTACAGTTCGGCTGTCGTGGTTATTCCCAGTTTCTGTATGTCTTTCTCTCACAATGGCTGTCCTGCTGGAAAATGTGCTTGTCTAAATTTACAACTCACCAGTGTTGTGGCTCCTTCTAAGGGAAGTTTTTGTTAAGCAGCAGTGGACTGCTAGTGTTGTGCTCACTTTTTGACAGTGTTTCCTAAGCAGTGTATTGCCATGCGCCCATACCAGCTTTTTGGAGCCAAAAATGGAGACGCCCCTTGGAAAAAAAGTAGTTTTACTAAGTATTATGGTCTTGCCAAGTCTAAAGTATTTTAATTTTTGTCATGTGATCAGAATACATTGTTTATACTTTTTTTTCATTCTTCCGGTAAGTAAAACCAGTGGAAATTCTTTCTCACAAAGCTTTCCAAAACATAGTTTTAAGAAAGAAGCCAGCCTTGGGAAAATATGTTCTTTAATATTGCAAGTGTTAGAGCAGGTTTATAATGGGATCTGTTTAACAAAGCAATTGTTCAGTGAAATTGCTGGACTATTATTCCTCATAGTGCCGAAAGACACAGTTCAATGCCAGAAGTAGAATTTGTCATCTGAAAGTATCATTTTTAATAAACATGTGCTTTCAATTACCAATATGTCTGATGAGATTTCCAACCAAATTACATTTTTACTTCTGAAAGAGAGAATGGTACTGCTATTGTAGCTGCCCTGGGGCCTCCACTTTTCCTTCTTATAGAAAGCAGCTGTAGTTTTGCTGTTCACTTAAATGTCGTCCAGATCAGGACTTTCATATGCTGACTGTTTCCCTCACCTTGCCTATTTATACTCTCCCCGTTTCATCTCCTTTGGGGGAAGGACTATGGATCAGTGGCAGAGCATCTGCTTTGCATCCAGAAGGTCCCAGGTTCAGTTCCTCCATCTCCAGTTAAAAATACTGGGCAGTAAGTGATGTGAAAGGCCCCTACCTGAGACCCAGGAGAACTGTTCCTAGTCTGAGTAGACAGTATTGACCTTAATAGTGTGATGGCTGGATTCCATGTCAGACAGCTTCATGTGCTTTTCCTACGGGCTTCCCAGAAGTATGCTGAGTGGTTTTAAACATGGAACTTCTGCTTGAATCTTATTTCTTTTAAAATCAGATGCAAAGCCCTCCTTCACCTCACATTCTGCACATTTTCAGTTTTTGCAGAATATTTTCCCTACACTGTCGTCAAATTCCCTTTTTATTCTCTGGTCATTTTGTTTTAGAATTTATATTTATTCTAATCCCACTTCTTACTCTGTCTTTCTACCTAGAATATTGTTGGCTGAAATTTTATACACACTTACTAGATAGTAAGTCCTGTTTAACATATTAGGACTTACTCTGAGGAAACATGCCTGGGATTACACTAAAATAATAGTTTTCTTTCAGATATCTGTAAAGTAAATGGGTTGGATTCCAATTGGCTTTTCTGAGGGTATAAAAGGGAGGAAGGGTCCCTTTAACTAGTAATGCTGGGGATTATGGATAAAAAGCATGTTAAGAAGGGAATCAGATGAATTTAGATAGAAAAAAATGTAGGATCCAATCTTATGTTTAATTGTGTCACACAGTCTCAGAAACCAAAGGCAAGAATGTGAGTTTGTGTGTGTTCATTCTTAATTCTCCTTTATGGTGGAAATCAACTGTGAGGAGTGGCTGAGTTCTGTCTGTAATTGCTGAACTTGCTTTGTGTATTTGAATAAGTCAGGAAATATTCGATGTGGCGTGGTTTTTAGTTGGCACGCAAAGCAAAATGTCTGAGCTGTAATTGTGGTAAAGTTCAGGGAATTTTTTAGAAACTGCAGGTGTTTCCTACTTTCCAGCAAGATAGGATAATTGCAGAATGAAGTGGTATGCTACGAGTGAGTCAGCTTCTGTTTTTAAAAAATGAAGGGCCTAAAACACTAAAAACAGATTTTGTGGTAAGCGTATAACTCAGTCTTGAATTAGAAGGGGCATTACATGAAAGGTCCAAGTTCATCGTCCTCTCCTCATACTGCATAGACTCAACCACGCCTTTGTCTACTGGGTCACAGGCATTTTCAGGTCTTGTGAATTTCAGTTTTAGCAGCAAAGACTAAGGTACTGATAATGAGTATTTGGCAGTATTATCTGTGTACATTTTTTTTCAACAAGCTTAGGTGAATGCTTTTATCTTTCCGTGTACTTGAGAAAGTGCTTAGGTGTAGGGAGCTGCGTTATGTCCAGTAGCTACCCATGATAGTCACACCAAATGTGCATATGTGTATAAAAATAATTCTGGTTGTGACACTGGGAGCTACTTCAGCATTTCCTAAATGCTGTTTAAAGGTAACAGAAACCATAAACCCACTTGATTAGGATGGAGGGAAGAAACCAAATTAACACTGGTGGGCAATTATCTCTCTAAAATTTCATCTGCAACTCTTGAAAAGGTATTGTATTTATACAGCGTCAGACTTCTGTAGTGTCTTCATGGATTGCACTGTGAAAGTAAAATTGCAATATCTGATGTGATGTTGGTTGGCACTGCAGGATCCTAAGGACACTTCAGGCAGATAACACCAGATCATGTTATTCACATAGCAGCAATACTTACTTAATAGTCTCCTTCCTGTCACTGTCTGTCTCGTTTGAGTTGACTGCCAGATGGCTTACTAGCAATTCAAGTTTAGGCAAGTGAATAATCTACCTGGCATGAATTGCACTGTGGCCCCAAAGGGACTCAGTTTAGTGAATTCTTCCTTTTGTGTAAAATGCTGTTAATGGCTTGTTTAGTGACATGTATTTCAACAACATGGCATAAAGTACTTGCATATGCAGAGATGCTGGCACCCCCACTAGTTCTGTCTCTAGCTCTTTCACTTTCAGCTGTGTTATTTCCATGTAAGGATAATAGATAAAGTAAGCTCTCAGGTTTTTAATATATTTTTCTGATGCACCTTTTTAAAGTCCTGTTTGAGTGGAACAGAGAAAAATGTGAGGGTAAATTTGTGTCCTGATAGTAATTGAAGGAATCCTAAGCAATGTCATCCCTTTGTGAATGAAACTGGAGGATTAGAACTTGTTTGTGATTTGTAATCAACTATAGGCCATTATTAAAAACAGTATATAATTGACTACAAGTCCTTCCCCACCCCCCAAATAAAACCCAGTGGCAGTTTCACACACCATTATTTCATTGGCCTAGTCCACACTGAGGAAGTAGCCAACTTGATGGAGAATTTAGAATGTCAGACTAGGGTCTGGGAGATCCAGATTCATATCCCCACTCTGCTACAGAAGGTGTCTGGGTCAGTCACTCTTTCTCTTAACAGGATGGTTGTTATGAGAATAAAATGGATGAGGGACGATCAGTGTTGTAAGCCACTTTGGGTTCCCACTGAGAAAAGACATGGTAGAAATATCTAAAATGCATAAATCAAAATACTTCAACAGATATCTTCATTTAGAATTGAATGCTTATCCACCCCCCCCCCCCAAACCCCCTACATGTCATGGAAAAGGGTTATAAGCCCAGCCTCTTCCTAATTTACTAGATTTCTTAGAGGGAATTTTTGCATATGGAGATGCTCTCAGTGTGCAGTCTGAAATGGTACAACCCAGCTAGATGTTTACAATTTGTGAAAACTAGATCATAGATTCATTGGTGGATTCTGTACAGCATAAATAGAACATCTTTAGGATATTATTAAAAGATCTGTTTTGAGATTCTGTGTTCCTATAGCACTGGAGAACACAAACTTTGTCAGCCAAAATTGGTTTTTTCCCCCTGCCTGCTGCACGGAGCTCTTGTCAGTTTCACAGTGGTGCCTACCATTTTGTGAACTGCAGGAGATTCTCCATGGAGAGACCTCACAGAGGTCTCCTCTGCTTGCAGCTAATTCTTTTGCTATTTCACTCTCAAAAGTAGATTAATAACGTTTGTTTAGCCTAGCGATCCCATGCATGTCATTTTTCCTTTTTTGTTTTAATGGGGCTGTCTGCAAAGCTACAGCAACACAAATATTCACATATTGCAGCTTTTCTAGTTGTGTTGCCATAGCTTCACAGACAGCCCCCTCAAAACAAAAAATGACACATGCACTGGATCTCTAAACTTTATTCATTCACTTTTGATAGTGAAATAGCAAATGGATAAGCTGCAAGCAGAGGGAACCTCCATGGGGAATTTCCATGGTGAATCTCTTGCAGCACACAGAATGGTGGGAACAAGCAGCAGAAACGGAAGTAAGAGGTTTGGGTGGGAGAAATAAAGCATTCTCTGCCTGCTGGCATTTGCTGAGCAGGCAGGAATTGTCCTCATCCAGAGTGGGGGGGGGGGAGGAAATCACTGGTTTAGCAATCTTTGAAAAACCTGGGTTGAGAGAAATATGTAGACCTCATTTTGGGGAAGAGAGCTGTGTGAAGTTCTTCCCCAAAATACAATATATAATTTCTAAAAGATGTTATATTTGTGCTGCACAGAATCTACCAGATTGTGGTATAGTACACCTGGATGCTCAGCCCCCCTGTGTAAATGGACGCTTCTCCACATTAGTACACATCCATGTTCCAGTTGAATCCCCATCATAAAGACTATAAGTTGCCTGAAATGGAGAATAGGGCTTTTTTTCATATTAGAGGCACCTGCCCAATTAAAAAAAATGTGTTTGGTTCAATACTTCTTATTTTATAATTGGATGGCTTTTCCTATTACTTCAGTGCCAGCTTTTCTATAGCCAAAGAGTAGGATATCTCACTAGATCATTCAAAGGCAAAGAAACATTATCAGTGTAAATGACAGAAATCAGTTGTGCTATTTTCAGTAAGAATTATTTGATTCCTGAGGTTGTAATAGAATCAAATTAGCCAGTGATTGAATTAACAGGCAGTCACTCTATACCGGTGTTGAACATTATGAGTCCCTGCACAAAATCCTGATTCTCAATGACCCAGACATTTTATCCCTTTAGGGATGTTCTCCTTGTTTGAAGAGACCTCAACTAATTTGTGCATTCAAGATTTATAGTAGCCTTTTCGGTCCATTCTGTCTCTCATTGCTTTTTCATTTGCAGTGGGGAATTGCTTATATCTCAGCACAGAGACAAACTGTTGAGTGAAGCCCAGTTTTAGAGTTTATAGTGCCTTCTTTTTTCAATCCATTTATGAGAACAGAATGTGTGCTGTGTACCCTTCTGCTGTACAGTATAACGCCTAGAAGACATATGAAATAAATAATCCAAAACTTTAATTTTCACTTTCTATTTAGTCCCCACCTCCTTTAAACCAAAAGTTACTATCCCTTATAGTTGTGAAGGAAAGTTTGACAAGGAATAGGCAGTGTCTGCGAATGGTCTTAATTTAAACTGTCAGAACTGCCAGTGTTTAAACTACTTTACACATTTTTAAAGTCTTTTTTCCTCCTAACCTTTAGGTCAATATACTGATATTTCCAGATTGTTTTACTGTGGTTGATTTACTAGAAACCAGACAGTGGCTTGAACTCAGATTCCTCCCAAATCTAAATTTAACCTAACCTGTGATTTTCTGATGTGTGCAATGTGTTGAATGTGCCAGTAAGGTAGCAACCTCAGCCTGAAAACCACCCCAAAGTTACTATTCAGGATCTTCTGCTTTACAAGACACCTTTGGACACATTCACCTCAGAATCTCAACTCGTCGTTGGAATGGCAGTGTTTTGTGTCCCATTATAATTAATCCTTTCATAGCATAAACAGAATCTGGCATACAAACAAGGCACTTAATGACCTGTGGGTGGACCACATAGATTGGGTAGATGAAGCACAGCTGTGTTTATCTATGAAGAGATTTTAGGGGAGATTTCATCAAACCTTTGAAAGATTACATACTTCAAGTTAGTTTTTGAACCAGTTACTAATATTGTGAAATGAAGCAAGCTTTAAGTGTGAGGGGCAGCCCCATCCAAAGCTGGAGGCAGCGGGATGCAGCAACAACGCCGTGCCACCATCTCCAAGAGGGCTTTCCAAAGGAGTGGGGAGCAAAAGAAAAAAGCAAAAAGCTTCAAATTCCCCCCATCGGAAAGTCCCATAGGATTTACAGGACTTACTCCAACCAAAGGGTGGCGTTAAGTCAGAGGGCCAGAGAGTGCTGTGCTCCTGGCCTGAAATCCCGCAGGAATGCCCCCTCCCATGCTGGCATTCTTTCAGAATGCCAGTGCAGCCACACTGCAGTCCAGTCTCCTGAATTTTATCCCGCTGGGGTTGAGGGGTGGGCAGCTGTCAGGGTGTCTGCCTCCACCACTGGGGCAAGTGTTCTGGGGAGAGCAGACGTGGTCCTTCAAGACTTCACTGCTCCCTCAAGCCTTTTGCTCCCCCACCTTTGAATAGGTCTGTTAACATAAAAAGTCTAAATACTTCACTTCTGTTTTGAGTCATTCCTCCAAACTTATTTATTTTGGCTTCTGCTTCTAATCCTCAAGCTGGTGCCATCTGTTTACTTTCTCACACCTAATTGCATTAAAACTAAAATAAAATATAATTCAAAATGATCAAAACCACAGGTGCCACAAAGTAAGTTTGGGCTTATTTTTATAAATAACAGTAACTCCGGATTTGGGATACTGAGGTTCAAAGCACACAACCTTGCATGGTTACTTTAAGGGGGAACAGAGATCCATTTTGTGAATCCTAATAAATAAAATGCATTTTTTCATAGACTTTGAAGTGGAAAGTCTTATTTACTCAATGTATTGTCGAAGGCTTTCGCGGCTGGATTCAACTGGTTCTGGTGGGTTTTCCGGGCTGTGTGGTACACTCAGAGGGAAGTCTGTTACGCATTGGGACACAGTGTGTAACAGACTTCCCTCTGTGATACACCTCTAAAGATGCCAGCCACAGATACAGGCGAAACATTAGGAACAAGATCCACCAGACCAAAGCCACACAGCCTGGAAAACCCACCAGAACCATTTATTCACTCCGCTTATCCTACATTTTTGCATTGCCAACCCCCAATAGAGCCAGGAGATTGCCTGGAATTACAGCAGATCTTCAGATGACAGGGATCAGGTTCCATGGCTTCGCGGGGGGTGGGTGGAGTCTATGGCATTATACCCTGCTAAGTTGCCTTCTCTTCCCAAATCCCACCCTCCTCAGGCCCCACCCCCCAAATCTCCAGGAATTTCTCAAACCAGGATTGGGAACCCTATGAAAACCCTTCCCCATAACAACCCTTCGAAGTAGGCTGAGAACTGTTACCAGGCCAGGGTTATTTAGTGAACTTCATGGTCAAATGAGAATTTGAATTCAGGATTTCCTGCAAGGCATAGACACTGTCATCCTCTGTATCTCTCTCTCAATCTGTATCTTGTACATTAAATCTCAGTGTAAACTCCTGAAGTAAAGTTTACAATATTGGAAGTGCCACTGCACAGAAGAAATTTGAACTAAAAAAAATCACATCAGTAATTCTGTTTATAGGGCTACAACAGATTCTGTAATGAACAGTGCAGTTGTAAGCAGAGTATTATCATTCCAAGAAGCCCATTGACTTTAACATGCTTATACTGTTCCACAGAAAGATGACAGTTCAGTCAGCTGAGGTGCACCATTAAAAAAACTGAATTGTGTAAGATGACTTTTCTTTGCAGGCAATAGAGTTCCACTGTACTAAATGATTCACAAAGCTACTTGGTCAATTATTAAGGTCTGTAGTCTATACTACTGTCTACAGTTTGCTGTAATTTAAATCCTACTCTGTCATTTTGCATCATTTAATGTGTCAGGTTATCATTTATGCTTTGCTTCACTTCTGTTTTTCAAACTTCCGGTTGGTTCTACATCCCAAATCCAATTTCATAGTTATTGAAAGTTTCATCCTGTTGATTGTATTGACTCTGTGTAATCCGCCTTGAGTCCCAGTGGGAGAGGTAGACCATAAATAACGTAAATAAAATAAAAGGAGTTTCCATGCTTGTGAATAAGGTGGAATGTATGACTTTAGAACACAGGGAACTGTATGAAGGAGTAAACTAACAACTCCGTGTAAACTTAAAACTAATACAGCAGGGAGAAAGCTTCTACCCCCTCTCTTTGCTTGTCATGGTTTTCTGGTTGTAGGATTTTTATAACACAATGGAGCATTCCAGGTCCAGAAATGGAACTAAAGATGCTAGCACAGAACTCCCAAAATAAATTTCCCATCAATAAATTTACCTGCCAAACATAATCTCTTTTACAAGGGAATTAATGCTCTTTCCCACCCTCCCCAAATAAATTGCCTTGTAGTCAATTTGGCCACCAAACACTGATTTCCACATTGCTACCAAAGAAAAATTCCCATAATTATTTCATCAGTAACCATGTTATATCCTCCTTCAGTGAAAATTTGACGTTCTGCTTTTACTTTAAAGCGGCTAGTTAAATATGATCCTGGCAGGAAAATCATCTTGGTGATTTTGCATTCATTTTTGAGCAGGATTAAATGTTGCACTAGGATCTGGATCACTGGTTCAGATCACTGCTCGGTCATGGAAGCTCATTGGATGATCATGGGCCAGTCACTTACTCCCAGCCCAACTTGTGTTAAGAGGGTGGTTGTTGTGAGGATAAAATAGAGGAGGGGATGTTTAAAGTTACCATGGGTCCTCCTTGGGGAGACAAATGAAGTATAAATATTTTAAAATTGAAGATCCTGTAAGGTATACTAGTTTGAGACAGTGACTACTATCAAATAACCTTGTTATTATTTTATTGTTATCATACTTTTCTTTTTTAATGTTTTTATTGTATCATTTGAACATTACAGTTTATATTAGTACTCTTCTTCATTCATTTTCAAACAATACATTTTCCCCTTTCCCCCCGTGTTTTCTTCATGATTTTATCAAACAAACAGCAGTAAGTTCATTCTTTGTGTTCTCTTCTCCCATATTTCCTTATTGACTCCAGCTTCTTTCATCCAGTCCACATATATTGTCCATATCTTCAAGATTTCGCTCTGTTTATCTTGCCACAGTTTATTTTTTGTTATTATATCGAAAATGTTCAGTGTCACTTGTTCCCAAATGTACTCCAACCATTTCTGGATTGTCCATTTTTTCTTTTCTTTCTAGCCTAAAGCTATTGTTGCATGCGCTGCTCTAATCATTATTTTATACATATAGCTATATTTTTATCCACCCTTCTATTGTCCATTACACCCACGGACATTAAATCATTATTTAAACCAATATTAATCTTCACCAGTTTTTTGATATATATCATTACAATTGCCCAAATTTTTTTCACTTCTGTACATTCCATCCACATATGACTATTGTATGCCTCCTGGTCTCCACAGTGCCAGCATTTGGAACTAAGTCCTTTAATCATATATGCTAATTGTTTTGGTGTTCTATACCAATTCAATATCACTTTTCTTTCCAATTCCATATATTTCTCAATCTTTATATTTTTCCAACTGTGAATTAGATTTTCAGTTTTCCCGGTGTTTAGAAAACCTTCCTTCTCCCATTTTTGATTCAATGTTCTTATCATAAAATCTTTATAATCAACCATATTTATATATATGCCCCCAATTTTCCCTTTACATTTTTCATATAGTGCAAAACATTTAGCCATTATACATTCTCCTTTTATTCGTGAAACCTTTATCATACTTTTCAGTCAGAAATGGCTTTGTAATATGGAATTAAAATTCAATAAAATGTTTTTGAAAAAGAGACTGTGCTGAACTGGGGAGAAGGGGGCTGGCTTCCTCCTGTCTCTCTTCCTGGCTAGCCAGTTAATTCTAGGGAACCAAAAATTGAGCATGAAGTCCCCCTTCAGTGTCT
Organism: Sphaerodactylus townsendi; assembly: GCF_021028975.2. Classification (NCBI taxonomy): domain Eukaryota; kingdom Metazoa; phylum Chordata; class Lepidosauria; order Squamata; family Sphaerodactylidae; genus Sphaerodactylus; species Sphaerodactylus townsendi. Next base: position 39,535,264 of record NC_059433.1, on the reverse strand, counting down.
TCCTTCCTCTGATCATGGAGGCTTCTTTTGACTCAATAGCCTTTGATTGATTTAAAACTTACGGTCTACTCAGAACCCTACTCAGGTTTGTTCAGTGGAGCCCAGCTACACTTTTTTAAGGATGACAGTTAGCCTCCTTGAACGCCTACTCTCTTTTTCAACCAGTGTAAGCCAAGGGACAGCATGATATTTTTGTAGCAAAGTGTTGTGCGAAGAACTTCTGCCTAAGTAGACGGAAAAAGTAAAGGGGAAGATGCAGGGAATCTGGGTTTTTTTCTATCTATGGTGGGTAGCCCCACAGAAGGAAACCCCATTGCCATATATAAATACACATTATGAGGTCCCCTCTCTCCCAGGTTACTTAAGTCTCCAAAGGTGGGGTGAGACTTGTCAACTATAAAAGAGCCCCCTCCCTCCCAGAGTGTAGCCTTGCACGTCTCAGGCGGCTTCTGACCGGGGGCAGACACACAGGGAGGCATGAGAGTTTCTGCAGCAGGGCCGCCCACCAGGGAGGAAGAGGAGAAGAAGAGCCAAGGAGCGAAGTTCCTGGCAGGCTTTCCTGCTACAGGGCGGCCTAGTGGCGCTTCGCCCGCTTGGGCAGGAGCACGTGTGCGAGCAGCTCCCAATCGCCAGTGACTTCGGGGCGGAGGGGAGGGAGTGGAGGAAGCGGCGCCGCTTGACTGAAGGCCGCGGTCTGGGCTTGGAGTGACGCGCGTCGCGCTGGAGCAGAAATGCGGAAGAATTAGGAGCCTCTGAAGCGGCGACGGGGCTTGGTTTAAAGAGCGAGGCGGCGGCGGCGGCGGAGCAGTCATGTGTGGGAAGCGGGTAAGAGCGACATCTCCCCCGGCTTTATTTGCACCCACGACCCTGGGTTCCTCCCCTCTCTTCTGCTTCACGTTCATCTTTCTAAATAGATAGAACAAGAATAGTAGGACTTTTTTTTTAAGGAAGTGTTTGCCTTTTTCAGCTGCCCCCTAACCTGACAGGTTGGTGTGACGCTTGCGTTTGGCTAGAGAGGGTCGGCTTACCTTTCTCAGCTGCTCCCTAACACGACCAGTTGGCTTGCCGCCTTTCTAGACAAGGTCACAATTAGTGGGGTGCGGAGGAGGCTCTGTTGGGTCCTTTGCAGTCAGCCGGGAAACATGCGAGGCCTCCGGGAGTTGCTGCCTCGGCCGCCCCCGGTCCCTTTCTGCGGCGCTGGATCTCTGCCGTGCCCAGGAGCCGGGTACCTCCGCTTGCAAGTGGAGCCCGCGCGACGACGTTGCGGTTGGTAGCGGCGGGGCTCCGTCCCCGCCGGCGAGGGGAAAGCCGGCCAGCCCGCTTGGCGAGTGGAGACTGTCGGAGGACCTTGCCCGGCTGCTGCAGGGGGCTCGAGGCAGCCTGGTGATGTCCCGCGCGCTGCGGAGCTCCTTTCCCCGGGCAGGAAACGAGCATGTCCAGTGACCGGCTTAACAGGACCACTCTGAAGGATGCTCAGTTGAACGACCTGGTCTTTGAAAGAGGTATCGACCCCTCCCCTCCATTAATTCATTTAGAAAAGCCTTCTTGCTTTCTAAGTGTCTTTTTTTAATTGCAGTTTAGCCCTGCCCTCTATTAATTAATTTATTCAAGCCTTCTAACTTTCCGAGTTTCTTTTTTAAAATTGCTTTTATTTTTAACTATCTGTCTCTGAAGTATATATTATTTTTCTTTGGCCAAAGAGTTCAGGGTAAGATGCATGCTGAAGATCTCTTGACATAGGAGAATTCTTATGATAACTTCAGTTGCCTTGTCCTACTTCTGCTCAGGACAGTGGAAGAGCTATAAAAGGATGGGTTTCCTTCCTTTTCAGTCCATGAATGTGGGTGGAGAAAATGGCTGTGTTATTAAAGCTGAGGTCAGAGCAAAGAGTGATATTTATTCCAGATGGAATAGGGCAAAAGGATGTGGTAGACATGAATGCCCATGTGCCCCTTTCCTTACATGGCTGTGAAGATGGAGATGTCTGTAGTTGCCTGATATAAGGGGCAAGAGATGGTTTCTCACATGTGATATTCTAATAATCAAATACTTTTAATTTTGATGCTTTTAATTTTGGTGTGTGTCTCTGTGTTCCAAAGACTGTGTTTTTTTTAGAAATTTAAATTTCAGTCATAATTAATACATAGACTAATATGCCTTTTTAGTACTGTGATCCTTATTAGTGTAGCACTATTTTGCCATCATAAGGATTTTTTGAAGGTGTGTGCTAAGGGAAGGTCTGAAAGGAAGGGACTGATCTAACCGTAAGTGTTTATGTGATTATATAAGTGTAAATGAAGGCCTTTGTGTAAAAATTCTCTTCCCATACCTAATGGAAATGTACCCAGTGCTGGGTTTTTGGAACGTAAGTGATTTCTCACCTGTTGTAGAGACAAGTGGTACAGGAGAGCGTGTGGGAAGACTGCACAGAGTGAGAAATAATACTGTGACTGAAGTTGGAAACTGTGTACAGTACATTTTTAATCCTCTCCCTCCAGTCTGTTTAATACTTTGCAAACAGAGAGTTATCTATTCGCTGAAAAAGAAAAACAATCCTTTGGTATCAATGTGTGGGGTCCTTGATTAAACTTCGAAGGTGATATTTTTGGCTTCTACAGAACCGAAGCAGCATGTCTTTCTAGTCACCACTGCATTCCAGGAAAGCCTAAATAGATATTATTTATTTTGCATGCTTCCAGTTGAAATATATATGTTGTTCATGTTTGAAATAATTGGCATTATGGGATCCTGTAGGTCAGAAACTTTGAATCCATTGTATTTTAAATTGAAAATATACTGTCCTCAATGAAATCAAAAGAGTAGGGCACAGATACAAATGGTTTACTTTGAACCCTGTGATCACTGCTTTAATGGTAGAATGATCCGAGGAAATATGAGCACTTTGATTTTGAGTTTGGTGTTCCTAGCGAGAGTAGTAAGTGTGTCTAACTAGCTGTATTGGGGCATTTGTACTTGACCATTGATGATCATAGTGAAGAAGCAGCTACAAAAGTAAAAAAGGGAAACAGTGTGTACTGCAGATGCCTATCAAGGAGTCTCTTTAATCTCCTAGTGTTCAAATAACTTCTGTAGTCTTCAGTAAAATTATATGATCATTTTTGTGTAGGCTTGGCTATTCAGGGAAGTAGCTATGTCTGTCCTGAAAGTGTTTTATTCTGCCACTAACCAACTACCATATAGTTGGTTCCTGTAGAGAGGAGGAAACTGGCTTTAAAAAACATTGGTTTGTTTGCAGACTGATTTGAAATAGAACGTTATAGAGTAATATGCAGGTTTATTTTACTTTATTCTGCTTAAACTCTGTACTCCAGCACAAGCAAAGTTTTAAGAAAATGTTAGAATATTTCTATCAGTACCCATTTTTTTAAAAAATTGCCAAACGTTTTGCAATCTTATTGTATTCTTTTCTTTCTGCTGTGAAATGCTGTAGGTAACCCCGTGTCAGCTCTTCTGTTCATATATTATAGTAAGCTTTTTGAGATATTTTTGTAAATTGAAAAGCCGGGCATTTGATTAACATGTTCTACATTTACTTGTTTGCCTTTGCTATCTCAGTGTATTCAGTAAGATGAACCAGAGACGTGCTTTGCTCAAAAAAATGCCAAAATGTGATCCACTAAAAACTGGAATAGTTACCATACATATGTTAAGTTTGGTTTCTATGTGCTACAAGGGAAAAATTGTATGGGGAAAAGTGTTTTCTCTTTCTAGCTCATACTTGTGTGCTGTTCTGTTATTGATGTATTTTTCTGCCAATTCAAATGGCTAAAGGTGCGATCCTTCAAGATTAATGATGTGACAAGTTTGTCCCAAAGTGCCATAATTTTAATTGATATATTAATTGAATCTGAGGCGTGTAAAGCAATTATCATGTCTTCCAAAAGGAAAACATTTGCAGTACCCTGGGGCATTTTCTTTATCATTAAGACACTTCGTGGGCATCATGACTTTGTAAAACCTTAGTGAGTCTCATCTTCATGGTTTTATTGCAAAAAAAGCACCCTAACAAGACTATAATCTCTGCAAATGTAGTTCTTATTTCTCCCCACAACCACTGGGGGGGGGGGCTTTAAGGGTGTTTTGCACAGTCAAGAATCTCTTCTCCTCAAAGGAAACCTTCTGGTCATTATGTTCCCATTTTGTTGTACTTTCACTGTGGTGGTAGTTGTAAAAATTCCACTGTGGAAGTGTTTTGAAAGACTACTTCATAGTTTCCAGTTGCTTGAAATAATGAGTGGAACATAGTTATAAGCATCATAATGTACCTTCCTGTACTTGTAGGATTAGGGTTGTGTTGATATTCTACATGCAGGAGGTACCAGCCATTCAAGACCCCTGTTGCAGTTGATCTCCTATAGAGAATGTACTTCCAACCACATCTTACAGTTGTTATGACAAGTTTGCAGTGGCCACCCATCCATCATATATCTATTCTGACCCAATACTTTATAAGGTGACTTATTGAAGATGTACATATGATATCTCAGGTGTTTTATAACAGCACAACTTCTGAATTTATTGATAGATATTTGACTGTTTCTTCCCCCATAATATCAAAGTATAAGTTTGATAAAATGGTGTCCAGTAAATGATATTTGGGTTGAATTTTATAATGTACTAGTTGACTCCTTGAGAATAGAGGAGTAGCCTTGTATAGATTCAGGGTGTGGATGGTCAAATGGGGGAGTATAGCCTTTTGGTGCCTGTGTTTCTTGACTGCTTGTAAGTTGGGGTTTTTTTAATGCTGGGGGAGAGTGGATGGACCAGAGGGTAAAACCTTAAACTGGTGTCCAAAAGTAGTTGTTTAGTGAATCCACTGCCCAGTGTGTTTTGACTTCATTAAAAAAAACACAATTATCATCTGTTGAATTTGAACTTAGGAGTCTTTGTTCCATCAACATTTATAATTACTTGTTTGGGATTTGTTTGTGTAACCTATTGAGAATTTTACATGCAAAATCATATTTGTAGAGGTTTGAGGTTTTATCTCTTGTCTTGTACTGTGATGCTAACCTTCTTTCTTTTGACCTAATTCCTGAATGACACTTTCTTCCTTTTCTTTCCTTCCCCAGCGGAACTAGAGTTTGTTCAGATCATCATCATAATCGTGGTGATTACTGTTATGGTAGTAGTGATCATCTGCTTGTTGAACCATTACAAAGTATCAACATGGTCCTTCATCAGTCGGCAGAGCCAGAGTAGAAGGCAAGAGGAATCATTGCAGCCAGTGAGTTTAAACGCTTTCACTTATCTACATTGTCTTAATGCATATTGGTCTGTTGTGGCATTTCGCTTACAATTGTTTATGGGTAAAGAGTTAGTTTCAGAGAGCAAGAGAGTGGAAGTTCTATGCTCATGACTTCTGTTGGACCAAAATATGACAGCTTTAATCAATTCACTGCTCCTTGCTCATAGAGTTGGCCCAGCAAAACAAATCACTATTTTGCATTTTTCTTCCAGGCAGCTGTGCCAAAAATATGAGGCATTTTATTTTCATAGCATTGCTCTTCTTTTAAAGACTGCACAGTTTTAAATTGTATCTGCATATCTATTTTTAAGGTCCTGTTTCTCTCAGGAGCCTCTCTTACAGCTGTGACTAAAATTCCATAAAAGAAAAGTGATTGTTGTGTTTGCATCCTGCCATTTCTCTAAGGAGTTCTGGCATTTTGGTTTCGCCTTGTTCATCCTTTTAATAATCCTGTGAAATCAGTCAGACTGCAATAGTGTACAAGGTCAACCTGTAAGCTTTTTGGCCAATTGGGGATTAATACCTCAATTTCCCTATTCCAAACTTTATCTGTTAAACCACATTACATCTGTTACAAAGCTATTCTAATGGATACGTCCATTTATTGATTGGAGATAGATGACAGTTGAGCTCCCCGTTTTTAAACCCAGGAATGATGCTATTTGGGAACACAAAGGTCTGGGAGTGGCATTGTGCTTCCTGCTTTTGATGGGGTTCAGCTGACCCATGTTGATTCTGTGAAGTATCTGTTAAGGCGTCATACTAGATCCAGCCTTGCTGCTTCAGAAGGAAGTTAATGGAGCTGTAAAAATACTTTCTTCTGACACCTGAATCCAGTTTTGCATCAAGAGTAGTCTACTGTAGTGCTCTTTAACATAGGCCTCCCCTCAAAGTCAACTCAGAGTCTTCAGTTGGAACAGAATGCCACAGATCAGTTCGCAAGCAAGCAAGCCTTTATTGGCATAGACAACAGTACAACAATAGTAAAAAAAACCTGATAAAAACATATACAGTACAGGAAATAAATGTTAAGTGGAGGAAAATCTACTGGAATTTAGTAATTTCCAGGAGAAAGTCTGCCACTATCATACAGAGAGAAGGATCAGGATTGTCCAGCAAGTAGTGTAATGTAAATAAATCAGGGAGATTGGGTGAATGTAAAGGAGTAAGATTCACATACTTGGATCTGATTTCCTTGAATCTGAAACAGTGTAGTAATTGGTGGACCAGAGATTCAACTGAGCCATCATTACACGGGCACAATCTTTTCGCCTTTTCTTGCTTGTTAAATCTGACATGTAACAAGGCTGAAGGCATAACATTAAACCTGGCGAGCATTATGGCTTTCCTTTGAGCAGGGTTTATTAAACAATACAGATAGTGTGCCAAGTGGCCCTGTTCAAATGGGAGAGAAAAATACAGGGGGGAGCATGTTTTCTTGGCTGCGGTGATTAGAGTAGAGAACTCTCTATCCAGTAGTTGACCTTTTAATTTTCTATAGGCTTCTGAGTAAGACAAAGGGCAAAGTGAATCCACTGACAGTCCAATAGAAGCCATTTTTTCTTTGTCTATGGAAAACCAGGGGTTGGAATGGGTGTCAGAGAGCAGATGGTGGATCAGGGAATTACAGTCCAAGAGAAAATGGATTCGCAGCCAGAATCTAAAAGCCCTCAGCCAAGCGGCTGATTCCAAGGAGTTTTGACCTAACTCCAGACAAAGGGCTGCATAGGGCAAGCAATTTGGGAGACTAGTTATCTTATGGAAAAAATGTGGATTGAAGGGAATTCAAGGAGTGGTTAATAGCTTGAATCCAAATTGGGACTCCGTAAAGCAATCTCGAGGCGACTTTGGCATTGAAAAATTTGAGGGCAGGAGGGATAAAGGAATAGCCACAGCTGTGGAACAAACGTAGTAATGCTGACATACTGTTAGATGTAGCAAGGAGAGTGGCCTTCCTATGGGTTGCCCATGAAAGGTTATAGGAGAATAGAAGGCCGAGGTACTTGTAGCACTTAACCTGTTCAATTGGGTGCTATTCATTGCCCATGTGAGCTTCTTAAAGCGCCTAGAGAAGACCCAAACCTTGGTTTTTTCATAATTAATTGTCAGTCTGTTGGATTCACAGTAATCCACACAGCACTTCATTAAGCATCTGAGGCCAACTCTGGATCGAGAGAGAAGGACAGCATCATCTGCATAGAGCAGAATTGATACATGGGATGTACCCAGTTTTGGCGCATGGCTGTTCACTGCAGAGAGAGCAGAGGGGAGGTCACTTTTTAAAAAAGATTGAAAAGAGTGGGGGCCAGGACACAGCCCTGTTTGACCCCTTTGGAAATTGAAATACTGTCTGTCAAAAGGCCTTCGTGGGAACACTTGATCCATCAACTGGTATTTGTGTGCAGTTGCCTAATTAAGAACATGAGTCTGGCATCAATGTTGAGGGCAGCCAGTTTTGCCCAGAGAAGTACTCTTGGCACAGAGTCAAAGGCAGCCTTTAAATCAATAAAGGCAGCATAGAGTTTGTTATCTGCATTGATTGAGTATTTACTGGCTAGGTATAATAGCATCAAGGCGTGGTCCAGAGGAGATTTCCCCTTACGAAAGCCTATTTGTTCAGCCCCCACTGCACCAGAGTGGGAAAGCCACAGCTAAAGTTTATTCAGTAACAATTTAGCATAAATCTTCCCTATCACTGAGAGGAGGCTGATGGGGCGGACTTCCTTTTTTATGAATGGGAAACACAGTCGCAGACAGCCAAGTCATGGGTATCATATCTGAGCTGTTTACTCGGGTAAAAAGAGTGGCCAGGATAGGGGCCCACCAGTCAGTATGAAATTTCAGAATCTCTGGAATTATAGAATCAGGGCCAGGGGCTTTCCTTCCATTGAGGTCCTCTAATAGCTCAACTGCTTCTTGAGATGAGACAGGAGGCCAACTTGGCAAATCTAAAGGGATAGGTGAAGGAGATCCATTGCTTAAAATAACATCATTAAAAAGTTTGCAAAAATAGTCATGCCAAATATCAGGGGTAATACAGGTAGGGGTAGGAGGCTTGCTTCGGGTAAAATTATTCAGGACAGCCCAGAGTAGCTTGGAGTTGTTAGAAGTTAGTGCAGAGTGGAGATGTTCCCATCGAGTGATGACATGTTCCATTTGGTTCTTCCTGATTAACTGACGAAAGTTGTTCCTACAATTTATTAGTAGGACGAGGTGGTCCTGGTTTCCTGAAGCCCTAAAGTTCCAATGTAAGGAACGAATTTGGCTATTGTGCTCCATACACTCTATCAAACCAAGATGTTCTCTTTCTGTTTTTGCTGGGTTTCCCCAAAGTGGACGTCGAAAGACCAGCCACAATTTGTTTAAGAAGATCTTCGAACCTGGTAATAGTCTCCTGGGGGGAATCTGCAGTGAGGACAGAGGATTTAAGGCTGGCTAAGCTAGGGAAATGACTAAGTTTTGAGTGGCTAAGGCCAGCTTGGGTGTCCAAACTAGTCTGGGGGGTGGTTCATTAGGTGGTGAGGAAGCAGCATGTCTGGCCTCTTGATGTGATAAAACAAGTCTTAAGAGGAAGATAATCACCCAGCAGAAGATCTCCAATCTGGAAGGATAAAACAGATGATCTCAACTTTGGGGAAGTGAGGAGATAGTCAATGACACTGCAGCCATGAGGAGAAACAAAGGTATAATCTTGAGGTTGGGGGTAGCACTTTAAGCTGTTAAGCCAAAGTTTGTTGTGCTTGATGGCCAAGTGAATGAGTTTCCCACCAGCAGCATTGGAGCGAGTATCCTTGGAGTCATGAAGGACAGGAAGTAAGTGGTAGTGTTCATCATCAAAACCTTCCGGCTCAAGAAGGGAAGCTAGATTTGCACCTACTCTTGCATTAAAGTCCCCCATTAGAACAATCTCAGAGGAGGGATGACTACATTCAAGCTCCTCAATATAAATGGATAGGTTATCCCAAATTTCACTCAAGGTAGCTTTCTGAAGACTAGGAGGAACATAAACTTTAACAAGGACTAGAGAGAGATCCTCCCAAAGAATTTGAACAGCCTGAGCTGTCTGAGCGAGGGAGGGAAGGGCCTGTGCCTGGATTGACTGTGAAACTAGAATGCAAAGGCCACTGGAATAGCAACCACACAGATCAGTTATTATCAGAAGTTAGGATAAACTGCCATTCTACAGACACTCCACTGACTTCCCCTCATATACCACAGTCAGTTCAACATATTTGCAAAGCCCTTCACGTCCTTGGTTTCTACTATCTGCAGGACTGCCTCTGTCCCTATGCACAGAGGCTTCACTCATCAGAGCAGGGCCTTTTGCAGGTACCAACTTGCAAAAGGGTAACATCAACAACTGTGCATTTTCTCTTGTGGCCTCACCCTATGGAATGGTCTACCTGCCAAGGTTAGGAGGGCTCCCACTCTTAAATTGGAACTATTCAGGAGGGCTTTTTATAAAGGTTACAGGGCTGAACTGTAAAGAGATAGTTCAGAAAGATGCTTAAGCAATAGGGGCTATGGATTATACTACAGTGTATATTATGCACTGCAAATATGCTCCTACTGTGTAATTTCTGTGTTGCTTAATATGCCATGTTTAAATGCTTATGCTTTGTTTCAGCCTACTTTCAGATTTATTCTGAGATTTCTGCAATCTAAACCCTATTGTTTTGTTTATTGGTTGCCTCATCCTATTGATCGTATTGATTTACCCTGTGTAATTCACCTTGAATCTCTTTAAGAAAGACAGATTTAAATAATGTGAATAAATATATTTTTATTGGTAGCAAGTACTTTTTTAATTTCAGGAGTTTTAATAGCCATTTAGCACCTAAAAGATTCTGAAACCTCAGCTGCTTTTTGTTTGCTTGTTGATTAGCTATCTGTTTCCTGCTTTAGTTCTGAGTTAGGTCTGAGGCCCGGACATTGAATCATCAACTTCAAATGACTAATCCTTCACGTTGTTTGAAGTGGAAGCATAAGAGAAAGCAAGTGCCACTAAAACTGTACAATAAGGTGTTTTTTTTTAAATCTTCAATTAACATCTTATTTCATCTGGCTTTGTCCTTTTTAGGACACAGAAAGAACTGAGAAGGCCTAGTTTCCTTTTACTTGGTGTTGATGACTGAGTACTCAGTTGTTTGGAATAGTAATTATGGAGTAAGCATATCCTGATACCAGATTTAGAACGTTTGCTGACTAATAATGCCTGAAGAAAACGCCTGTCACCTTGGCTTCATGGCAATGGAAGCCTTGTAGTAGAATAAAACATTTGTTTGGTTCAAAGTAATAATTTAAAAAATGATGGCATCCTTCTGTCTTGATAATGATTTTAGACATGTATGAATGAATAAAACCAGAATTTTCCTCCATTCTTTCTTTACCCTTCTGCACTTTTTATGCATCTTCCTTGTATGTAATAGAATCTTTGTGTTACGTTCTTGTTTGCATTTTCCCCATCAAATGACTGTGGTTTGCTTTATCAGCCCTAGTTCACCAATATCATCCTTGTTTGTTCAGTTGCAGAATATATCACTGTCTACTGTAGGAATAAATAAACTGTTCTTGATCCACTTTCAACCCTGTCACTGTACAAAGAGAGGAAGTGATAACTTTGTGAAAGTAACTGTTATTTCTTATATGACAAGTTACCCTTCAATTATGCTTGACAAAGGCTACAATCCGATGGACACCTTCTTGGGAGTAAGCTCAAATGAGTAACATGGGACTTACTTCACAGTAGACCTGTTTAGGATTACTCCTAAATATCTCCTTTACCTGTTTTCCATCTGTCTACATAAAGGGGCTCACTCAAAGAAACTTCCTTCTGCTTGAATGCTATCTCCTCTGTCCTGGCGTCAGAGGTACAGAGCTTGTGCAAAGCAGCTAGTTTGTATGTGGAAGAAACAGACAGCTGGAAGTAAGACTGGATTGGGAACACTGGAAATATATTTGAACATAGAAGAAACATCCATTTTCTGTTGATTTTGGACTGAATTTGTGGGATATGAGTTCTCCCATACCCAAAAAAACTTCACATCAAAAACTACCCCCTTTAAAGAAATACCTTAATGAGTACCTCAGCCTGTGGGAGGAAAGATTCAAATGGGCTTTTCCCCTCTGGACTCTGAAATGCTACAAACGAGGAAGGCCAGTACCCCAAGGGATCCATAGGGAGGGAAATTATTGTAACCCCTGCAAATGTCCTGTATTTGCTCTGTTACTGAGACAGAAAGATAAACGAATGCCCGCCTTACTAGCTGCTTCTTAGAGCTACTCCAAAGATTGCTGTACAGAGTAGCCTCTTGTAAATGCATTTTTTTTTGGGGGGGGGGGGGAGTCTTCTCTTTTGCAGCTGCAAATTTAGGGTACGGCTTTCAGTATCTGCCAAACACAACCATTCCTGAAGTAACTAAATCACTGTTTTGTCTGCCCTGCGGGATGGAAGTGTGCCATGAGCTTAGGTAGACAGGAATGTGTGAGGCTTAGAATAATAGAAGTTATGCCATATGAGAACAGCGCACCTGCGTTGTTTAAACAGTTCTCTGTCATGGCCTTGGTGATACTTTTTATGAAGCATAGGGTTTAAATCTGCTAACACATTACAGATTGTGATTTTCAAAATATAAACGCTTTTTCCTCATCGCTAATCTTAAGAAAGGGGATAAATAATTTGCCGAATCTCATGAAACTGCCACAAAAGTATCTTAGCCCAAGAGAAAGTTACTTAAGTGCAACAGAATTGGTACTGGATTTCCTTTTATGTATAGTGCTCCCTATTTGCAAGAAACACTATAGTTGAAGGCAGGAAAGCAGTGGCAACCAGTTCAGGATAACAAATAACCTATGATCCAAACCGTGAAATGGCCATTTAAAAATGCAACCTACAAAGGTTAGTTTCCTGAGGTAAAATCTGATGTTCAGGTGAAACATTATGTTTAGGTGACTATATTGCCAGTTCCTTTTTAAAATGTTGTAATGAATAATGAAATTGCCTGACTAGCTTGTAGTGCTTCTTCCATCTTTTGAACCTTACATTTTAGAACCTCAGCCTGGAGCATCCACTGGCAAAAGTCCAGGGGGCAGTAGCAGGGGACTTAAGCTTATTGCGTTCCATTCTATTGCCTGCTGAAGGAAGGTGAGCTCTTACAAATTGGCATCACCACAGGCTGGACCTTGGTTTGAGGCCGGCCACCAGCAGTGCAGTATAGACACTGCTTCTCTACTGGGTGACTGGGAATGAACCAATCCCCTGGAAATAAAAGGGGGTGCAAAGGGATGAAGAGGGAATGTAGCATCTCCCCCTCCCCCTCTTCTTTCCCCCACTGCTGGGGAGGGGTCCATGTAGCAGGGAGAGCAACAGGAAAAACAAAATTTCAGAAGCACTCGTAGCTGTCTGCAGACTTTTGACACCTTTAGTGAGATAGAACTCTTCCGGGTGATTATTTATTCAGTCATGTTTGTTTTGCTTTTTCTCTCAAAAGCTTAGGAATCACACATGATTGTCCCTTCTTCATTTTCTGTTCTCACAGTTACTCTGTGAGGTAAAACCAACTGGCCCAAAGTCACCCAGTAAATTGCATATGGCATGTGGGCATTTGAACCCAGGTCTCTCCAGGGCTCATCATGACAGCTCATTGGCTCTCACTGAATTAGCAGAGAAGCTTTCATAAATTGGAGGAGAATTGTTTCTATTTTTCCTTTTGGACTTGTGCTTCTTGTGGAGTTGTTTGCAAAGCTAACTTTTAAAAAGTTTTATTTTCCTGGTTGCACTTAGCAACTGTATGAATGCAAATAAAATCACACTTTTTGCAGTTTACAGTGATAGTATGTATTTGGAATGTCTGATGGATTTAAGGTGTGCCTTAAAGTGTTTGTTTTAATAATCACTTTTCCTAGTTGTATGGTCTAAAGTGAATATTTGTTCTTTGTCTACTGTCAGATAAAATGCAAGCGGATTAAACATGTAAAAGCTTTAAAACCAAGTGATCGTAGAATCAAATAAGTGGAAAAGCTGTCAGCAAAAAGGGTTTCTATTTGTTTGTACTGGCTTAAAACTTAACACTCTATCTTTTGTTCTACACATTCCTTATCTTTTTGAGAGACTTCATTATTTTGTCAGATTTGATTTTAAAGGATGCATGAGCCCAGTTGGAGGAATAGCCTTTCTCTTTTTAGCAGTGTTTGCACTGTATTTTTGACTGTATTATTTTGTGAAGGGTTTTTTTTGAAGTCATTAAGAAATAGATTGGTCAGTCCTGCTCTCCTCCCACCTGAAAAGAAGAACTAGATTGTAAGAAGGAGGAAACCACAAATCTGGTATGCAGGGACAATGCTTATCACTGTCCTAAGAATCAAATATATCTGACATTTTACTGCCACCTAGAGACGACATTTTAAAAAGACAAGCCTCTTTAATTGTGAATATAATGAAACTTATTAAGAAAACTAGGAGAGAGAGAACTGGTATTTTCTTTTAGCAAAAAAGGGGGGGGGGACTTTTGATTTACATGTTTTTTGTAATGAAAACATAACACACTATTGCCAGATTGTATTCTGTGAGTGGAGATATTTACTGCATAATCTTTTGAGATAGAGATTTTGCAACCTTGTGGCTCCTTGTTTCCTTTCCTGTGTCTGAAGCATTTCTGCGAGATCCTTTTTTCCTGTCCTCTGAGCAGGTTATGAATCAGTGAAAAAGTCTTTTCTTTGAGACTACAGAAAGCAATATGACTGCTTTCACACATGACATTTAAGTTGCTTTTGTACTGATGTGCATGTGTTAAACATTATTTAGATTTGATTTGATTTGATTTGATTTAATACCCGGCTCACTTCTGCTTAATTGGGCTCAGAGGACCTCACAACATAAATATCTGTTTGACTTCAGAAGATTGTTGGGAGAATGAAGGAATTGATGGGGTCTGGGTGAGTTATGGATAATGCTAAAACTGGAGTTAGACTAGCTGGCTTCATCCTGATAGGATTGCATCTGACTCTGCAGAGTGGGCTGGGACACTGAGTGGGATAGCAAGTGAAAGAATTGTTTTTTTCTGGTGAAGGTATAATTATATTTAAAGTGAAGAAAAGTATCTTTCCAAGTTCATGAGCATTCAGTGAAGCAAAATAAAATTTTCTGGGTGAACTTTAAAGAGCTTAAGTGCATGTGTTTTTTCAGCCAGTCTTTTCTTTCAGCCAAGAATGCCAATGGAATTCTGAGATGCATCAATAAGAGTACAGTGTCTAGATCAAGTGAAGTAATTGTACCACGCTACTTTGCATTGGTTAGACTTCACCTAGATCAGGAGTCGGCAACCTTTACCACCCAAAGAGCCATTTGGACCCGTTTTCCATGGCCCCGAAGATCTACCGAGCCGGAGAGGTGGCTCCACACGGAGCCACCTCCAGTTTGGCCCTTCCACTCACCTTTCCTTCCAGCGCTTCTCTGGACACGCCCACGCTAATCTCTGACCTCCAGGCCTCGTGGATCCACAGTATAAGGCTGAAAGAGCCGCATGCGGCTCCGGAGCCGCGGCTTGCAGACCCCTGACCTAGATACTGTGTTCAGTTCTGGGCACCGCAATTTAAGAATGATATTGACAAGCTGGAACGTGTCCAGAGGAGGGCAACTAAAATGGTAACAGTAGGCCTGGAATCCATGCACTATGAAGAGAGGCTTAGGGAGCTGAAGATGTTTAGTCTGGAGAAGCGAAGGTTAAGGGGGGACATGATAGCTATGTTTAAATATTCGAATGGATGCCATGTCGAAGAGGGAGCAAGCTTGGTTTCTGCTGCCTCCGATACTAAGACATGAAGTAATGGATTCAAGGTGCAGGAAAAAAAGATTCCACCTAAACATAAGGAAGAACTTTCTGACAGTCAGGGCTGTTTGACAGTGGAATTCACTTCCTCGGAGAGAGGTGGAATCTCCTTCTTTGGTGGTTTTTAAACAGAGGCTGGATGAACATATTTTGGGAGTGCTTTGATTGTGTATTCTTGGATGGCAGGGGGTTGGACCTGGTGGCCCTTGTGGTCTCTTCCAACTCTGTGATTCTATGATCCTTCTACCTCAAATAAAATGTATTTTGCAGTCGATACAGGCAGTTTATTAAGGATGTGTGTTTGATATTTCTGGTCCAAGTAAATATCTGAAAAATACCTTACTGGTATTTTCTGGATATATTTTGGTGCCTGGATGGTGTACAAAATTTTCTGGGATACCTGTAAATAGGTACTGAAAAATTCCAGAAATATTCAGGAATAACCAGGAATATTGAGGGGCAGCATTTTAAGGCACCCAAGACTATTTTTCTTTAATTTTACTGTGTGCCTGTGTCAGAGACTTCTTGCCAGAACTTGGTGTCTGATTGCCAGGTTGGTTTGGCTGCTTGGATTCTGTGCTTTGAAATAGATTCCATTGGCCTTCCAGCATTGTTGTCTTTGCTCATGTTGTCCTGTACAGGATACTCTGTTTCAAGACTGGGAGCTGTGCTGAAATGAATGACAGAATTGCTCTTTGGCAACAATGGAAGATGACAGAATGCCCATTGGATATAATGGGAGCTAGGAAAGTCAGTTAATTTGCATGGGCTTCATTGGAACACATTACAGTACACAAAAATTGCAATGAAAATATGGAACAGATCTAGAATGATGGTCTCTAGGCCCAGAGAGGGCTGCAATGACAGCCCCCAAAATGGAATGATAGCCCTTGGGAGTAGCAAAATGAAATGATTGTTCCAGTCCTGGAATCAGTGCTCTTGGAGAGAAACAATGGAACTAGGTAAACTGCTCTGGGACTTAAAGGACACCCCCCCCCCCCAATATAAGGCCAATCTATGGGAATAACAGTAGTGTTTCAACTGGAATGATATTCCTCAAAGTGGAATGACTGCCCCTGGGAGTCACAGAAGTGTTCTGCAACTAGAAAGACAACCCCCGGAGTGGAATGACAGTTCCTGGAACCAGATGAACTGCTGTCAGACTGGAATGACAGTCTTTAGAATGGAATGATAGTCCCTGAAATCGGATTAACTGCGCTGGGCATTCCAGTCCAAAAGCAATTTATCAAGTTCCGGGGACCATCATTCCTTTCTGGGCCTTCCATTCCAGTTGCAGAACATTTCTGCTTCTGTTGGGTCAGACATTTCTCTTTGGGCTTTTCATTCCAGTCCTAGAGCATTATGATAGAGCTCAGAAACCTCCATTCCTCATTTTCATTATAACTTTTATGTGCTATGATGTATTTCAATGGACCCCATGCTAGTCAGTTGGCATTCCTGGTTCCCATTACATTCAATAGTCATTTTAGTATCCTATTGCTCTTAATGGGCAATTTTGTCATTCACTTTGGGCTTTTCCCCACTTCAAAAGTGCAGTCTCGTAGGAACATAGGAAGGTCTATTTTTTAACTTTTTGGTTGTGCAGCTTCATTGGTACATACACTCAGTGCTAGCTCTCCTTCTCTTTGGCCCTTTCCCCACTTACCGTTTGCTGTGCGCTACTCTCCCCAAATAGCGCGGGGTCCAGCGGCGCTCCCCACAAGTCTGGGCGGCGACAACGCAGCCGCCCCGACTCTGCCGCTCTTGCGTCCCCTCAGCTCCAGTCATTTCTGGCGCTGAAAAAACGGCACTTTTCGATGACCCCACAGAGCGCGGGGCAGTGGGGAACACAACCCCCCGCCAGAAATGACTTGCGCTGAGAGTAGCGTGCTGCAAACGGTAAGTGGGGAAAGGGCCTTTGTAGGTTCATGCCTACGAAGCCACAACCAGCACAAAACAAAACAAAACAGCCCTTCGCACGCTTTGTACCCAGCCCTCTTAGGGCGGGAAAAATGAACCATATTGTTTTTCTGCTGCCTCCCCATCGATGTGACCTTGGACTGTGTTTTTCAAAAAGATGTACCTTCTCGCCAGTTTTTGAAAAACATGGGATGAGGGGGAAAGCGTGTGCCAGGGCCAGGATGGAGCCGATTTGGGTAGTGAAGCCAAACCAGGACTTTTACAATGAGTATCACACATTTTTTTTTTTACTGTGGGGAATTGCCCATAGTTCCTATTCCACTCCAAACAATCTTCTATTCATTGAACTTCTTGAAACTTTGCTCTTAAGAGGTAAAGGGATGTTTCTGCGAACATTGATTTGCAAAGGAACAATGGGATGAAGGACTTTTTCAGCTCTGTATATTTATTTTATACATTTTTACTTTGAAGAAGAGGCATGTATCTCTGCAGACATAAATTCACAGTTTTGAGAATGCAAAACCAAGCTTGTGTGATAATATCTTTTAGATGGAGAAATTGCCCACAATAATCTTATGGAAACCTCTTGAGGAACATGACATTGTAAACTGATTAATATAATTCATCTACCAGAAAATGTAACATTGCATGAATATAGTCTCTTTCTACATAATTAAAAACTAATCCTTATTTTATGATGAATAACCTTTGGACTGTAAAAAAACCCTACCGTCTAAACTCGCGTATAAGCCGAGGCACCTAATTTTACTACCAAAACCTGGGGAAACGTATTGACTCGCATATAAGCCGAAGGTGGGAAGCCGGGAGGCAGAGGGAGCTCCTTATTTGGGCAGTGACTCCCCTTGATGTCATTGCCCAAATAAGGAGCTCCCTCCACCCCCCGGCTGGGTTTGAGGAAGCCCAGCCTGCTGGGAGGTGGAGGGAGCTCCTTATTTGGGCAATGACATCAGGGGGAGTCACTGCCCAAATAAGGAGCTCCCTCTGCCTCCCTGGGTTTGAGGAAGCCCAGCTAGCCAGGGTTCCCCTTCACCCTCCAAGGAGGGCAGCAACAAGCGGCTTGTGCAGCCGCAGGGAGGTCGTCCCGGCCACGCCCCCAGCCTCGGCAGAGGCCTGAAGAGCCAGGACTCGTGTATAAGCCGAGGGGGCATTTTTCAGCCTTAAAACAGGGCTGAAAAGCTCGGCTTATACGCGAGTATATACGGTATGTAAATTATCTTTAGATAGATTTCCCCCCCCCCTCAAAAACCCCATTTAAAAATACAGTGATTTTTATTCATTCTGGTTACAACTGAAACAGGACTTGATCTGTTGATAGCTATTGCCAGCAATCTGAACCCCAACTGCAATTGATGCATCTGCATTAAGTGTTGTAAAAAAGTTTCCTTCAGTTTTTAGGGAAGTAGAGTGTATCTGGGAGTGTTACATTTTAAAATTAATTACATTATTTTGGATCATCTGAATAGTTGGGATTTTTATTTATTTATTTATTATTGCATTATTTCTTTATTTACTCCTTTAACAGGGGGAGGGGCTTTTGATCTTGAACACTATTGTCATAGGGATGTCTAGAACGCTTTATAAAAAGGCAGGTAAGCAAATTATCCTAGGACAGTGGTGGCGAACCTTTGGCACTCCAGATGTCATGGACTACAATTCCCATCAGCCCCTGCCAGCATGGCCAATTGGCCATGCTGGCAGGGGCTGATGGGAATTGTAGTCCATAACATCTGGAGTGCCAAAGGTTCGCCACCACAGTCCTAGGAAGTATCTCAGTTGCTAACGCTTGACTTTCATTATGATTTCTGTTAAGAGATCTTTCAAGCAGTAAACAATAAGCTTTATAACATTGTTCAGCTCCTAATCCCAAAAGCTTCTCTCCATAAAATTACCAGCAGAAGCAGGAACCGGAAAACTTCATAAGTAAGCTGGAGTATCAGGATTTTCAGCCTGTTGCTTTTTCCTGAAAAAGAGACCTCAGTATTTGTGTAAAACTATTTTCATATTATTTAGGATCTTGCCATCACAACTATCCTCAGTTTTTCACATCTTACACCTCACACCTTTTTGGCAATGGCGGCATTTCTTCCTCTGACTATTCTAGAGGTCTTCAAATGGCAAAAAATTTGGTGTACCGTTATGAGCTCACAAAGAATTGTTCTTGGTGGTGATGTCTATGAGGTAATAGTTTATAATGGGAATTTCTGTACTGGGCACCCTTGACAAGATGGGGGTAATGAGCAGGAAAGGGGCTGTGAACTAGCTAACTGGTCAAGTGTTTCAGTTATAGCCACAAAACCCCAAATGGTTGTATGATTATATTGCTGGTCTGACTTCTATGGATGAAACTAATTTCCAGGCAGTCTTGCAAATAGGTATGAAGATGACAGCCCTGTGCCCCACTGCTCTAAGCATTTGTCTCTCCTTTTAATCCTGCTGTCACTGCATGTGAGCGCTCTTTTTGCCAAGACAGTAAGTACATGGTAGTTTTACTTCCCGTCTGCTGTGGTTTCCCATCTGGGAAGCACAAGGCCAGCGCTTACCTCAGTCAAGAATGTGTGCCTAGATACAGGAGTCAGAGAGCTTCTGTCTCCCATGTTGGGAAAGTATAGCGATATGCTATTATTGTGTCACTTTGTAGTTTCCCAGGAGATGAGAGTGAGTTCACACAGACTTTGACAGTAAGATCGCACTGATTCACCTGGTTTGCAATTTATAACCAGGCAAGTATCAATCGTCAGGATAATTTAAAGATGAGATGGTTTGCTTTTTTTCTGAAAGAGTGGGGGAAAGAAATGTGGAATTGAATAGGAGTTCTGTGCAAAAAAAAGAGATAATCTAAACTGCGTGTAAATTTTCTAGCAACAAATTGGAGTGCTGCAGCCCCCTCAGCACTCTTGATAGCATATAGGGAGCAGCCCATTTGGTGCTGTTAGCATGTTACATGGTCTCCACTGATGATAGAAGAGATTTGGTACTGGATTTAGAGCAAACGTACATCATTGACAAGATCCTGAGCATCTTTAAATGTCCTTCTACCGATAAGAACTGTCCATTACCTGACTTCACTTTTGGATCTGTGCAGTGAAAGAATATAGATGTGAGGATACGGTGGGCAATCTGAAAATTCGATTTTAAAAAACCACACTCATACATTGTTTGCTCCCCACCTCCACCTCCGGTTTCTGCCCAAATTTTTCAAGTGGAAAAACTGGGGGAAGGTGATGGAAAGAAACTCTTGTGACATATGAATAAAATTCTTATTCAGGGAAGGTTTTTTTACCTTCAAAATGTATACTATGAAAAAGTCTGCAGACCTTTACAGTTTTTACATTAGAAAAATTGGGCAATTTGGGATAGCACTGAAATAAATCTTCTATAAAATCCATTCTCTTTTTTAAACGATAAAAACCTGGTCTTACAAAGCATTTCAGTCGTTCCAAATGCACAGCATCAGAAAGTTGGAAGACTTCCTACATTTTTCTAGTGAAAAAATTGGGAAAGTTTGGGGAGCCCTAAAAAGCCTTACAGACATATGCAATATTTCAAGGTTTTTATTGTACATAATTATGTACAATTTACATACAATTGAAAAACACTGAACTCTTTAATATATTATCCTTATTGTTTTTCCCAGTGGTCACACCTTGAATTTTGGAAACATTTTCTTTGAAATCATTCTGTATATCTCCTTTCCCCCTGTCATGTTGGGGTTTTTCTCCCTTGTCCCTCTTCAGTTGCATTTATTCCATACTCGGCTACTGAACGTATTCCTGGTGATGGTGGGATATCATTTACAACACTGAAGAATACCCCTCCCCCTTTTTATGCAGACGTTCTAGTGTTGCTGTGTAATTACATTTTGAATTGGCAGTTCAAAAATTCCTCAACTTCCATTTCTTCTATTGAGAACTATCCGCCCAAATGGAAGCTGAAACAACTCCTGGTTCAGGCACCATTATCAGAATAAAACACAGCCTACCCCACGACATGGCAAACCACATTTTCCAGCTAGATTTGATCTGCAGTAACACATGATTGTTATTGCAGCAATCCCCAGTTACATGCAGCGATTATTCATAGTACTGGTTGTTGTGGGTTTTCCGGGCTGTGTGGCCATGGTCTGGTAGATCTTGTTCCTAATGTTTTGCCTGCATCTGTGGCTGGCATCTTCAGAGGTGTATCACAGAGGGAAGTCTGTTACACAGTGTAACTGGAGGAAGATGGAGGTTAGGTGACTCCATGGGGGCATAAATAGGAGCCCTGTGTTTGGTGGATTGGAGAAATAAAGACTTCTTCAACATGACTGCATACTCAAGGGAAGTTGGCTTGGAAACAGATTGGGAAAAATTATGGTTAAAGTCAGAGGTGGGATCCAGCAGGTTCTCACAGGTTCCCGAGAGTAGGTTACTAATTATTTGTGTGTGCCGAGAGGGGGTTACTAATTGGTGATTTTGCCACGTTATTTTTGCCTTAGTTACGCCCCTCCTCTCAGCAGTAGCGCGCAGAACTTGAAGCAGTCTAGCAGGAGGTGCACTGGCAGGCTTGGCAGCCTGCACCTGCGTGCATTCGTTTCCCGCCCAAGGACCGGCGCAGTGGCTGCGTCCTTGCCACAACCCTGCCCAGGAATGCCCCGCCCCTGGAATGCCTGGACACGCCCCCGTCGTGCCCCACCCAGCCCCATTGGCGCTACGCCACAGTTTGAATCCCACCACCATGGGAACCTGTTACTAAAATTTTTGGATCCCACCACTGGTTAAAGTGCTTTGGAAAACAATGGAGGAAAAATGAAGAGAAATTTTCAGAACCAGAGGGAAAACTGTGTGTAATTAAAAGAAAAAGACCCATAGCATTTGGCGGCAAGATACACAGTGAACAACTTGTGGGGGAAAGGCCAATAGTGTAACATTTAGCTTAATATGAAAATATTCTGGCATTCCTACCTATTGTGATTCCTTATGAAAGTTTCTGGCCAAATAATTTACCAGATAATTTGATTTCTACATGAACTGCTATTTTTTGTATCTCTTAGATGGCAAAATGTAAAGATGAATGTGCTATGGTAGAATAGGGTGCAGCAGTTTGCAACTGTTTCTCAATGACTGCATATACATGCAGGTTTTCTTGTAGAAAATGCGGATTTAATACTTCTAAATTTCAAGCATATGCCAAATAGTACATTTTAATATATTGACCATGCTGTAAATAATGCATTTCATGTTAAATCAGTAAAGAAATGTTGGTTTGGCAGGAAAGTATATTGCAGATATTTCAATTTTTCTTAAAATTTCTGTTCTTTTTCTCCTGGGGGGGGGGGTGGGGATAGAAAAAAAACTGTCTCCAGCAAGGATCCTTTTACCTAAGGATAATTGATATAGGCAGTGTCATTTCTATGACTTTAGGTAGAAACCGTGACCATAGTGAGGAATCATATGTCTGGCCTTGGGATTCCCTCCTGGGTAAACCAACCCAAAGTGAAAATGTTAATTTCGGAGAATCTCAAATGAGCATTTCCTGTATTCTTTGTGGTTTAAAGAAGGCTCAAGATATAGTCTCCTTTTAAGAGCGTAGTCTTCATGATTTAAAATTAAAATGGTTAATTTAAAGGGTTTTGTATCCTTATATTACTTGATTGCTTGATCATTTAAAAATAAAGCAGAGAATAGTATAGTAGAAGTAATGATCCAGAGAGAGAAACAAGGGGGCAGAGGGTTATAAAAAGAAAAAAGGGCTACAATACAATACAATCTTTATCATATCTGATTTTCATTGAGGGAGTTTGAGTTTCCACGGAAACTAGATCAAAAAACCCTCTTGCCTGACAGCTGGTATATTGTATGCAGTTTTTATATGCTTGCCTTCAGATTAAAACCTGCAACTGCTAGTTTTACAAACCATTTTCTAGTGTTTTCAAAAGCTTTTTAGTTTTGAGTACTTTTAGAAGTAGGGAAGAATAAAGTAATATCTTCTAAATGTTCTCTTTGACAAGTGACAGACTGGCTGATAAGAGAGAATACATTTTTGAGAGTATATAATATAGTCTAGAGCACAGCCTGCAGTTTGAACTGGATGCATGAGAATCAAACTGGTTGTACATACTTTAACTGGTTGTACATACCAGGGTTGTACATACTTGAAAATAAGTTCCATGGAATAAAGTGTAAATTCCATGGAATAAAGTATATAGCATAGTGTCTTATCAGGAAGGAAGATACATGTTTGCATGAATAGGGGCAACTAAACAGCCTGTGTGTAAGAGGCAAGATGCTGAGTTCTACCACCTGTTACTCCTGAGAATTTCTTGTTCAGGTTTTTTACCTGTCTCAAGGAACAACCACATCTGTGGAGTGACCAATATAATGAAAGTAAATGGGGAGGCACCCCTATGAACTTGGAGGGAACACTGAGAATCTGAATAGAATTAAAAAGGAAAGGTTGTACAGGGGAATTATTAAAGAAAATTGGGCACCTGCAGTGATCACATTTCCCCACTTTTGCTTCCTTCCCTCTCCCCCACTTCTCTCAGTCTCTCACTCTTTCTCTCTTCTGCCACCCGCATTCGTACTGTCTCTCTTCCTCTTCCCCCCATCCCATCACTCTTTCTTTCTGTCCCTCATCATCCTCCCAGTCTGCCATCTGTTTCCCCCATCACACAGCAGCAGTGGGGATGACAGCTCTCCTGGAATCACAATGGATCTCCCAACTACAGAGCTTAGGGTTGCCAGCTTCAGGTTGGAAAATTCCTGGAGTTTTGGGGTGGAGCCTTTGGAGGACGAGAGTTGGGAAGCAACCTCAGCAAGATGCAGTGTCATAGAATCAAAAGCAATGTCATAGAATCCAAAATAACTGATCTATGTTTCTGGGAGATCAGTTGTGATGCTGAGTGATCTCCAGCCATCACCTGGAGGATGACAATGGCAGTTTCTCTGGAGGAAATGACTGTTTTGGAGGGTGTGGTTATGATATTATACCATTTTAAGGTCCCTCCCCTCCTCAAACGCCACCCTCCTGAGGCTGCAGCCTGCAAATCTCCAGAACATTCCAGCCTGGCAACCCTATTTTGTTCACACCCAACAACCAACCTACCTACCTTTATCTGCCCCACTCTCTTAAGCTTTCCATCTCCTTCTCCCCTGCAATCTCAGCCTTGGAACACTGAAGTCTTTCTCCATAGTGGAGACTAAAGCCTCCTTTTTACCCACACAACAACCCTTTGAGGTAGGTTAGACCCAAAGTTTGTGACTGGTCCAAACACCCTTTTACTGACAGAACCAAACCTTGGAGCACTCTAGTTGCCTAGCGACAGCCCCTGAAAAAAATTCATTGCTTAAAACTACAGGCACTCCTTTGATCATTTTTATCTTTTTATAAGATTTCAGATTTTTCTACAAACCTAGGGTTCTCTGCAGGTTTGTTGAAAATTTTGTCTTGCCTATTCTTAGTTACATTGGATTTAAAAATCCAAAGATTTGCTGACTTCACTATTGGAATATAAGATATCTAGCTTGAGGAATAAAATAATATGGTCCTGGGAGAATAATTCCAAATAGTTTAAAAGAAGGGAAGTATAATGTTGGGGAAGTGGGGTGCTGGGGTAATTTTGGTTTGATTACAGAATTGGAATTTGGAGAGCAGTTCAAACTTTGATATGATGATGATGATGATGATGATGATTTGTTTTTCTAAGAAAAACTTTTTGTTGCATATACTTGTATGCAGAAGTTTGATGGCCAGATAATATGAAAGGCTCTATGTTCTGTCTTGGCAATGACCAAAAACCTTATTCAATGGCCTGATGTGGCATGTAGAAAGGGAGCTGGTTCTGGCATTGAGATGGGGCAGGGCAAAGTGGGAGAAGAAAAAAAATGAATGAAGTGGAGGCATGACAGCAACATGGCAAACACAGTTCTAAAGACATTTGCTTTCTAGATGAAGCCCATTGATTTAAATGGGATTCAGATCAATGCAGTTAGCATGGTAACAATTAAAGGAGTACAAAATATTTTGGAATGCCAGATTACAAATAGTGCCTGGATGCTAGGAGTCGGCACAGAAACAACCTTAATTAATTAATCAATTAATTAATGCTAGAGCGATAAACATGAATGCTTTCACAATCACTCTAACAGTGAATATGAACACCGATTATACTCACAGTAGAAAGTCATATAAAGAACTAACTTCTTATAATCCTTGTTTAGAAATTAAACATTTTCTTATTTTATCTTCTGTATTAGGAAGCGTGTTTGTGGCCTTCAGACAACTCTTCTTCACGTCCAGGAGCTTCAGAGGTAGGTTTTCACTCATATTTCACTCATACCATATATACTCGAGTATAAGCCAACTTTTTCAGCCCATTTTTAATGCTGAAAATCTCCCTCGGCTTATACTCGAGTATATATGGTAATTCCAAGATGGCGGCCGGAGCTGGGGCTGCTGTGGGGATCTGGTAAGCATGTTGCTGCTTTTTTTCTCACCAGAGAGCTGTAAAAACAAGCTATAAGGACAGCCTGCATAGCATTACAACTAGGGTGTGTGTATGTGTGTTAAAAGAAACCGAGGCATTTATCTCCGAAGGGTTATTGGTGCATTGCATTCTAGATGAATACAATTCTTCATACAGTAGTTTACTGCCAAATACTAATGTTGCTGAAGACAGACTTTTTTGGAGCAAAGTTTAGGCTGGCATGGCTATGAATCCCAGAATTATTCTACATTTGGAGGAAAACAGTGGTTCATTTGTGTTCCTAGAGTCCTGGAAAGCTGCTCATCCCTAATGCAAACTCTGTAAAGCAACTCTATCTCATTGCTCCAAAATCTTCTGTTTTTAGCTGCTACTGAGTCGCTTCCAGCCAAGTTCGAAGGCTTATACTCGAGTCTATAAGTTTTCCAGTTTTTTGTTTTAAAATTGGGTGCCTCCGCTTATATTCGGATCGGCTTATACTTGAGTATATACAGTATTCCATGAAGCATAACTTGCCCCTCATGCTGCTGTTGATTGGCAAATGGGACTGTAGCTTTGATAAATGGAATTCAGAGAAAGTGTCTTCAAATGTATCTTTAACGGAACTGAATGTTAAAATAATCGGTGGGATCTTTAGGATGGGATGGGGTTTTTTTTTAAAGTCCTGCTTTGCCAAGGACAGTATATTGTAGTGAGGGTGGAGAGAACTCTGGTGTACTGAGTCCAGGATTTTTTTATATTCCTGTCATAGGGTGGTGCTGAGAAAGACAGATCGGTTTTTGTTTTTTTTAACAGAGATCATGTTTGGGGGTTAGAAATTTCCTGCTTTTTTGAAATGATTTGTTTTTAATGAGTATGTAAAAGGAATCTTTGTTTAATGATTAGGCAAGGTTGCTATTTTTGTTTCCTATTATAATTGATTTGTTGAAAGAAAAGCCAATGGTCCTTCTAAAATTCTTCCTCTGCTTAATTTGTTCTGTCACTACAACTCTTCTGCTCTTGCTTTTAAATGGCTAGGTTATGTAATGCTTTTAAGAACATTTTCTTATTTTGAAACTATTCCAAGACACTGCTGCCTGTGTTCAGTGTCAGGGTACATGTTTTGTGTTCTCTGTGGGTTACCTTTGTTCCCTATATTAACGTGTTTAGGTTAGACTTTACTGGGTGAATAATAGTTTCTTTGTCACATTACAGATCATGTATGCCCCACGGTCCAGAGACAGGTTTACTGCTCCATCCTTTATGCAGAGGGAACATTTCAGTCGCTTCCAGCCAACTTATCCATACATGCAACATGAGATTGATCTGCCTCCTACCATTTCCCTCTCGGATGGTGAAGAGCCACCACCATACCAAGGGCCATGCACACTGCAGCTTCGGGACCCAGAACAACAGATGGAACTCAACCGAGAATCTGTCAGGGCACCACCCAATAGGACTATATTTGACAGCGACTTGATAGACATTTCAATGTACAATGCGGGCCCTTGCCCACCAAGCAGCAATTCGGGCATAAGTGCAACCAATTATAGCAGTAATGGAAGGATGGAAGGACCACCCCCGACTTACAGTGAGGTCATGGGGCATTATCCTGGCTCCTCTTTTTTTCATCACCAGCAAAGCAATGCACCTCCTTCATCACAGAGGGGAAGCAGACTTCAGTCTCAGCAAAACAATTCAGAGAGCACAATAGTCCCCGTTAAAGGCAAAGACAGGAAACCGGGAAACC
Organism: Sphaerodactylus townsendi; assembly: GCF_021028975.2. NCBI lineage: Eukaryota > Metazoa > Chordata > Lepidosauria > Squamata > Sphaerodactylidae > Sphaerodactylus > Sphaerodactylus townsendi. Next base: position 39,508,037 of record NC_059433.1, on the reverse strand, counting down.
TTGGCTAGGTTTCTTTTCCACGTGCACTTGAAAAGAGACGGGAGAATCAAACGGGGGCATGATGGATGTTTCAGTGCTCCTGTGCACAATATTGTTAAGTTTCATGTAATACACAGTTTAGTAAAACCAAACGTTCAAAACTGTTTTTAGTTTCTGATTCCTGTTGGGGGAATTGCATGAAATGTGGTTTAAGATAATTACAACCTTCCATTCAGTTGGCCACAAACAGTGTTTTTGGAAAATATATTTTTTTTAATAAACTATTTGAATTATTTAAGTCTAAGAGGTAACTTAGCACAGAATATGGCTTGTACAGCCTGTTTTATATTACGCAAATGGCTAAAAGGTGTAGAGAAAGAGTTACTAAGTAAATGGGGGCAAAATTGGCCAGTTTGCTTTCCCCTCCCCATCCCTGAGCGTGGAATTTTTTATCTCATCATTTCTGTTTTGTGTGCCAAGGTATAAAGTTTTTTAAAAACCCACAAAAACAAGATGAATTCAAGGAGTTAATTTGTGTTGTGATACAAGTATGTTAAATTTGCACTATCTTTTAATGTTTTTTTTAAAAAAATATATGAGGGAGCTGTTTAACATTAAGTTCTTCTATATGTTGTCTTTTCACCTGTGGAATGACGATTTCTGAACAACCCTCTTCAGGACTTTGCCCAGCCCTCAAGTAATAATCAACAGTATGAGGCTATTGAATTTAATCTAATATCTACTATTTTACATAAAAATTAAGTAAATGTAAGAGGTCTTTAACATGCTACTTTTGCAATAATTTGCATTCAACAAGCAGTGCATCAAGATGTATTGGAGTTACGGCTGGAAGAAAGGAAAGGTGATATGGAAGTTTACCTCCTGGTTTTAGCTAAAAACCATTTGTTTAGAAGCAGATGGAAATGCTGGACACGTTTGCTTCCCCCCCGCCCAATTATAACAAACTTCTACTGCTTGTTTCCTTTCTCTTTTTTAACAATGCCGTGTCAGCAGGTTTTTATCTCCACTGTAGCCCATCATATATTCAATAACATAACATGGCATCCTACAATAAATGGTATTAAATGCAAGGTGGGTTTTTCCTGTTAAATCACACTTCTGTTGTGCTTTTATAGAATTGTATGTCTCTTAGTGCTGAGGATCCATCTCACTCAAGTGGATACACCTCATCAAGTCCTCTCTTCATTTTACGTTGCTTCTTCAACTGGGTAGGCATCGCTAATGGACTGTGTAGAGCCTGTACCGTTAGAATACTACTGTGAATTGTCTGGCAAAATCAGCTGATCAGGTTGTAACTGGCATAGCCCATCTTTATGCATTGATCTGAATTGGTTACGAAAATCTACAAGCAATCATGTAATTGGTTTAGGATCAGCTGCTTTCTTATTTCATATTGGCTTGCTTTTAGGTTGTGGTTTCAATGTGTAGTAGAACTACAAAATCCCAGTAAATTTGTTCTGTGATATGACATTTGAGAATAATTGGTTATTAATTTTGGTTCTTGCTATCTGTATTGCAGTAAAAGCAAACATTTGGAAGGCAATTTGACGAAAAGTGGTTGTGAAATCAAGAGCATGCACAAAGCACAACAGGCACCTAATATGCAGTTAGCCAATGGACTTAAAAAAAATCTGAGAATCAAGAGTCTTAATTTTGATATTCCACAGAGAATTGTAGTTGCATAGTGGAGATTTCTTTTAGACGGAGTCTCCCTTTTCTACGGTCTTAAGCATAGCATTTTGCTAATCAAAACAGTTACGAGTACACAGACTGCACTATACAAATGTACTGTACTGTAGCTCTTGTTCTATTTGTCGAAGCTTGGAGCTCTGTAGGACTTCCACATATTAAAGTAATGTAGATGAAGCCTGGTCGCTGAACTGAGTCTCTGATCTATGCAGAGTTTTAATGCCAAAACAGCATGTGCGGTGTGTTTTGCTTTTGTTGTCCTTTTGTAAAAATGCTTTCATAAGCCTAAAGTGGCTCATGAACTCAACAATGAGCTGGAGGAGCACTTAAATAATTATTCTAAAAACAGAAGGACTTCGTTTGTAGCTGGACAGAATTTACTTGCATATTGTCCTGAACTAGCTCCAATTTTCAAGCTGCTCTCCTGACTTACGTAGTATCCCTGTGTTGTCTTTATTATCTTCAGTTTGTCACATAACTGTAAATATCTCATGGTAGCTTTAATTCCATGAATTGGCTATCTCAGCTAGCATGAATTTCTGTATCTCTCACACACTGTACCTTTCAATGTAGGTAAAAGTATCCAGGTGACTTGGTAGTGCCCATTTAATAATACCTGAAGGATTGATGTTTAGTGAAAGAGAACTATCAGATATTCTCCAACACCTGTCTCATTTGACCTTTCTGAGAGAAACATCTCAATTAGATGGTTAGAGATGGATCTTGGGTATGAATTAATTCATTTGAGCTGCTATAATGCTTAGAACTCATGTTGAATAATTTTGTGTCTGTAGGAGGAGAGCCCTGTTGTGTTAATTGGTTAACCAGTCAAACTCCAAGGCCTCTGAAGTGAAGCAGTAAGTCATTGGAGCTCTGTTGATCAGACTAGGTACTACCAGGTCAGCATTAGATATTTTATTACATTGAGTCCAAGATTTTCTCATGGAATTTCTATCTCCCAAAAGGGCATGTGCTTTCCTTTAAGGCAAACCTTGAATAACTGTTTCCCACTGATTTGCACACCTGGCTTGATATCCAGATTGCCCTCTTTTTATTCAAGGGTCCCATTCATTTTTGCTCTATCTTGTATGGCTCTGGACTGTTCATGCATTAGCAACGAAGCCCCTGTCTACCTGCACAAACAGCCATTTGTGTTTTGTATCTAAGTATTATAATTGTACACTCTTTATCCCCCTTTTCCATTTATACTTGCATAATCTCCAGAATAACTGTGAGTACTTTTAAATAGTACCCTCCTGGGCCTTACTGGAACAATTTTTTTCTTTCTAGATTCTAAGTATTCAGAGAATTATTCCTGCTGTCATCTTCTAGAAACTCTCGGTGGTTACAGCATCATCCCAGATTTTGCTTGATAACAATAGTTGCTCCAAACCTAGGATGAACATGGATGGCACTGGAAGAGAGTTCTTTTGCAGGTGCTCCTTAATATACTGTTGGTAGGGACCCCTGTAAGTATGTGGCAGATTTTTTTTTTTAAAGGCCAGGGATTTGTTGCGATTCTTTAGTACGAGAAGATTCTTTTCCTCCTTGGCAATTCCTGCTGCGATATGGAGTGACTGTTATTGTTCCTTTTATACTGTGAAAATATCATATTTACCTGAAAGAAAGATGAATATAAAACGACACCCTCTAAAAGGTTGTGTACACATTTTTTAGAAATCATACCTACCTGTAACTTTTGCCCAGATTTAAAAATATCCATCTTTTTCTTGATGGCATATCTAGGATGGGAAAACCAGTCTTGCTTTCAGCTAGACAGGGTACCATGAATGAGTTTCAATATGAAATTAGTTTTTAGGATCCAGATGAAGTGCTGTTGAAATCTGAATTTCAATGTCTAGTCATCTAAAGTGGGCAAAGTATGTTCCAGTAACAAAAATAAACCCGTTACACTTACAGTGATATTCAAGTGTGAGCCTGTTTTTTTTAATAGGAAAAGACTCTATTGGTCACCCTGGAACAAATTAGTAAGCTAGTAGACATTGTATGGACTTGTAGCTATTACCTGCATGACTGATTTCAAGCCAGATATTAGGAGTATATTGGTTTTGAAGATGATCCATTATTGTCTTTCCATTTGTATGTGAAGTTTTAAGTCCCCAGAATTTTAATATTCTGGTATATAACATCTAAAGGAAATATTCTGTACATTTTGTCCATTGGACTTCTTTTTATTAGGCTTGTACACATTGTGGACACCAGTAACCCTTTTTTTAAAGTTTTGCACAAAATACCAGTATTTTAAATGTTCTTTCTTTCTTTCTTTCTTTCTTAGATTAGTCTCTGAAATGGTAGTTATCTCTATGTTATAGGGCTCCTTTTCATTGCTTACAGAGAAAATACACTTGCATTAATTTTAAAATTGTGAGGGATAGGAGACTACTTTTGATCTGTTCTGTAGGTCCTTCTCTTCAATGAAGGCCAATGTGGTTAAGGTTGTGCCATGTTTCTGGATGAGAACAGTAGGAAAAGTCTAGTTCCATCTTCAAAGCTATCAATTCCAAAATGGAGCGCTGAGGCTTACAGAGTAATTTAAGAAATTAGGTTTAAATGGTGGTGTTATACAACTATAGTGCAACCTTAAGTAGAAATATACTTTTAAAAATCCTTTAAAGTCAGTGGCCTTAGAAGGATGTAATTCTGCTTTGGGTAACAATACTAGGGCCCTAATGCCCACTCTTCAAAATGGTTTGGCTTTACAAGATGTTATCAGTGAAAATCATTTACTTTGTAAGACATTTCTCGGGTACAATGCCATAGATTCCACCTTCCAGAGCAGCTACTTTCTCTAGGCGAACTGATTTCTGGAGATCAGTTGTAATGGTAGGAGATCTCCAGCCCACACCTGGAGGCTGGCAACTCTACTTGTACACCATGATCACATGTCACATTCTCCTGGAGGTGGAGGACATCTTCATGGGTGTTTCCCAATCATTCTCAGGGAGGCAGGAACTCAAATCTTGTCATTTCTCATAGAAGGGTTGGGCACCCATCTTGTCCTTCAGTATTTTTCAGGTGTATATTCTCATTTCTTCACTGTTCCCAAGCGGAACAGAACATTTTAGGGGAGCTCTCAGAATCATAGAGTTGGAAAAGAATGTAGAGTGTTGACTGAGGGCACAGAGTTTATGCAGTTTGAGAACTGACTTCTTTGCCAAAATGTTGGGATTGACTTGGGTACCTTTCTTAATTTCCATCTCTATGAATCATCGTTCCAAAGACACCATATAACTTTCTAAGTATTTTAAGGTAACAATTTAAAAAGCTGTTTTCTGTCTTGGTGTGTACATGCATATGTGCAATGTAGGGGGAGTCTGACATTGCAAACCTAGGACCAAAGTAGACATGACACCATCCTTCTGTCCAGCATGGGGACACCACTGCCATTCGAAAGCCTAAAAAGAGTGGTTTAAAAATGTCATGAGGGCCCAATCCTGATCAGGCCTGCCATACAGTAGGATAAAGCATTCCTGTTCATCCTCTCATGTGCCTTTTAAGGTCTCTCTTGTAGCATTTTTAAAATCACCCATTTTAGACTTTAAAATGGTAACTGAATCGCTTAGGTAGATATCAGGATACACCATGTCTAGTTTGACCCTGAGTCTCCTGACAGAATGTAACTGTAGAATTTCTTTGTAAACAGCAGTGTATAACATATTGGATCTTACCTGCTTTTTCATTGATACAAGAAGGAACTGAGTTTCCTCATGGAAACCCCATCCCCAAATGGCTTTTTGTTTATGCAGATTTCACAATTCCCGGCAAAACATTTTTCAGACAAAAGCAGCCCCTTATTTCTCTTGCATCTGTGGAGAAATTGGTAGGATCCAATCTAATGACTTAAAAAACAAACGCTCCATGGTAAACTGTTTCAACCATCTGTTCAAACCCTAAGTTCAAAAAACCCTCATTTTAAGATAAGGTCCAATTAGTTGTAATAGCTCTTCTAGATGTAAAAGCATTACAGCTTTACACAATATTTTGTGATCTTTTTAAGTTTTTCAATGGGATAAATAAAATGGAGAGGAAGATTATTTTGCATCCTGCTCTTCCCTGTCACATAATATTCTTGTGAATGTGTGATATCATGGCATAATAGGAAAAACCAGTCAGCATTCGTGTCCTGAGGGACTGAAACTTTGTACGTAGAACACTGAATTTCTATGGTGGGAATGAAGAATGAAAATGAAGCATGTTTCCATAACTCCTTGGATTCATCTACATGATTTTTACTTTTCAGCATTTGAAATTATGTTTTTTTTCCCCAGAGGAAAGGGGTTTTGTGCATATGAAAAATGTTTAGAATACTAGGACAGTTACTGTGAAAGACATAAGGATATTTCTAGACTGGGAAAAGGGAGAGGGGAGTTGATTGTCAAGAGTATATCAGTCATTGTGCTTGACAACTGTAGGTCCGTCCTGTGTCTGATCGCTGCTGGATTAAATAACAGCCAAAAGATCTGGAGTGTTTGCATCAACGATGACTTCCATATTTGTTGCAAACTGCCCAAGCTAGTTGGTAGGGTTGGATGCAACCAGCTTTTCTGCTGGTGGAAAAGGGAGGAGGGAATCCATACCAAAACAGCTGTGGTAGGGATAATGAGATCAGTGCAGACAAAAGCCTTGAGGGACAGGCAGCAGCAAGGAGAGCGATTAAGCGAGATGGAGTAAAAAAAGTGAGTTGGATCCAGCTTTTTGTGTTTAATCGGCTTCAGGAAGGTATTATCTGGATGCAGCTTACTCACACCTTTTGCCGAGTGAAACTGACCTCCTTAATTGCTTATCCTGTTTTTATAATGCTGTATAGAAACCAGTCTTGTATTTTCATATAGTTGTGACTGCTAGAAAATTGTTCCTTGGTTCCATAGGAACCATTCTTCCCGCCCTTCCCCCTGGCACAACAGTATGATCATGGCCATGCAGACTCCTAGATCTCTGCTGCCCTGAACATACTCTAATACCACACTGTCATTTGTTCTTTTGTCCATGTTTTGATGTAATTCAGAAAATCCAGATTTTTTTTTCATAATCATCTCTTTTTGCTGTTTATCCACCAATAGGCTAAAGCACAGATCCACTGTCTTTTTGATTACTACTTAAACTTTCATAGCTGCAGTATTTTCTGTGGTCCAACTTGTATTAAAAAAAAGAACTATCTTTTTTTTTACTGTGAAAAGAAATGCAAAAACAAGGACAACTCTAGAACCAGCAACTGTGCTAAACTTGCCTTTTGTGAGCTGATGTATCATGTGTTCCCTTTGTACTGAGAAGGCAGTTGGTAGCCTAATTTTTAAGGAACAAACAGTTACTAACTTTGCGGAAGGGAGGGTTGTGTTGTGTTATTTAGGGGACTCTTGTAGAAGCAAACCCTACTATTTTATATAGGCACTGTGGAGAAGAATAAGTGGGAGGAAAAACTTGAAACATTGCAATTAAAATATCCAAACTCATTTTCAGTGACATTTCTCTCTCAAATTTATGTGCCATGCACAAAAATACTTTGAGGTATGTTCTAATGTACTTGTTCCACAAGATTAACCAGTATAGCCAATGGAATTTTTATCTCGTGCTTCAATATGGTGTACACTTGTGTAGCTGCATTTATTGCTTATGTATTCCAATTTTCATGATTTTTCTTCCAGAGATAGCGCAAGGACTTATTTGATGAAGCTGACTAATAGTACTTGTTTATTTCTAGTGTTGAGGTCATTCTGCATTTCCTAGTTGGAGACTGGTCTCAGAGAATGTAGCAGGTATTTGGTCCATTGGATAGCGGGGAAATGAAAATTATTTTCACTTTAATGTCTCTATTGCTTCTTATCTAGTTCCTACTATTCTTCCTCTTTTTTGGGAAGTATTAAACTATTAAAAATTACCCTCCCCAAGGCCCTTTTGATTGGTGCAGAAATGGCCAAGTAATGAAGTGTGCTTCAAGGCAGCAGACTACTGTGATACATACCCAGACTTGCTTATCTTTGTCTGTGGGTATATCTTGGCTCATATTTGCCACAGATTATCTGTGGCTCTTACTTCATGAATGGAAGTTAATGAGTGGCACAACTCTGTTGTTCATGAATGGCACAACTCTATTGTTGCTTGCTATTGCATGTTGTTTAAAATATCCTCTTAAATCACTAATCCTCTTAAATCAAACATCTGAGGTACGGCTCCTTAAAAAAAGGGGACATGGCATGTGCATCTCTCTGAGTAGAGTTGGAAAACAGGAAGCAAATTTGTCTCCTTTTCTTAAATACAGTACAGGATGCTGAGGTTTCCCTCTCACAAAGGACTATTTCTCCAGTTATGTATTAGAATCCTTGGGGGTAGGGAGGAGAAAGGTTTCTGATGCTACTTGTGCCTAGAAGTAGATTTTAAGATACTATATGATACTTGATACAGAGTAAGGCAGGGCATGAGATGAGGGTTTGATCAATGCAATTAGTGATGCTATCTGAGAACTTTCTTCCTAAATTAACTCTAAATAATATAATAGCATTGCTTTTGCTATAAATCTTTCTAAAGAGAGTTTCTTAAACAGTAGATTATGCACAAGTTCATGCATATATTAGTGAATTAGTAAGCATAGTTATCTCTCAATAACTTGAATGAGTTTTGTGCTGCTAGTTATGGTTACAACCAGTGTGTCTACATTTTACTATAGCAGGCAAATACTCCCCACATGGAGCCAAGCTAGGAAATTAGTCCTGTGTGACTCAAGTAGTGGTGTTCATAATTTGGATTGTCCCTCTAGCTTAAAGTGAGACATGTAAGCAGCCATAAGGTAACAGTGACGGTTAAATGGTATTGGTAGGACATGTCTACATAGGGAAGGTAATGTGACTCAATGGAGGAGCATTTACTTTGCATAGAGAAAGTCTTTGGTTTAGCCCCTGCAATCTCCAGTTAAAGGATCTTAGGTAGCAGAAGCTGGGAAAGACCTTTCTCTGCTTGGAGATCTATTGCCAGTTGGAGAAGACAATGTTGAACTAGGTGGTCCTTGGGTATAAGGCAGCCCCATGTGTTCACAGGAGGGTCTAATTGGGGTTGTGTGTGTTTGTACACTGAATCAGTCTGCCCTGCCCCCATGCTTTTAAAAGCATTGTAAGGATCGAAAAAAATGTATATTCTTGGCACTAATTCGTGATGTCACCATAATATCATGTTTTATTGATGACTGATGTTATGCTGCTGTAAGTGGACGGTCAATTGCCCCTTAACATAAATTTTGAAAATATTGATGCTCAGTGCAATCCTTTACCTGCTAATCACCATCAATACAAAATGTTAAAGCTACAAATAGGAAGCCCTAATACTTTATTTAAACCATTTTACTTCTGTTTCTTGTATGAGAGAAGCCGAAAGGGAAGGCTGATGTATCTCTAAACCTGTAACATGCAACATGGTCCTTCCGATTGGAGGAGAGCCCTTTGTTCCAGTCCCACCCATAAACCACGCTTATTTAGGTTGCTATTCTATGCTTGCTTGCTTGGAAACAAGTTCCTCTGGACATCAGTGAAAACATCTTTCCATTCAAGTTTGTACAGAAGCGAGATATTAATAGCTATCTTGATGCTTTGTAAAAGAATGTTGTATGTGTTAGGTTTTTGCGAGAGGCTTTTGGCTCTCTCCCCCTTCTCATTCTTGTCTTAGTTGATGTTCTACTCATCTCTCATTGTAGATCTTGAGCAAATAGGAACTCCGCCCCCTGCATGCTCTAGCCTTGTTCTTTCAAAACCCATTGAAGTCAGTGCAAAGACTTCCACTGACTGGGATGGCTCTTGGAATCGGGCCTTGCACTGCCACTTTTGTTGTGCCTCACTTAAAATGGTGCTTTTTTCAGTCTCTTCTCTTCCGTTTGTCTCTTCTGATTTTGATTTGTAAGGTGCTGTATATAACTTGAATATATTATGCACATATCCTACCCAGTGGGTAGAACAAATACAAAACCATTGTTAATAGTGTAACATAATGTAACATAATGTACAGAGGATAACTGTTTTTGACACACAGGGCATAGAATTTGTGAATGCCTGCTTGCATGCTTTGTCCTTCTTTTATAACGGAATTTGCTTACAAATGACACAACATCTATGTATTTTTATTTTCTTATGAAATATCAATATACTTATAAGGCGAAAAAAGGAAAGCTTGAACAAACCACTTTTGATTAGCCCGTTGGTCACAACTGGTTGTCTGATGCATTTTCACTGTGAGGAATCGTGTGTGTGTGCGTGTGTTTGCAAGTGTGTATGTCTCTTTTAAAAGATTAAAAAAATCTCAGCTTTAACGTTGTTGCTAGCTGCTGCTTTTATTCGTTGCTTTATTGTTATGAAATTGGACCAGTGTTGGTCACTTTCCCCTTCAGCTATTCATTTGTCATGTCAACATAAAGATGGGCCAAATCCCTCCCTCCCTGTTATATTCCTTGTATTCCTTCTCCCATCCAAACACTTGCCAGGATCAATCCTGCTTAGCTTCCAAGATCATGTGATATTAGGTCAACCTGGGCTTTCCAGGTGAGGCCGCATTTGAAAAACCAGCACTTAAATTTTAAGAGTTGATTGAAGTGGGAGCTGGCTTCCAAGCCCACTTGTATGAAATGCAAAATGAATAAAATAGATTTTTTTTATTTTGAAAAAGCATGAAGCTGTAGTTCACTTCTAATGAAGGGTGGGTCTAGGGCAGGGGTGGGCAACTATGGCCCTCCAGATGTTCGTGGACTACAATTCCCATCAGCCCCTGCCAGCATGGCCAATTGGCTACTCTGGCAGGGGCTGATGGGAATTGTAGTGCATGAACATCTGGAGGGCCATAGTTGCCCACCCCTGGTCTAGGGGGTGTATGTGCTAGACTCTTGTTTTCCTGTCAAGTCTCAGTTTGGGCAACAGCAAATGATGGACAGGTTTGAGCAATACTGTAACACTTCTGAACATTGCATTGACCTGAGTACTAGCTTCGTGCACATTTGGTTTAGTTCACAAGTGTTCCCATCTGGATGGGGTTTCTTAAGTTCTCCTTTCTTCTTTCTGTGTGGTTAAAGCTGTCTTTCTGAGTTAGCAACTGGGTTCTTGGTGCCCATCGCAAATAGATCTTGGTACTGTTTGAAGTTATAACAACTTTTGAAAGTTGCAGGTTACAGTTCTTCAAACTGTCCTTCCCCAAGATACCCTTTTTCTGGTCAAGCGAGGTGTCATCACAGCTGGTAGAAAGGGCCTTACATATTGCAGAAATTTAATGAGTAATTCAATGCAATATTTTGCTTTGGGGATTTTTCAGATTTTTAGAGAGGAGTTAGTTGTTTGCAGAAAACGGATGAAGAAAGAAAATATCTTTCTGTGTGACAGGTGCTATGCACAGCAAGGTTGTCTTGGCAATACAAGTTCGCCATCTGTCCACACTGTGCCCTGTTTCTAGAGCTTGGACTTGTTAGACAAAACAAATACCTCAAAAAGACAGGGCAAATTTTTAAGTTCGGGAGCCAAATAAATATGGTAACACTATTATTTTTAGGGCTTGCTCCTTGGTTCAACTCAAGGAATTCACAATCAGATTCAGAATAATCTTTTAAATACTAGAACAGGAAACTCATTTGCAGGGCTGAATGATAAGTTGGCTGTGACTTGTCTATATTCTCTAACCTTGAATAAGTAACAGAGGCTTCTGCAGGTTACAGTCACTTCAATTGTCCTTATCAGCTTCTCTCCTCCTTTCACTCCTGCAATCCTGTATCACTAATTAATGGCTGGCTGCTCTGGGCAAGCTTACTCATGTTCTCGAGAGTATTCTTGACTCAGCGATTAATAGCTGAGTTTATAGTTTCTCAACTGACTTGCAGTTTGGTGTTTTAATATCTTTTCAAGAAATACCTACTTATATTCTGTACCAGGGTAATAACTGCCTCTAGCCCCTTCCTCCAGTTGCGCTGTTTGGGCCTTTGCATATCCTGACAGATTGTTGTCTTCTTCTGTCTCCACACTCATGCAATGATATATAGGTAGTCCAATAATTATTAATTTGGGGGGGGGGGGCAGCATATTTGAATTTTCAGAATTTTACTGTGCTGACCTCTGCTCTATTTGCACTGTACAGTGATGATGTTTTCTGGAGGAGAAGAAATCTAGCATGTTAGTGAAATATATGCTAGAGGTTGGGGAGGGGTTCTAGAATGTGAATTGCTGATTGCAATAAGAAATGTTACATACCCAATGGACCAAATAAGATGCTGCCTCCTTTTTAAAATAATACCATTCTGCTTTGAAACTGCAGTGATGAAAGGTTATGACAGAACCTCCAGAGCAGACATGGAGCTCTGTATTCATGTTTTCCCAATTATTAGAGGCATCCTGAACTTTAGAACAAACTTTAAAAAAAAACCATGCCAAACCCTTTCATCAGCAAGGATGAGCACTCTGGACATGTTCTCAGACAGTACAAAATTCAAAAAAAGTGTTACTTTATTCAGGTAATTCTTGCTTTATTTACAGTTCACATTGTCAACAGAAATGGATCATTATGTATCTTCATAGAGAACTTACTTGCAGAGAATTCCATGATGGTCTGTACACACACTTGGTTATTAGATATTCAGTTTTTCATTGGATTTATGCCTGCTTTCACTACATTGACCATTTTTTGTTTCGTGTTAATTTTGCAGCATATGATGCATATTATACAGTAAAATGAGTATGATCTGTCGCTTTCCACTCTGGGTCATATGTCCTGCTTTTATATGTGTCTGATTCTTTTGTTCATTTAATTTCAAAATATTAAGAAAACACTATCCACAATATTTAATCATTTCATTTTGTTTTGGTTGGTTGGTTTTAAGCTAGCAGCTGGTATAATGCAGTGGCTAAAAGAAGGAGCTGTGGTCTGGGAGATCCCCAGTTCAAATCTCGCCTCCGCCATGATGAATTTACTAGGTGGGCTTAAGGCAGGCCATTTTTTCTCAGCCCCCATCTGCAACATGGGGATAATACTTGCCTACCTTACAGGGCTGTTGTAAGGATTACAAGGTAATGTAAGTGAAGCGCTTTGAGCGCTCTAAGTGCTATATACATGCTAAGTATTATTTTATTATTATAATTATTATTTGAAAGTAAAAAGGAAAGAACCATGTTTTATTGGAACTTCTTGATAGCAGTTCATGTGAAGCTACAATGAACCTAGCTTGCTTTAAACAACTTTTTGTTCCCCTTCAACCTAATCAATTTGCTGCTTAATTTCTAATGTAACTTCTGGTTATATGTAGAACAAGATTTCATCAGTTGTGTATCTGCCTCCTTTTAACTGAGCAAATGGTGATGTTCTAGTTTTTAGACCTAAGGTCTGTTATTGCAATACTTTTAAAGGAAAATGTTGCTCTAAGTGCTGTTGTTAGTTTTAAATACAGATTTTATGCTTGTTCTTAAGAAGCTGTGGTCAAACCACAAGACAAAACGATTAAAAACAAATAAATTAATTTGTCTCCTGTTCAGATTTTTTCCCCGGTCTGTGTTCTGAAATTGTCGTTATGCACAAGCCTAAGTGGTATGTGCCAAGATCCTATACAAGCTGGTCCACAGAAGTAGTTTTTGTGCAGCAACCTGGAAAATGACCTCTATGAACTATCTTTACAAGCTAATGGAGCTTTTTCTTAACTCTGCTTTACAGAGTGCTGGGGCTAAAGGACTTGCTAATTATCAGCCATCCTGGCAGCAGCACCTGAAGTTACAGGTAGGAGGCTGGGCCATGGGCATGTTTGTGCTAAGGCTGGTTCAGCCTCCAGTATGAGTGGAAGGTCTCTAAGTCCAGCTTGGGAAAATGTGCTGAAATCATCCTATGCCCTTCACAAAGGAATAGTTTGATAGGTGAACTGAGTTGCAGAAATACATTAGGGAAATAATGAGGAATATGCCTTATGTGTTAAATCTTTGTTTACTTATTTTTTAACCCAAATCCAAATTATTTATTTTGCTGTTTCTCCAGGATATATCTCACAGCACTAATTTTGTGGTTTAATTTTTTTTAGTTTCCAGCTTTTGTTTTGTGAATTCTTCTAAAAGAGGATAACCACTCAATTGCATTCTCTCTCTCTCTCTCTCTCTCTCTCTCTCTCTCTCTCTCTCTCTCTCTGTGTGTGTGTGTGTGTGTGCGCGCGCACACGGGTGTGTTTAATTTTGGCCCCAATTCTCAAAAGTGCCAGCTAAATGCAAAACATCCTCATTTCTTGAGAATACTTTGATCCTTTCTTTAATCTGCTTTTTATTCTTGTTATATTTATTTGAATTATAGGACACCCACTTGATTGTACTGCCTGTTGACTGACTACAGGCAAGGTACCTCAAGGTAGGGGTTTTCCAGCTGGCTGATTATTTCCCTGTGAGGTAAAATGTTCTGGTTTCTCTTTCAACTCTCTAAGTATCTGGATATTCATTGAGTACCATATTTTTAACATTCTGGAGCCTTTTCTAACTAAAGCTCATTTTCTAATGAGGCTTGGCTGCTTAGACAAATAATTAATGAGACTTCTTTTTCATTATCACAGTTTTGATCTGTTGTACTTTGAATGAGCTCTAATTGAAATGTGCAGTTAAAAAAATCCCTAGCCTCCTGGTTCATCTCCTGAAGTGACCCCATTTGCACGCCTCTTAATGGGACCTATTTTTATTTTTAAAGTCTGCTACTTCTAAGAGATTCTAGCTCTGCTTATTATAATTTCCAGCATGGTTATTAGCCAAGTTAAGTGATTAGGTAGATAAGAAAGTTTACAACATCACAGGCTCACTGCACAGATAAAAAAGAAGAATTATTAGGTGTGTGACCCTTGACAATGTGGCATGTAAATATGGATGCTGACTGGCCCTAGAATTTATTTATTTTTGTTTCCTGTTTTTCAGCCCAAATTAACTCTTGTATCGACTCAAGGAATACTCCCCCCCCACACACACACACATCCACACACACAGTAAAATAACAAGATCACAAGTGTTTGTTAGAAAGGTAATTCTGGGCAGAGGTGGATTCAGCACAATGACTTGTTCTTGTGCCTCTGATTGGCTCCATCTTTGGCAAATGGAATCTGAAGGCAAATGGCTTTCAGCTGGAGTTACTTCAGACAAGATGGAAACGGTGCCTTTCTGCTCACCCCCTCTGCTCATTTCATCCATGGCTCTGTGGTATAGTGACTGCACTGGGATTCAGGGGATCCAGGTTGAAATTTTCATGTAGCCATGAGCTCATTATGTGACCTTGGGCCAGTCACTGTTCATCAGCCTGGTAGGTTGTGAGGATGGAGTGGAAGAGGGAAAAAACATATGTCCTGAGTGCCTTGCAGGAAGGGCCTGATAAATTGTTGAAGAGATTTGGAAGAATGGGGGTTTCCCCTTCATAGCCCTATTGTACCTTCTTCATCTGGCTCAAAATCATATTATCAGGAGTGCTGAAGAGTGCTGGGGCTGTTTGAAACCGGCTTTTAAAATAGTAATAGCAGGTTTCTACTACATTCAGTTTACTAACAACTCCCATCCACAAACCTCAACATGTTTTCCAATTCACTCTTTTTGGAAGAAGGCAATTTCCTATAAACAAGGTAGGTTCTGAAATTCTTGGCAGGCCTGCATTGTCTGACCAGAGGCTCTGAGTTGGTTAAGCCATATTCTAGGGCACTATACACCTCAGTGTCATTGTTTCCACGGTGCATCGTATAGCAGGTTCAATAATACATCCTTAATTTTGTGCAGTATGGAAAATAAAGTTATACTAGCTTGCCTAAGGCTGTTTCCGCACGGCCGTCGAGGCGCCTCCACGCCGGCAAGAATTCTGCCGGCGTGGAGGCGGAGGCCGTTCGCATGCAAGCATGTGGGCGGCCTCCGGAGAGGCCGGCAGATGCGCAGGCGGCTCGCATGGAGCAGCCTCTTCTTCGTCCCACTCACCTTGTTTGTGGCCTGCTGGCGTGAATTACCATCGCCAGCTGCCCTCCGACCTCCAGGGGTCGGAGGACAGCATGTATGGGCTTCCGACGGCCAGCAGGCCAACGAAACGGGTTCCCAGCGGTGCTGTTCGGGTCACACCTGTTCGCGCAACACACTGTCGGGGGAAAAACAACCCTTTAAAGGGTTGTTTTTCAGGGCGGCCTGACGCCGCCCTGGGGGAGGAGGAGCGACGCCAGGTCAGCGCTGCTGCTTAGCAGCAGCGACGCCAGGTCAGCGCTGCTGCTTAGCAGCAGCGCCGCCTGTGCGAATGGCTCCCTGGGGACGGCATTTATCCCGTCCCCAGGGCGCCATTAAAGGGCCGTGCGGAAACGGCCTAAGAGAGCCATATTGATGTGATGATTCAGGTGTTGGACTAGGTAGGACCTGGGAAACCCTGGTTCAAATTGCCACTCATGCCATGGAAACTTGCTGGGTGACCTTAAGTCACACACTTTCACCCCAGGCCCTGGCTAGTATGTGGATGGGAGACCAAGGAATACCATGATGCAAAGGCAGGCAGTAGCAAACCAACTCTGAGCGTTCCTGGAAAATACTAGGGGGTCACCATAAGCCAGCTGTGACTTGATGGCAAAAAAAGAGCTTAGTTAATATTCCGTTACAAGTTTTCCATGCTGCCTAATATGGTTTCTGATGTGCTGACTTAATTGCTGCCAGGTTCTAGTTGGCTTGTAATTGAATAAACTCACCTGCATCGTATGCAAACTTCTAGACCATTGCACCATGCTGTGGTTGGGATAAAGAAAGAAGTTTAGTTAAGTGTCTGTGCCAGGGGTCTGCAACCTACGGCTCTCCAGATGTTCATGAACTACAATTCCCGTCAACCCCTGCCAGCATGGCCAATTGGCTGATGGGAATGACAGGAGCTGATGGGAATTGTAGTTCATGAACATCTTGGGAGCCATAGGTTGCAGACCCCTAGTCTATGTTGTAGTGCAATAATTAATATAGATCTTACTTGTTGACTTTGGTGTATCCATACTGATGGAAGATAGAGGAGGAAGGGCAATCCCACCTGATCCATCTTTTTTAATGCAGTCCCCTTTACCTGTGTAACTATCTGGATGGTCTTTGTTGTCCCAGCAATACTCCATACAAAAGATATACAAACAAGAGTGTTTCCTGATGACCAGAGAGGATAAGAAATTCATGGGGCAGTAGCCACATTTGGCTAGTCCATCCAGGGGCCCTAGCAACAATAATTCAAAATGTTCTTTAAGAGTGGGACCATGACTCAATGGTAGAACATCTGCCTTGGATGTAGAAGGTCCCGTATTTAATTCCTGGCATCACCATTTAAAACAGTCAGGTGGCAGGTGATGTGAAATCCTGAGACTCAAAAGATCTGCTGCCACACTCAGAAGACAATACTGGCCTTGATAGAGGCATTATCTGACATGCCTAGTAGCAGCTATGAACAACAGAGCTGGAAGCAGTACTTGCTAAAAGGTGTAGCTTGACAGGACAAAAGCCATGAAGAATTTTGGCCTTGGTTTGACTTGCTGAGTGATGCAGCAGTGAATGAGCATACTTAAGTCTCAAACATAGTATATTTTATAAATTTAACTTCTGTGTCATGTGTTTAACACAACATTCATGTCCTGTTCAGAAATGCCTCCAAACACCTGTGTGGTTCCATGGAACTCATGCATTTGTTCTTGATAATTGTTCTACAAGCCTGTTCATCTGCTGGTAATCTCATACTGGTCTGTCCTGGAGGGCATCCCGATTGTGGACTCCTGGATTCAGCATTAGATGGCTGGACAGGAATAAAAAGTGGTTAACATGCTGTTGGGTTAATCGCTGCTCTTATGGTTTTCATAAGTTGGAAATAAATAGTGGTTTCTGGTTATAGTGAATAGCAAAAAGCTGTGAAGTTATCTGCCTCTAAATTCTGTCATGGTAAATAGTAAAACCTCTCATAGTATTTAACCATTTGTCTAACTATATTATCCTTGTGTCCCTTCTGTCTCTCAGTGTCCAAGCACAATTCTTATGGAGGGAGGCTACCCAAGTACTTTTGTGGAAGAATCCAATTGTATCTGTACATCCTTGTAAACTTGTGGGTCTCCTCCATAAGAATATATATGAAGCCCTAAGAATTTTCTGTCCACTACAAGATGCTGGTCTTATATGAGTTTTAACCCCTGGCACTAGAGGAGGGCACTCTGCAGTGGAGCAGTCCTTCCTCCAAAGAGCTCAGAGCAGCATATGGGATTCCCTACAGCCTTTTATGGTGAGTTAGACTGAGAAAGAATGACTGGACCAAGGTCACCCAGTACGCCTCATGGCAGAGTGGGGATTTGAATCTGGGATGCTTCAGTCCAAGCGTAGCTCTCTAACAGAATGAGAAATGCTCCTCCAGATTCTGGGAGGTATTAGCATTTTAACAAGAGCAGCCTCGGAGTTGGTGTATTACAGCTTTACTTTGTCATATTGTCCTGCATTGTCCTCCCTTTGCCTCATGCTACAAGGCACCGAGCCAGAACAGAGCAATAGCTTAGTGACAGCAACGTTATCTTTTTCCTCCCTACTGCATGACCGAGTAGTGCCTCAGAGCTGAAGAAGCCCCTGCATTCTACCCCGGGCTTCAGCTCATTCCAGTTTGTTTTAACTTTTACCGATATTACAGAGATTGACAGTTGTGTAAGTGGAAAATTCCAATTTAATCTAGTGTGGAGTGTGCCACAGACATGGGCTCAGACAGCTTGACCTACATTTAACCTGGCACAGCAGGAATCTCTTAGTCAGAAAAAAAGAACTGATTTTTTTCCCCTTCTCATTGCTGAGAGGATTTTACTGGAGCTGATGGTGTGTGTAGTTGCGTGCACGCACATACAGCTTTCATATGTGGTCAATAAGTGTTTTCATTCTGGAAATCTGTCATAGGCTGAAGATCAGGAGTGCTTCCACAATGACTCAGCATGGATGAAAGCCTGAGTGCTTTGGATAAACAGATCCTGCTGTTCTACTGAGTTCACAAATGATCATTCCATTGCATTCCTCAATCATGACCAAGAGAATTAGTTCAGCAGAATAATCTGATTTTGGCACATTGCCATTAAATGCGACTGAATAATTTGTAATCCAAACTCCTTGGTTTAACTGGGTTTCAAACCTATTTACCAATTGATATCAGCCTGGGTTACAAACCTATTTACCAATTGATATCAGCCTCACTGACAATGATGTTTTTAACAAGGGGTCAGCCCCAACATGTCAGTGTTTCTAAATTTTTTGGTCTAAAACATTCATGTTCTTTCTTTCCAAAGGACGCTGTGTGACTAACAAAAAGAGATAAACACCAAGACAAAAACTAAAGCAATTCAGGAAATAAGTGTTTAGATTTTAAAAGTCTCAACTACCTATAAATCATCTTCAAAAAATTCACCCATACTTTTACTTTAACTATCTGCCAACATTAATCTCTGTGTTATTATTCTAAAAGTCACCACGCTGAATGTAAAATTATCATCCCAGTAATCATTTCAACAGAAAACCCTGGGAAAGATCCAAGTTTTGAAAGATTTGTGTGGAAGAAGAGTAATAAACCATATCAGGATGGGATGAGCACATATCAAGAGCTTGCCTTCTGGTTGAGGACAGCTGAGAGTATGCATGACAATGGGATTGAGATTGCACATTAATTATGCCATGAGAGATGGTTCTTCACATATGTGGCCCTCAAGTCATGAAATTATCGAGCATCTTGGAATGATTCGGAAGCAGACTGAAAGCCTCTTGGATTCAAAATAATGAAAATTTGACCTGCATTGCTTGACCCCCTTCCCCCCCCCCCCCCACACACCATTCCTTTGCTGGATGAAGTAATTAAATGAAGTGATCAAAACCTGCTCATAGATCTGGCCCTATTAACAACCTTGTCCAGCTCTAATTAGAAATCATTCACCATCATGACTAAGGTTGCCTCTGTCCCATAAATTCTGGCTGAAATTGGTCAAGGGCACAGGTGTCATTTAAGTATGCCTGTAGTTGCTCTGCTACTGTCACTCAATCCTCTTCTTCAAGAACGCTTAAGTTTAACACAGGCTTATAGCTGATCAAATGAGCCTTGGCCAGGGAAAGCTCTTGGAAACAGCTGCTGCCTTTGAGAGGTGTAGGATAATTCTCCTCCAAAGATAGATTAATACTGATTAGAGTAGCCGTTATTTTATTTATTAAAATATTTATATGCTGCCTTTTCCCAAGGCAAATGATGCATAATTAAAGCATCAGCCAATAATAACACATTGAATTCCTTCTAATAAAATCTTATCTTGACAGGACAATTAATAGCATATGTTTAAAGTTGGAATTTTTGTTTAAATGTTCATCAAACAGCTATAAAGCCTGCCAAACAGGTTTACATTGCATAGCAAGCAGCTAGGCCCAGTTGAGTGACGCGAATTTGGTGGTATCAAGTGGCTGCTGCCAAACCAAGATTTGGCCATGATGAATCCTCTCTCAAAGGCCAAAACGATCCAGGAAAGCACCCTGCCAACCCCACCCCCTTTTATGTATGAAGCCTAGAATGCTGTCTTTGCCTGGCAACGGTCACTGAAGGAATCCATTGCTTAAAGCTACATCCATTAAAGCTAGTCACTCCTTTTATCATTTTGGGAGTTTTATTCCCCTGTAGTTTTAAAATTTCATATTATTCTGAAAATTTGGGGCATTTTTCAGGTTTGTGGAAAGATGTCTTGCCTGCTCATAACTCTAATCACCAGATCAAAGTATCCTCAGATTTTGCCAACACAGCATCTCATTTCTCCCTCCCCACTGTTTCTTCTTTTCCTACTTTCTTCTTTCTTTTCCACCTAACAGCCAACCAACCTTTAGCTGCCTCTGTCTTCAGCCTCCCATAGCAGTTTCTGCCTAAGAAAGCTGTAGTTCAGTTGTGCAGAGCCAGCTGCTGGGCCAGGCCTACTTGCATGTTAGGGAATCCTGAAGGACTTCTGTGAGGACACATCACTTCCCCATATTTCCCTCCTTTATTATTTCCTCTTTCCCTCCTCCTGGCAACCCCCATTCCTCTTTTCCTACCTCATTTGGTCCCTTTTATCTGCCTCCCATCTTCAGCTGTATTTATGATTTACTTCATTTGTACTTCACCTTTGTCTACGGTGGAGAACAAAGCAGTCAACATTATTCTCATCTTTTGTTTTTTATGTGCACAACAACCTTGTGAGGTAATTAAACTGAAACTATGTGAATGTTCAGTGAGCTTTCACAGCAAGAAGGGAATCTGAACCTGCAGCTCCAACATCTGACTCTGAAACTCTAACTACTATCCTATGCTGGCTTTCACAGGGCAGCTGCTGTTGAACAGTAGCAAGCTGCCAGACCTAGCTGAATCTTGCAAGTCAGGTGGTTTGGTGGGTGGACTGTAGGACATTGCATTCTGCTCAGGCCTCTTCCCCAAACAACTTCCTTTCTCAGACTTCACAACAAAATCTCCGAAGTACGAAACCAGGCATTGGAGAATCACAATCTTGTTGCATGTAGGTTCTGCCCCTACATTAACTAGTTTTGCTTTTACAGCCCTTTGCTCTGAGCCCCTAGGGAAGGGCATTATAAAAAAATTGAATGAATGAATAAAGACATAGGATAGATAAGAAATTACTTTCACAGAACAAGCTAGGTCAGTTGCAAGTTTGGATTTGATTTTTGAGGTAAATCACACAATGTTCTAAGTCAAAACTAGGAGTGACTATTAAGCACAGTTATTGCAGTCCTGGGTAATTGGAGGACAAGGGAGACAATATGGACATACTGTAATTAAGTGCGTACATCATGCTTGGGAAAATACATTAAATGCCAAAATGTCACGATTTAAAAGGATCCGTCGCCAAAAAGATAAGTATTCATTTTCTCCAGCTGGCACTGAAACTGCCAAACTGGCACTGAATCCTAACAAGTGGCAACCCAGAGAGAGGGTGTAGTCCAGGGATCTTCAACCTTGCTGAACCTCCAGGTGAGTTTTGAATTTAGATATTGTTGCCCATGAGTGGTGGGACCTACCACAAAATGGCTGCCCTGGGGCACATTTACAAGATATCGAGAGTTTCCAAGTCACACATCTTCTTGTGTTGGGGCAGTTATTTCTGAATGAGTGTTTCCTACCAGCCAAAAGGTGGTGCCTGCTAGAGTTTCCTATAACAATTTCTATTCCAGTAATGTGGAATATAGCCAGGAGTGGCCCTTTGCTTTGAGAGAGAACCAAGCAGGCATCAGAAAACACCGTGATCCCCTGGCAACCATGTGGAGGGATCACTGTTGTAATCCAATGCAACTGAACCCAGGGATTACACATGTGTTAAGAATTGACTTGTCAGGCTAAAACTATGTGATAGGCAAACCCTACATTTTAGCTCATCTCTCCTGGTCACATGACATCAGAAAACTAGTTCTGTGTCACCTACAATACAAAATTGGTGATGGGTGGGGACACACATAGGGTTTCAGTCGTAGATCACATTTGCCAGAGGTGTTGTGGCTCTGTAACAATTTAAAATAGTAACAAGAAGAACTCCTATGTATGAAGTCACCATTGGGGGGGGATTGGACTGTGAGGGACATGACTGGCAATCATTCAGCCAGTTGAACTCTGGATTCCTACCTAAACCTATACTTAATCACAGACTACATACCAGCACTCTATGCAATGGCTATACAAGCAAAATATGAGAACACAGAATAGGTACAAAGTGATGTATTTTATTGGATCAGTGTATGCAAGATGCTTCTGAAATATGAATTCTTTGGGCAATAGTACACATTACAAGAATATAAAATAGAAGTCAGCATCTGTAAAGAATTGACAGAAATTTACAATTCCTTGTGAATCTTACGGTGAACAAGTTGTTGAGAAAACTAGACCCAGTGGAAGTCTGAAAGGATCCAAGCAAAACTTTTGTTGCCAAGATGCTTGTTTGTTTGCAGCAAGTATGTTAGTATTTGTTCCAGAAACAGTGCCAAAGCCTTTGAACCTCCAAAGAATTCTGGCTTGTGGCTCCAGATGCTGGGCCTTAATTAAGGTGAATGAGTACAGATGGATTTGGTATTTGCTAGGAAATTTTGTTTGGACCTAGAAATGGACTTTTGGATCATATTTGATCTTGTCCTTTGTGAAACATTTCACTTGGTTGAATCTTGCTAACTTTTTCTTTTGGTGCAAGGAGGTTTAATCACGCCTGATTTCCCTCCTCACGACAGCCCTATTTTCCATGGCTCTTTGTCCACTTGGGTCCCACAATCCCTGGCATACTGTCTTCAAAAATCAGAAAGAAGTTCCTCTTTGGACCACATAAAAAGCTAGGAGGGCCCGATTCATCAGTTGATATCCTTGGGTTAAATCAGGCATGTAACTTCTACAAGGGGAAATTTTTTAACCAGCCAGATTAATAATTTAGTCAACAATACAAAAAGAATACCAGAGGCAAAATGAAAAAGGAGTGTTTGTTTTGTAAAAGGGACAGTCTAATCCATAAGTCAAAAACAAATCCGATGAGGCTAATCACTATCTGCAGGTAAATATTGCTATTGATTTGTGCCTTTACATTAAAATCCCAGAGCTAAACAAAGCCAAAGGCCACCAAAATCTGGGCTTTGTGACAAAGGAGGATTCCCTATAGCAGGGGTCGGCAACCTTTACCACCCAAAGAGCCATTTGGACCCATTTTCCACGGCCCCAAAGATCTACCAAGCCGGAGAGGCGGCTTCGCATGGAGCCGCCTCCAGTTTAGCCCCTCCACTCACCTTTCCTTCCAGTGCTGCTCTGGAGTGCTGGAGGGACACGCCCACACTACCCTCCAGCCTCCAGGCCACACGGAGCCGCAGTATAAGGCTGAAAGAGTCGCTGGTTGCAGACCCCTGCCCTATAGAGTAGCCTCTTCCCCCTCCACAAAAATTACTGCTTAATCAGGACTCTTGTGTCTCAGCACTGTGTCCAGGCATTCCAAAAGCAAATAGTTTCAGTACACTCAAAGAGGTCATTAATGTAATACAAATGTTCTCCACCATCACCTGGATTTCATGGTTATGTGGGAAAAACAAGGATAAAGACAACAGATCGAAGGGGAATTGATATCTACCAGAAAACCAGAAATATCATGGAGCACCTGTGCATACCCTGCGGTGTAATATGGTATTTATTATGCAGCTACACATTTACTTTTCAGAACAGTAATGTTAGTGCTTTGGGAAGAGCTGCAGTAAACAGAAGTCAGTCTTGTGTACAATAACCTCTACAACAGGGATATGGAGCAGTTAAAGAAAACAAATCACTGGATGTATGTTACATAATTGCTTTAAAAGAACTATTTTGACAAATATAAATTATTCTCAACATGACCAATTGGTGAATACATAAATCTAGGGACCGAAGTCATGTATAAACAAGACAGATTTTTCTATAAACTTGAAAAAGCCCCCAGATTTGCAGGAAAATCTTTTTAAACTCTCCCATAACAGAAGCATTACCACCACCTTTGAGAAATGATGCTCTCAGACCTCAGTGGCCACTATGGCGGTTGCTAAGCAACAGTAACAATATTGCAAGCCTTCAAATCTTGGTTCCCATCTGTAAAAGGTTGGGGAAAAGTCCTTTCTAGGACTATGTGATTTCCCAGTCGTCTCTGCTCCTCCTCCTCTTCAGGAAGGACTCATTGAACTAGACCCTGCAACAATCACTGGGCAGTTTGCTACGACAATTCGCCTGTGATGTGGCACTGGTTACTGAACTACTTACCTGGGCCCAATAGAAGCTTATACACAACTTGTAAGACTTTGCCAGACCTGGCAGGGTCTACCACACAACTCAGCTGAGTGACTTGCTACTACATGACTTTTCCAACTGGGGCAAACTTTTCCTAGGGAGAGGCTGCCAGGGAGAAGAAAGGAGGAAATGCTAAGAGTCAATATGGAGTAATAGTTACAAATGTCAGATTAGGATCTGGGAGATGGAGGTTCAAATACTCACTCTGCCATGGAAGCTTGATGTGAGCTTGCGCAAGGGACTCTCTCCCTCCCTAACCTACTTCACAAGGCTGTTGTAAGGACAAAATGGGAAATTATGTAAAGTGCTTTGGGTCCATATTGGACAGAAATGTATGGTGTAAATGAAGTAAAGAAATAACAACATTGAAAGTGGGCAGATGGAAGAAACTTTGGTTGGTGTATGGGAAGGAGAGAAGAAAGTAGGTAAAGGGGAGAGGAGATGGCGGCTGCCAGAAAGACAAAATAGCATGAAGAAAAAGACAGAGAAAAATGAATAAGCCATGCAAATGCTTGCAGATTTCCTGTGCATGCATATAACATTTGTAGCAACAGTGTTTGCTTTAACTCCCCTTTATTATTTCAATATACTGCTAACAGATCCCTTTAGGCCCCAACATAAAAGCCTAACAATGATGTGGCATAAGTAACTTAATCCAAATTATGAGGTTTGAAATATTAATCCCATCAAGCTCCAGTTGCAGAGGATAAAATAAATTAAAAAACACTTAGGAATTACAGTGGTTGAAATGATGAGTGACCCATTCAATATTTCTGTTCAGTGCTACTTGAACATAGGTGGTGCAGAGCTCCAGGGAAGGTCCCATGAAAATGAATGGTTATTGTACGTAGCACTAGCAACAACACACTGCTCCCAATTAGTTTTGTTTATTTCGATTTATAAATCAACTGAACTAATTTGACATACTTCCCTTATCACCAGTTAAAAATTTCAAACTCTTTATCATTGCCAGCGGAACAAGCTGAGGGGAAAAGGCTGTAGCACTTTAAATATAGACTTTGCCTGAATACTTTTGTGAAAACTTGTAAGTAAAGAAAAAACAACGAAGGGAAGCCACTACTATGCATTTATTGCTTTCTAAGTTGCAACCCACAGACCAGGACCCCATCAGGACAGTTCTACACTGCTGGTTAATTTTTATGTAGAATTAAAATAGGCCCTGAGGTCAAATAACATTGGTACAATCATCGCCCCATTCCGCAGGGGCCATTTAGACTGGTGTGGGACCAGTAAAAACACCGTTGCGGGGGAGAAGATTGCACAGGTGTTTCCCGCCCACAATGGCATTTTCTTGACTCATAGAGCGAGTCTTTTTGAAAATGCCGGCTTCCATCCAGTGCCAAGCAAACGGCATCGAATGGAAGCTGATGCTTTCCCCACTCCGCTCCCGGTGCCCTTTTACCTCCTGTCGGTTCCGGTCGCTCTGTGGAGGCCAGGGGACACGCCTCCTAGCCTCCGACCCCAGAGGCGTTGCTATGGTCACGGGGGCATGTCCCCTGGCCTCCACAGAACAACAGGAGCTGACAGGAGGTAAAAGGGCACCGGGGGCGGAGTGGCCTGTGCATCATGCGAACAGCCCTCAGGGTGCATCAGCTTAGACTATGCCAGTGCACCCCTGCTTGTGTGATCTGTGCGGAATGGGCCATTATTTTGCAAAGCAAATTTCCATGTTTCTTTTGAGAAAACAAAATAAGCTTGGATCCAAGGGTACTAGTCAGTACTTTCATATTAAACAAACTTGGGTCAATTTAAATAATTAAAAATGACATCACCTTTAGCTTTTAAAAAAGCCAGCCTAAACTCCCTATCCAGGTCTCTTATTTTCTATAGTTTCTTTTTCTTTTTTTACAATGCTTCAGATGCTTTCAAAATCACATTAAAAACAAAAAATGAAGATTTAGGCCTTCCGTCTCAGTAGCATCTTCTCCAGAAATGAACAGACCCCAATGCCTGACAAAACTTGGTGAAGTTCTACCTTACCAGTTCAACTGCCACCACAGGAAGCATGTTCAGGTAAAATGAACAGCAGAATGGACCTACTTTTATGCTGAATGACTGTCCAGGGAACAGGGCCAGAAATCCCATTGACTTTCTGAACCCTTGAAGAAAGTTAATGCTTGGTTATTATATCATACTGGATCTTGCTTCAAGCTCTCAACAGCACTACCTGATGAGATGGCTTGATGAAAAGTGTTTATTTCTGCACTGGACTTTACCACAAAAAACATAAGCCACATAATTTCCTAAGAAAGATATACTAAAGCTAGGAGGCCCTGTTTTAAACATAAGACTTGCAATTCCCCATCAAAATTCTGAAAACTTTTATCCAGCCTCTGAAACAAAATCTTTATAAGATGAACTGCAGTGGCAAAGGTGATGTAACTTGACCAGAATGACAGAAAGAAATCTGTAAGGAGACAAATATGTTTTTATACTTTTCCCATGCAGTTTTAAGATAGCTGAATTACAAAATGAACTGCTTCAGTCACAATCCTGTAATAATTTCAAAGAAAAACGCTTTTACACTTTCTATGATTGCAATAAAGCACTTATACATGCACAAAAGGCTTTGTGAATAGATTGGCTTTCTTCTCTTGCTCTGGTACAGCGGTCTGATCCACTGCTTTACCATAGGTATGTTGGGTTTTTTTAACCACAGAAACATTTAAAGTGATAATGTGATGGTTTGGTCAGGGACTACTGCTTCAACCACCAAAATCAAGATCCCACCCTTTTCTGCTTTATCCATATCACAACAAAATACAGACTGGTATAGCAAAGATTGTTTACTCTCTAGCAGAATTATGAGATTTTTCCATGGGAAAGGCAGCAGCATTTGCCGTCTGAGCTACAGAACTGTGAACATCTAGTTCCACAAGCACACAATTGTCTTTTTATTGCCATCAAGTCACAGCTGACTTATGGTGACCTCTGCTAGGATTTTCAAGCCAAGAGATGTTCAGAGATGGTTTGCCAACGCTTGCCTCTGTGTCACGACCTGGTGTTCTTTTGAGGTCTCCCATCCAAATACTTGCCAGGGTGAACTATGCATAGCTTCTGAGATTTGACAAGATCAGGCTAGTCTGAGCTATCCAGGTCAGGGCCATTCTTTTGAAAAACTTCTATCATTGGCATGAAATTCAACATTGGTTTGAGGCTAATCATGGAAGAATCACTGCCCATTCTGTTTTGTAAATATGTAAGAGCAGTATAATTTTGCTCATTCTAACACTCTGTTTTAAGTCAACTTTTAATAACAAACAGCATGGGTAAATATATCATTTAATAGTTCCCTGACCTTGTGAGAGTGTTAAGTTTAATTTACAATATTAAATGATTTACCCTTTCCTCCCAAAGATACATTGCTTCCATGCCCCCAACCATTCCATTTGTTTGCCTCTGATCTGGTAGATGATGACAACAAGAAAGGGTATGTCGACAACCTTTTTAATTTCTCCATATGGATCCAGTTTTGATGGTCTTCAACTAGGCAGACCCAAAAACACCTAGCTCTGAAGCCCATTCCTGTTGTATTTACAATATACTAACCCAAAGACACATTTTGATAATTTTTGGGTATAAGCATTAAATACTGGCCCAACTTCAGTTTATAGACAACGGGCATTTTCTAGTCAATCAAAACAACTAAAGCAGAAACAGAAGCAGGCATCACACATATTCCAAGATTGCCGGAGGGTTTAATATGTGTTAGTTTTTTCTTTACTACCTCTTCAATCTTATTCTTTCTTTTTAATAAATGAAACTTTTTCTTTGGTTTCCTGTATCTTTTCTGTTATTTTCTCCTTTGTTTCTTCCATTTTCTCACTTATCATGTCTCTGGTTTCCTCCATTTTCCCTGAAAGACGCTCTTTCGTTTCTTCCATTCGGTCCTGAATGTATTCTTTAACTGGAGGCGGTGTGGACATGTAGCCATGCTTACGAAGATACTTCACAGTGATGGAGGTTCCACCTAAGGTCACTGTGTATCTGGCTGGAGTTGCAATCTTGTTAACAGAAAGGAGGAAAGGATACACCCATCAACAACAAAATCCTCAAAACAAACAACTACAACTTTAGGATTCAGGAAAATGGTAGTTACTCTACATCGGCTGCTACACCTAAATAGCACAAAAAACTGGAAATGGGGGAGGCCTGGAAAGTTAAAACACCCCTGGAGTGAGCCAAGGTGAGCAGCCCCTGTGGCCTCCTGAATCAGGACTACAGCTTAAAAAGGCTGTGCACCCAATCACAAAAACCTCATATTATATTCCATAACAAATTTATCAATAAATATTATGTGTATAACACCACAAAGTGGGCATTCAGGCCATAGTGTTTTTATTTTCCAGAGCTGTCTTGAATGCTAAAGGAGTTTTTTTTGTCCTTATAGATTCTTCTTGCTTCACAGTGACAATGGACTGCGTCTATTCAACTATTTTCATAAGCTATCTTGAACTTTTATGAAGAAAAGCAAGAGAGAAAGATTAAGTAAAAGTCAAATTTCATGGAATTAATTTGGGCCTGCAATTTTATATAATAAATTGGGGTGGCCTCCCCCTCCCTTGCATGCCACCCCTCCCTCCCTCCCCTTGCATGCCACCCCTCCCTACCCTCCCCCTCCCTCCGCTAGGGTGGGTGGGCCATGTCCAGAAGCCGGGGCCGCTCCCCCTCCCTTGCATGCCACCCCTCCCGCCCCTTCCCTTGCATGCCACCCGATCCCCCTCCCTCCGCTAGGGTGTGTGGGCCATGTGCAGGTGACGGGCCCCCTCCCTTGCATGCCATCCAGTGTTATATGCCTTCTGTCGCAGGTAATTAGTGACTTGTAGAGTATGGCACAATGTTACCGAGTGCACAGAGTTCATGTTTGGTTTTTAAGACTGCGTCATGTTTGCTGCTGCATAAGTTTTAAGTAAGGACCCAAGCACAATTCTGCCTTTGGAATGTAGTACAATGCAGTGCCTTAGTGATAAAATGCAATTTCAACCAAAGTGACTTTTGAGGAGCAAGTGAAAAGTTTTTTTAATTAATTTTTGCATGAAAAAAGACATTTTGCCTGTGCAAGGACCGTTATATGCTTTTGATTGCCCTTTTTAATCTTGTACCCTGTATACTCTTTCCTCCTACCTAAATCTTTGTTCCCAGTTTTGAGTTCCACATAATGACATATCATCAGGAAATAAGTGGGAGGACATACACTAATTCCTACTTCAGTGAAGGCTGATGGTTTGGCAGTTCTAATCTCCTTGTAAATGCTCTCTGCCTCTCACATCAGAACAACCTCTCACTTTACATAATAGTGCCTTATTGGAAAACGTTTAACAAATGCTTCAGCTTTAGCGCTTGGCTGAAGAGTCAGAAGCCAAAGATATTCATCATAGGCTAGCCAGTAGACTGTGTTGGAAAGGCAGGTCAGAGCCACAAAGAAAAATAAATCTCATCAGGATCTTGATGTGTCATATGCAAAGTAAAGAAGAAAATGAAGTGCATCAACTATGGTATCTTTACCTACTTAGAAAACAAAAGAATGGGCAGCAAAAATATCCAAAGTATGTAAAAACGACAGAGGAAGTATAACTATCTAGTGCTATACTCTGCCCACAGAAAGATAATAGTTTGGTCAGTTGAGGTGCAGTAGTTAAGAAAGTTGTATGCTTCAGAATTATAATATAGTCCCAAACAAATATGAGACTCAACGTTCATTTTTATACATGCCTTAGTAAAAATCATTATTCTGTGTGTTATT
The DNA here is from genome assembly GCF_021028975.2 of Sphaerodactylus townsendi. Lineage (NCBI taxonomy): Eukaryota > Metazoa > Chordata > Lepidosauria > Squamata > Sphaerodactylidae > Sphaerodactylus > Sphaerodactylus townsendi. The sequence continues at coordinate 39,477,817 of NC_059433.1, read as the reverse complement.
GAACATGGTACTTTGATACAAGATCAATTATGCCAAGATATAATTGGAATATAAACAGATGGGGGGGGGGGGCAGGGCTAGGTAGGCACTGGGACTCAGGTAGAGCATTCTATAACAAAGAAGGTCTGGCATGTTTTGTTTTGTGGTGGAGGAATATACAATCTACTATCATCTTTCTGTGAAACAGAGTATAGCAATAATATTTATACAGCACTTTTCAGTAGTCAGAAATATTCCCTCTTCCCATTCATCCAAACTTACAGTGCTTTCTTCATTTCTATCCTGAAGAAAGAAATAGAATTTTGAGACAATACCCATTCTCCTAGACAAGTCTTTTTCTTACTCCTGATTATCTTCAGTTTCTTAGCCACTGGAATATATCTATGTACCAGCGTATTTTCATTCCCTCACCTGTCACTGTTAAATACCAGTGCTTTTATTGTTTTAGTTGATGTCCTCCTTTGCCTAGGCTAGGCTCTGTCATTATTATTCTATTCTGACCCTTGTGATAGCGCCTACTATGAATACGTTTATTTACTGGTGTGATTTTCAGAGGAACTGCTGGAGTTGTGGTAACTGTTACCTTGTTTACCCCTGTTTTTTATTAGGGAGCAAGTTAGGAGGTGTGGAACTTCTCACTCTTTCATTACTTACCTTGTACATTGCATATGCCGTCAATGCATTGCCACTCTGAGAATGCTTTAGTATATTTACAATGCTTTCAGGCAGTCCTATGAATTCGAGGAAAGGAACTACATTTACTCCCCTGTGAATGAAAGGTGAAGTAAAATGAACAGATTACTAACATATTCATAAACATTTGCTTCTGTAAGACTGCCAAGAATAAGGGATATTTAAATTTAGTTTAAAAAAATAACAACACCGCCCCAAAACTACAATGTGACCAATCAATCATGTTTTTTCTCAAATTAGACTAAGGACTTCCACTGTACAGAGCTGGAAAGTGAATTATTCAGCAGACTTTATTTTAATCAATGCATTGTTTGCAAACAGTTAATAATATAATATTGTAATGAGATAGAACCATGGAGGTATTTCAACATTAGCTTGCATTTTCAACTAGGAAGGAAGGAAGGAAGGAAGGAAGGAAGGAAGGAAGGAAGGAAGGAAGGAAGGAAGGAAGGAAGGAAGGAAGGAAGGAAGGAAGGAAGGAAGGAAGGAAGGAAGGAAGGAAGATGTTTTCAAAGAATAAAACTCTTATGCTTTAGGGAAAATTATTTTAGGTTCTTCTGCTACAATAGATCCTTTAACAAATGGACTTGCTCACTACTAGGGAACACTTTTAACAACAATCAGTTTAATTCTGAAATAGGAAATTCTGTTCTTTTATGATATCTTGACTTTGTCAAAGGTAAAGAACATACAATCACTGAACAATTTGAGAAAAGGAGCAATTTCAGAAAAGTAGTCTGTTGCAGCAAAAAATAAATAAAAACCCACCTACATGTTATATATAATCCTTGGGACTAAAGTTGCACTCATATACATAGTAATAAACTCCATTAAATTCAATGAGATTTCTATGCATAAGACTGGACTACATATTTCACTATGTTTATGTTTGGTGAATTATCCCACAAGGCTTATCTGCATTTCATATTTCTTTTTTATCTAGTTTTAACTACTTTTGAGCTGATTTTTTCCCTTGGATTTATTTATTTATTTCAAACATCTATCAGTAGCCTTTTTATCAGCTTTTTATCCATCTGTGCCAGTAGATCTTGAATTCTGCCTTGCAGTAGCTAATGTGTAAGTCTGGTGAGAAAATCTGAAGTGAAGACTATTAGAATAAGAATGAACTCTGCTCAAACTAAGAATTTGAACTATTGGTAGGTTTAAATAAAAGCTTCTTTCTGGATTGCACATGTAAAACAGGAGTCATGGAACAATGATAATTTGTAATTTGTAGTTAGGATGAGCTTTTGATATCACAAGATATTATGTTTGTTTTAGTTACTCTAACCAACTGGCATTAAGTGCCCTTTCTAAGAGCTATGGATCCAAATGTCATTCTAAATTTATCACTTCTCAGAGTAATAAAGCCCCCAAGCCATTTAATATTTTAATTTACACAGACCTAAGCAAAATACTCACTTCCAGGTTTTTTAGACTAAGTGAAGCTTGGCTAGTTTCTCTAAGGAGAATTTCCGCGATGCGGCCAGAAAGCTATTTGGCGGTACGCGATAATGGCGATCGCCGCAGAAATTATGCTGATTCCGCATCCGCAGAAGCTGTTCACACAGACAGGCGGAGCTATGGCGGGCGTCCGCAGCCCCGCAGAAATGTGACGGTTACGCCTGAAGCGCCGCGGAAGCGGCGTCTCGCGATGTTGCGCCTGCGCACTTGCGAAGCCGTGCAGGCCCGACGCCATTTGTGACGACAGCTCCGTGGCGGCTGTTCGCACGAGTGCGGCGTCGATGCGTCACATGGGGAAAAAAGAGTGGTTTTAAGCGTTTTCTGAATACACCGTCTTCGCGCCGGTTTAGCGTTTTCGCGACGGCGCGACTGCGCACCTCCGCCGCTGCGCGTGCGAACGCTCTCGCTCTGACGCTTCTTTTTCCGTTGCGACGACGTCATATTTTGCCCGTGCGGAAACGGCCCAAGTTACTATTTTTGGCCATAAAGATACACTCAGGAATTTGCAAAGTGAACTAAAAACAAAAATTAGGCCCAGTGCTTGTGTGTTAGAAAAACACAGTTTTGGAAGTGACAAAGTTACTCAAGCAATACATTTGATCATGAAAATGTATATAGACTTAAGTAACTCAGAGGGTAATCCTAAAAAGATCTACTTAGAATCCTACTCAAGACTAATCAATGGGGCCCACTCCTATTAAAGTATTCTTAGGGCTGCAATGTAAATATGGGAATTAGAATTCCCCATACTTAGGGTAAACATATATGACCTAAATCCAGGAATATTTACAACTCTGGGCAAAAGCAATGTATAAATCCTCAAAAAACTCCTTCTGTGAGTACCATTTAATCAATGTATTATTGCACAGAACTCTTCATAAGAATCTGGTAATTCTAAACAGTACTTAGAGACTGTCAGATTATGTACAAGCTAATCTGAAGTAGTAATGCATGAATATGCCTTCTCTTCTTTGTACATTTTCACCAGACTTATGTCCTTGTCAATTTTGTTTATTCTTTTAAAGTATTTATGTTACGAGCGGCTTTAATACAAAAAAACACACACCAGGCATACATTTTAATAGTAATTTCTGCTCAATGATATCAGTGCAATGTGGAGCATTACTGAAATGATATCCCAAATAGGGAGAACCTATGTCAGAAATTGGAACTGATAGTATTTAAATAAAATTCAGTAACATCCTTAACCTGGGCAGCTTGCAGCCAAAAAGCTTGATTTCTAAAAATCTAACTTTTAAAGTAATTTTCAAAGAGATGATACAACATTACACAAATTCTATGACTATGTAAATGAACATTCATGTAAGTATCTCAGATTAGTATAGTGTGACCATATGATAATTATATTAGGGAAAGAAATTTTATTTGTACAGTCTCCATAGCACTGATGTGTTATGTGCCATGACTTATGTCTTTTACTTCATCAGTAGCAATATTATCCGTTTCAAAACACACCATATAGGAACACAAAACTAATTCTGAAGTGGAAACTAAAATAAGAAAAATTACTATAAATGGAAATGTTCCTCCAAAAGTATGTTACTTACATAGGGCTGAAACAAATTTCTTGATTAACTGATGCAGCAATTACCTTTGCTTTTTTAAATTTAACAGATTAGTACAGTGATCTTCTACAAGTAGGACATGTCCTGCTACTTATATTAAGCACGTAGAAAGAATAATTTGGGTTGCTGATACCCAATGCAGTCCAATTTTTCACAAGTGTCCATAAAATACTAATGCCATTTAGCAATTGAGTGTAGCGAAGCATAGTTTAGAAGGCTCTTCAAAAAGAATAAAAAATTGTTGTTTTGGGACTTCAAGCAATGCATCTATTCTTAGACAAAGGAAGCATTGAACTTAAATATTTAATACTTATATATGACTCAGATTTAGCAACAAATGTACCCAGTTTGTTAAAGGAGGCAAAAATAAAATTGTACACAGTTACTTAAGAAACCTGTAAGCAACTGTTACAATTAATATTTAGAAATAAACTGCTGGAACAGTCAACTGCTTTTCTTTCAGAGCAAGGACCTTTTCAAGAGCAAGGGATACAGACAAATCATATGATGATGATGATTTGACATCTTAACATGAAAAAAGGGACAAGACTTTTAGTGGACTTTCTCACAGTTTTATCAGTTCAGAGAGGTCTTTCAGCTTGCTGAGGAGACACCGAACCAAGTACACCGCTGTGCCTATGTATGAGGCTTCATTCTCAGTGGAATAATGCTCCTTCAAAATACAAAATTGCTACATGGAATAGAAACCTTGGGGTTGACCTAAATTCTCTACACAGTTGTAGGACTCAATATTTTAGTAAACAGCTTTGTATATTTAGATTTCAGCTTGGTATATTTAGCATGAGCCATACTGCACATGTAGTCTTGATAAGCAGAATTTACTTGATACGCATAAAAATACATAGTTCACCACTTACTTTAAAGATGCATAGTAAAAGGCTCCAAACCATATGCTGGAAGTCAAAAGATGTACTGGAATCAAAACTTTTCCATACTGCTTAAAAGTTTTCTTGAATCTCTGCACAAGACTGATTGACTTATCTTGTAAGGGATCAAGCTCTGGCGAACTTGAGCTTACAGAAGCTCCCTGGGTTAAGTTATCTGTTGTGGTATGTGAGGTTTTTTCCAGTTCTTTAGAATGAGACGCTTCCGGTTGGGATGTTATTTTCCCCAAAGATTCCCTTTCTTTGGAAACACAAACAGTAACAGATGCATGTAGACACCGATGTTGGGAGTTTGGAGCCAAGCATACTATTTTATGTCTAGAATTAAGTGAAGAGGGTTGTCCTTTCAAGCAGTGAAAGATACTGGTGCGATGAGATATCAAATACGTCCTATATGCCAGCTGAAAGGATCTCTGCATTCTGGTTGATGGCATCATTACATTGAAGATACTGTGGTATGCGGCACCTATGAAAACAAGTAGACTGTTAAGAGTAGGCATAATAAGTGAAATTTCTAAATTGCTGTTATCATGAATTTATTAACACAGTTTAAGAACAAAGACAGCTTAGCAATATGAAGGCTTCATTACACTATTAGGAAAGTCAAGTGCTACTGTCAAATAACGAATGAAATGAGTACTTTTCTATTTATTTTCCCAGAAATTCTTACAAGAACAAATTCTAAGCAGAGAAATTTACAAAAAATGGGGTTTGAGTTCTCTGCCAGAAATACTGAACTAACCAAGTTTATGGTGCCCTAACACTGGAAAAGAAAAAAAATGAAACAAACAGCTAAAAAAACTTTCTAAAAAAATAGATTAAATATTTGGTTTCAAAAAGTGGGCTTAACATTGGTGCAAATTTCCAAAGATGCAAGAAAACACAGCTGGGAATTAATCTGTCTGACTCATTCCATAGCATGTGATGTTGGTTTTATTAGCAGACTGCTTAACAGCTGAGATGATACTACTTTATTTTTGGAAACTTAAAAGTTTGAATACATCTTAGAAAACCACTGTGTCCTTTTCAACCCTAAATTAAGCTCTCCTTTTTGGATTAAACGGAAAACACTTTATTTCTTGCTGGCAGTTGTTACTTCTTATTCTATGTATCCGATACTAGAATATCCTCATAACTCCCTTCATTACTCCACAAGCACAGATCTGGGGGAAACATTCACATTTTATGCAGGAGTATGCATCCAAGCATCCCTGCTAGTGTGGGCAATTATATGAACTACATTGTCTTACACAGAATTTGCACTTGGACTTGATAATGCATTAAGTCTGATTAGGGGAGGGGAATAAAAGTGATTGCCCTGCCTGGATTATTGTGTTTGCTGGTCTCATCTAGCAGGAGGAAATAACAGGTACAGAGTAAGAATGAAGCTGGGGAAATACAGGTCAATTCCCTCCCCTTACTGTTGGAACTACCTAACTGCCAACCACTGTAAGTTGTGGATGTATACCTGAGGGCTGTTCTTTGCTGCCCTGCCAATATGTTCACCAGAAGCATGTATGCACAAACCATAGCTTCTCTGGGAGTGGAGTTGGATTGGGAGAAATTAACTTTCTCGCATATATTAAGGGTTCCCATGGAACAAGCGAAACACTTCCGTGGTAGAAAATGCCATGAAGTCACAGTCAATTCATGGAGACTTTATAGGGTTTGCAAAGCGAGAGAAGTTCAGAGGTGGTTGACCATTGTCTGCCTCTGGACTTCCTTGGTGGTGTTCCATCCAAATACTAACAAGGGCCGACCCTGCTTACCTTCTGGGATCTGACACGATTGGATCAACCTGCACAGTAGTAACGCTACCAAGTGGGACAAAGCTTCTTCGCAAGGGATAGTTTAATTCAGTTTGTGAAAACGAGAATCACAATAATAAATCTTATGTTAGATCTCTGCATCTATTCAAATATTTGCCCTCACAAGTAGCTCATTAGGTCCAAACTATGTGCGATCCTGGGGATTTGTGTTCAGAGTTCCAGATACATAACTGAACTCTACAAGGCAAGTATGTGTTCAGGGAGGGGGACAGTCTGGAGCCACAGGGCTGGGGAACAGGGGGGCATCAGGGGGGATCAACTCTCGCCCACACCATTTCCCTGACTGGAAATGCTTCCCTCTCCTGGCTGCTTTAAGCCCTAGGGAGAAGGGGAGAAAATTATGTCTGCATGTGTGAGATTTCCCATCAAAGAAACAGTGTAGTGAGGAAGAGGGAGACTTATTTCCCTTAAATAGCATTGAGCCCTCCTGAAGCTCCTTTTTGTGTCTGGTGATCCAGACACAAACCACTGTATCACAAGATACTGCTGCCTTCTCTCTACTCAAGGCAACCAATTGCGCAGCGCCCTAGCCTCCCAGTTCAAGCTTCACAGGGTACCTGCTTGACCACACTCACTTTCATTTATGTGGACCTAACTTCCCATAATCCTAATTATGTTTTTAATCCTTAAGATTATATTCTTCATGCTTCCTATTTATGTAACTTCTGAGCATGTCACCTTCATTCAGAAAAATATGCATCAGCCTATCCAAAGAGCTGTTACTAGAAGCAACTGCCCTCTGCACTTTTCCTGTACTTTATTCATACAATAAACATAGATATTACATATAATTTGTCCTCTATTATAATGATCACAACATAACTTAATACCAGAATTAATACCATTACTCAGAAAACAGAAACATAATGTATACCGAACAAAATCCAGAATTCTCTACTCCCAGTTGCCATTCACACACTGTCTATAGTTTTCTACAATGTATCTAATTATAACAGATCACAACCAACTACACTGTTAATATTGTGAGAGACTGATAGATCCCCACGTGGATGCCTAAAAGCTCTGACACACAGATCAAAGCTTTCATTATAACCTATCCTAATGACAGTTTCATTTGCAGAAGGGCTTTTGGTGAGCACACTCAACATGCGTTCACATGCAAAGCCTGGTCCTTATTTGCCACACTTTCCGTATATCAGTTACGTTTTACTGGTTGGTGCTTAACAGCAGCTGGCTAGTACAGCTATTTATTGTTAACTACATGGACAAATCTGAAGTTAAGCTATGCCCTCTAGTGAATCTTCCCAACATAGCAATTGGTTTAATTAATGTTCTAATACACGATGAATATATTCAGTTCCTTTCCTTCCTGCCTAAAGAAGAATGCCACACAACTGGAATATTTCTTACCCAAGCATAGCAAGTCCGATAAAAGTAATATCTCAGCTATTTCATAACCCCACTCTCTCATTGCACATGTTTATCAAGACATATGTTAAAAAGATTTGTTGCTTCTATGGCTTACAACATGGCTAAATTGCCTTAATGTTTTCTGTTACTTCCATCTAGCTACATAACAAACCGGGCCAGAAACTTTGTGTGTGCAGGCTAAGACACAAACAAGATTCAGTTCTTGGCTGTACCCAATTTCCTCTGCTTTTTATAAAATTAAATGGTCATAAATAAGGACAACTATTTACTTGACCACTTTTCTTGGCAACAAGCAAAAAACTTGATGTATTAAGTCCAACGTGGATGCACACAGGTACTTTCTTGGAAAACTGGATTTCCAGGCTTCAGAATGCGAAGGGGTAAAGGATGACAACTACCGTATATACTCATGTATAAGTCGAATTTTTCAGCGCATTTTTAATGCTGAAAAAACTCCCCTCGACTTATATGCGGGTCATTAATTTTTTTGTGTGTTTTTACTTTGCCGGCCAGCAGGGGGTGCAGTTGTTATGCTAGTGGCACCAAAATTTCAGGGTACCATCAGAAAACACTCCTGATGATACCAGCCAAGTTTGGTAAAGTTTGGTTCAGGGGGTCCAAAGTTATGGACCCCCAAAGGAGGTGCCCCCATTCCCCATTGTTTTCAATGGGAGCTATTAGTAGATGGGGCTACCCTTTTGAGGGTCCATAACTTTGGACCCTCTGAACCACACTTCACCAAACCTGGCTGGTCTCATCAGGAGAGTCTCTTTATGATACCAGCCAGGTTTGGTGAAGTTTGGGTCAGGGGATCCAAAGTTATTGACTCCCAAAAGGAATGCCCCATCCCCCATTGTTTACAATGGAAGCTAATAGTAGATTTTTCATTTCTGATAATGTCCCTCTTAAAATCTAAATTGGGTTACATTTGGACATACAGATGATGATGAGGAATCCAGTTTTGAAGGATTTTAACTCTTGTTTTTTAGCTTGGTTGCTGGTTGAGCTAAGGTTTTTGTACTTTTAAAGTTATTGTTGATACCATATTGTTCTTGTTGACCCTCTTTTCCACTTACAGAGCCAGTTTACTGTTTTTCTTTGAAATAAATATTCAAAAACATTTAACCTACTGATGCCTCAATTGATGTAATTTTATTGGCATCTATTTTTATTTTTGAAATTTACCAGCAGCTGCTGCATTTCCCACCCTCGACTTATACGCGAGTCAATAAGTTTTCCCAGTTTTTTGTGGTAAAATTAGGTGCCTCGACTTATATTCGGGTCGACTTATACACGAGTATATACGGTAGTTCACCAGCTACGCAGCACTAGCTGAGCCAAAAATATTGATGCCACAACCACTCTTCTCTTCCATTTCTTCTAGCCTGCCTGTGTTTGAAACAGCCTAAGGCAGGGCTGAGTAAAAGGAAGTAGAGATAGCTGGGGAATTTCAGCACAGATGTCAAGAGTGATAGGTTCCAATTCAGCAGACACTGACAATAATTACCTAACTTAAAAAAAAGATATGCAAGTATTAAAAAAAGAAAAATGAGGCCAATCTGCTGGTGGTCCCTGGGCCGTCTATGATGCGACTGGCCTCTACCCTGGCCAGGGCCTTTAGTGCCTTGGCCCCAGCCTGGTGGAACACACTGCCTCCAACCATCCAGGCCCTGCAGGACCCGGAGCAGTTCTGCAGGGCCGGTAAAACAGAGCTGCTTCTCCGGGCCTTCAGGGGAGACAGCAGCTGACGTGTTTGCCATTCCCTATATTGTGGGGAATATGGTTTTTGACTGCCCCTGGGAAGTACAGCTGTTTTGCCATGTGAAAATCTGTTTTAGGTTTATATGTTTGTTTTCATGGTGTAGTTTATTTGATATATTTGATTGTACACCACCCAGAGCCCTTCAGGGAGTAGGCGGTATAATACATCTAAAGTAAGTATGAATGTATGTATGCATGTATGTATAAAACTAAGTCAGCCACTAAAAGAACAGGTTTCAATTTATCAGAGCTCAGGTGTTCATCTTTCCTCTGAAATACATTATACAGAACATAATCAAAGATATTCACAAATCAGGAAGTTCTACATACTTATAAACTTTTACCTTGACTGAAAGCTTATTATAGTTGCTTTTTCTAATCAATTAAAATTTACACTACTACTGAAATTCAAATGAACACCCACACAATAATTACAGGATAATATTTTAAACTGTATTTGCCTTTTCTAATTAAAAAACCCAATATCATATAGCCTGCCTGCTTAGCAAATGCCAGTAAAAGGAATAATAAATAAAAGGACTTGATAGTTTTGGGTCTGTATCACTTGTATTTGAAAAGGGTCTACATTTTGCTGAATGAAAACATAAAGTTGCTTTTCTATAATAAATGGATAGACTGTATCCAAAAAAGAAAACACAATGTAATCCACACACCATGTTAGAGAACTATGAGAAGCCATTTGCAGATTCAAAAAAGCTTCTTCTTAACTGGCTGCTCCCAGAAGGATTGTGAGCATTTGTGTTTAATTTAGGCCAATGACTTTAAACTTGAAGACATTCTGGCATGCAGGCAGTGCTTCTCCAACCCATGTGTGATCAACCAGCAGCACTTAGTGCTATAGATAACACTTTGGCGAAACCTATTTATGCAAAAAAGCTCCATTCATCGTTATAGCTGGGGAAACAGGTACTGCTCACTTATTTGTAACTCTCGCAGAAACAAAAACTTGCTACAAGGACAAGGCTTTTATTACACTGCTTTGCTTGATAAGAACGGATCTCATGATCAACTTATTGTAGTTCTGATCCTCCAATGAAGATCACAGCCACTAGATCACAGAACTCCTCCAATGTAATGATTCTTCAGTATCTAGACACACCAACATTAGGCTACCTTTTAAAACTGAGACTGATGTGTGCAGACAAATATGCCAATAAATCTATTTAGGTAACACATGATGACCCCATTGCTTGGGTCTAAATACCTGACACTGGCTAGACAAGGTTCAGTGCACGTCCAATTGGCTCGAGCTGGTTAATTTGATACAGCACTAATGAACCCAGCTCTTTGCAGGCAGGCAAATATTGAGCTACTAAAAACATCTGTAAAACACCAGATGCATTTAGCGTGTCAGGGACTAGAGATTTTGCTGGTGTACTCCTAGTACAACAACAGACAAACTGATGTTGAAACTGTATTGTTTTGTGTGACTTCAACACACTTTGAAGTTGAATTAAGTTGAATTTATAACCTTTACCCAAGCAAGAAATTTAAGAAGGGAAAATATCCCCTGGCTCCTATATTTTCATATGGTTGCAAAAGTAAAAGAACAGTTAATAGAAGAAGGCAGACATTTGAGAAGTGAAACAACTTTTGAACAGTTAATAACAGGAGATACAAGACTTGCTAAGAAAAAAATTATAAATTCTTACTACAATATGACCCAGAAGCAGAGGAAATAAAGGCACGGATGGTTAAATGGATGCAAAACCTTGGCGAAAATATAACTGGGAAACAACGATAGACTTTTTAGACTGAAGAAATTACATTTACAGAATCTCAGATGCTAAGAGAAAACTGGTACAAAAATGATTTAAGATAGTATATAACACTTACAGATATAGCTAAAGTAGATATAATTTTAAGCCCAAATGTTGGAATTGTCAAAATAGTGATGCCACTTCTTATCATATTGGGTGGACATGCCAGAAAGCAAGAAAATGGATTACAATCCATGGTGATTGTAAAAGATCTACATCAGAACTACAATAAGTACACTTTGTGTTAAATCCCAAATGTACATTTTGAAGTATTGTACCAAATAATATAACTAAAGTATATAATAAATGGTCCAAATATATGGTAATAGCTGCAAGAATTGAATCAGAATGAAGGTGGAAAGTTAAACATTACCCAGATCTCATGGAATGGATGAGTAAGCTCATCAAATATTCAGCAAATGGCAAACTAGCATCTTTGGTACATAGCAGATCCTCTACAGACAGAAGATGGAAAGTTTTCTTCAATTATATAAATCACCAAACAATAAATTAAATAATCTTATAAACTATGAACTTGGCAAGTAAAGGCATTAATCCAGATTCCTAGACTGGACTGTGGTGGATAGAGGTGGCATAGTGAAGGCGGCTCTTGGCTGTCTTCAATGGGCTTTTCAGAGGCACAGGGAGGGAGGAAAAACCCTCCCTGCTGCTGAAAAGGCCTCTATTGGGGCCAATGGACTTACACCATCCTTGGCTGGGACTGCGGCACAACTGGTCACAAACCTAGGGTGGAAGCCGACTAATGTTGGCTTTGCTCCTGAGAATGCCCTGGCCCACCCCACCCCTCATGCTGGTATCTGTTTTGGATGCCAGCGCAGTTCCACCATGGCAGAGACATCTGGCTTTTGCCACGGAGCTGAGGGGTGGTTAGGCACCAGCACCTCTGGTCCTTCGCTTGCGCCAGTGAAGGAGGCAAACTTGATGCTGCGCTCCTCTGCTAGCTACTACAACAAATTGTCCCTCCCCCATCTTGGGCTGCCTGGGCAATATAGATAAGAAATTATTTAGCTTTATATTAATGATTGGATGTTTAAAAATTTGAACTGGAATGTAATGATGTTGGAAAACTGGATGAACAGTAGATACATGTGAGTTTCACAAGATTGCTACGTTTGATTTGATTTTAATACAATAAAAAATTAAATTAAAAATAATGTTCAGCCATGGATATATCCTTACATTGCAACTGGCCGATACACATTTTGGGACATATTAGTTGCAAAGAAACAGCCGAAAAACAAAGCATATCTGAGGGCACGAAGTTGCAAAACTGTTTGGGAAAATCTGGCATAGTTGTTGAGAGTTATTTCTGCATCATTCAGGGAAGGCAGGATGGCAGACTGCCTGAGGCTTACAGTCATTTGGCCTCTGATTCAACCTGAGTGCAAGACCACTCTCAAGTGGTTCTATTCTGAGCAAGGGAGATCCCAGAGGATCACGATGGACAACACGCCATCTGTCCCAGAAGGTTTTCTTTTGCTGTTCAATATCTATGAGGCTGTTAAGATCCTTGTTGGTCAATGCGGCTTTTTTCTTTTTCAGTCTCACAGAGAGGAACAAGTTTCCTCAAGCACTGTGAGACAGTTTTCTCATTAAAAAATAAAACAAAATGCTGACATGGTCACGGAGAATATGAAATGATAAACTTGGTATGTAACTTGTCATGTGCCAGGTGCAAAATGAAAGATGTATAACACACTGTTCTGGATTAGACAGCACAACTACTTTGCCATTATGTGCATATGTAGTATTTACCTGAAAGTAAATCCCATTTTATCCAGTCATGCATATCTTCATGTTAAGTGTGCAATTAGCCATCAAACTTGTTTTATTTAACATCCAACTGAATAAGAATTTTGAATTATTCAAAAGCATGTTCATTTTTTTGTCCAAATAACAGCATCATGCCACTACTAAAGCCAGGTATTTTTTATCATGTACAAGAAATACATTTTTGCACGTGGCACTGTGGCAGAAGCAAAGGAGAGGGCGGGCGGGCAGGGATTTGGCATGCTCTGAACACTTCTCTAACGCCTTGCCAGGTTCTTGGGGCCAAACAGCCTATAAACTAACTTCGGGAAAGAAATACTAAGGATTTCTTTCTACGCTCCTCAGTTCCGCAGAAAACCTGCACAGAAGAAGCAGCAGCATGATAGGTTTGTGTTTCCCAGATTACCCTAAAACCAAACTCAATCTTCCTCTTTTACAGCATCCAACACGTGGACTGACCAATTATTTGAATGCAAACCATCAGATTAAAACGCATTAGAAGTAACCAGAAGTGCTTCCTTCTTCAAGCAGCAGCAGACAGCCACACCTCTGCAAGTGATCGCTGCCACCATCCCGCCCCTTGACCCATCCTACAGACTTTATGGCAAACGCTTTAGAGCTTCGGGAGTGGAAACGAAAGACGTGCAGCTTCTTTCGCCCCAAATGGAAAAGGCAGAATAAGGTTTAGAAAGGCCTCTCGCCAGCGCCTTTGGGAAGGCAGTGCAATAGTTCCCCATTGGGGCTGGAGAGACCCTGGTGACCTTGGGCCAATCGCTCTCTCACGCAGCCAGGCCTACCTTACAAGGTTGTTGTGAGGAGGGAAGACCCCTAAGACCCCTGAAAGAAAGAAGGGACAGAAATGTGAAAGTACCCCTTGGGGAAAAAAGAAAAAAAAAAGAACAGCTACCTTTTTAATAGACCCACATTCCTCACTGGGCACAGCAGCGAAGGCGCTCTAGGCCCGCCACTCTCGTTCCCTTCTGAGCTCGCCTTCCCTCCACTGACCCTCCAAGTTACAACGTGCTCCCATCTTCTGTCCCCGCCCTCTCGGAGAGGGCATGCGCCTTAGGGAAGCGTTGTGGACGGTGCTCCTGGGACTTGTAGTCCTCGCAGCTTCCCGGCCCTCTTTGGAGGAGGAGCCTTTAGACAGAGCCCGCCTCTTCCCTTGATCTTCCGGCCGCTGGTGCGATGCCCCGGATTCAAAAAGGAGTATTGTGTGGCCTCACTTCCTGTGAACGGGACGGAGGGAGAGTGAACTCAGTTGGGTGAGGAAGGGGATGGCGCAGCGGGGGAAGGGGCTGGTGAGGGAGGGGGTTGCTGGGGGGCCTAGACCGATTTGGGGGTGCTCAAAGCATCGGTTTGGGTCACTCGCGGGTTCCTTCCTTCAGCTTTTTGCCCTCGAGGCCTTCAGGTTTTATGAATGGAGGAATAGAAAAGCCCGTGCGATTGCGGAGCGTGTGTGTGTGTGTGTGAGGGAGGTGGTGGTAGGGGTTGGCTGGTTGGCTCCTGGTGCCATGGGCATGCGTTACTCTCGCCTGGTAAGTTTGATGGCCAGGCGCGTATTCCTTTCGCGCCAAAGGAACGGCGTGAATAGGCTGAGGCTTATTCTGCACATCATATTTATAACGAGTTGCAATCGTTATAAATTGAGTTCATTCGTAACGATTGCAACTCATAAATATGCTGTGTAGTCCTCATTCTGCTCTGTATATTTATATCAAGTTGCCGTTGTTATAAAGGAACTCGTTTTTCCTTTTGATAAATGGAAAACAAATTAATTTATATTGATTGTTTGCAACTCGTTCTAAATATCCTATGCGGAATAAACCAAAGTGCAGTCTCTCAGCAGCATGCCGTGAGTCTTCTCTTTTATATAATCGAAATGTTGCGCATACTGTTTAGACAATGCCTTCATTTTAAACCCTCCCAACCCCTCCCCAAAACAAAAAAAATAGCTTTAGACCCTTTTAGGTGGACCCTGCTGGGTACACATCGCCTAACTGTATTCAAAAGGAGTATTGTGCAAAGTGAAGACCAGTTACATTTGTTTCAGATAAGTGCACTCTGCTTTTCTTTAGATGAGTAGGACTGAAAGGGGCTTGCGCAGTTAGAACCTGCTAAAAATCTCAGTCTTGCAGAAATCTAATATAAATAAAAACTGAAGAGCAGAGCTACTACTTGTCTTAGTAACTGATCTCCACTAAGGAAAATGGAACCTTTTCCTGCAGTTTGGTTAGAGCCAGTCTCTACAGTGCTGTAAGTGAAATATGCTTTGAAACTAATCTAGAGCTTGGTACCCTGGTTCTATTGTAAAAATGCGGTAGGCTTATGAATGTTACTAAAGAAATAGTTCTTGAGTTTTCAAAAAGTAGTTGAGTTGCTGTCACTGTTATCTTTGTCTAAGTTGCACCTCTCTAAGTCCATTGAAACCAGTGGATTTCCAAGGCTGTAATTCTGCATAGGATGGCACTGTATGTTTTGGAAACACATGAAGTTGCCTTCACTCCATGGTGTGCCATGGAGAGAAACAGATTTTAATGTGATATGCCTCTGAAGATGTCAGCTGGAGATGTGGGTGAAACACTAGCTAAAACTACCAGACCAGAGCCACAGCCTGGAAAACCCACAACACAGCATTCTGCCTTAGAGTGCTTGTCTGACTAGCTCACTATTGTGTACTCTGCCTAACAATGAAGGCTATCCTGACAGAGAAAAGTCCTCCTAATGAGAATAATGGGTCCTTCTCCTGCGCATTGATATTACTATAAAGATTTGTGTAAAGTTGGTTACAATGCAATTGTAAAGAGAATTACTCCAGTCTAAGCCTGTTCATTTCAGTGGATTTTGACTGGGATAACTGTTTAGGATTGCATTATTAGTCTTGAAATTTCAGTGCTAGTTCTCACATGCATTTAGGGGAAAGGGGAAAGCACATTAATTCCAGTGGGAATTTGGATAGCTTTAACATTATTGAAATAATAGATGGTATTTCGAATGGGTTTTGTCATCAAGATTTTAAGGTTTTGATATTTTAGATTTTTATGTTTGGGTTGTGTTCAAGATCTTTCTCTAGCATAAATGTTCAAGTGAATAGTTGCTAAAATGGAAACTCAAGTTAGACTGAAAAGGTCTGTTTTAATATCCTGCTCTCTAGTGTAATGAAAATTGTGTTTCGCACAGAAGGGAACACAAAACCCCACAGTGTAGCTTGTAATGTGCATATAGTATTTAGTACGACTGAAACTGAGCTTTGGGTCTTTCTTTAATAATAAATAGAACTAACAATGTATTTTCTGTTTTCAGGCATTTAAAAGAGAAGGATATAATCTGTGGCTCACATGGCTGATGTACCAGAGATTGGAACGAAAGGAAAGGAAGTTGAAGAAGCAGACAGTGCAACTGCCAAAGATCTGAAAGTGGATTCTTCTGTCAGTGATAAAACAACTGTGGGTCAAAGAATCTGTGATACAGATGAAAAGGAAGATGGGAATGCTCCTGAACCAATCAAGTTGGGAAAAAGAAAATTGGAACATGAATCTGAAGAGAGCCCTGTGAAGAAAGCTGTGAGTGTTTCAGGGAGCAAACTGGGAGCTTGTTACTTCGAACCACATGTTGCACTTGCCAGAAAATAAATACATTAGTTTGTGTGTAGAAATGTATAATAGTTCACATTCTTCCAGGTGCTGCTTCTTTGCATTTTAGCTTGCTGAAACCTTGCAGCATGAATTATCACCATTGCACACAGCAGGTACCCATGTAGCATAGGATGTGAGAATCTGGATGTAACATATGCAACTTTGGTCCTGTTTTATATGTAGTATGATTGTTATAAGGCTATAAATAACTTGTTGGCATTTTTTGTCACTAAGTTCAGACCTGTTTTACAGTGCCTTCCTAAGAACTAGAACAGTAACAAGAGTGGACTCCAGTCTGATTATATGGGGTCATCTTTAATACTTTTCAGAGGGAAATCAAAATACATTTATTTGTGTGTTCATCTGTAGAAAGTCAATCCAGTTAGTATCTTTCATGCCCTTCTCACTATTTTGAAGTGAAACATAACGACTGACTCAATTAAAAATTGCTTTGGAAACTGAGGTGACAGCAGATTTATGAAAGCAAGGGCAGGTTTCTTAGTTGCAGTGACTGATCCTGAAAGGGTGGTGAAAATAAGAGTGAGATAAAAGTTGGTTTTGAACAGGTTATATGTGAAGTATGCTGTGCTTTTTAGTGCACAGTACAGCTTACTAAGATTTTCCTACTTCAGTTATCTTACATTCTTAACTGATCTAAGGTATTTGAATTTGGCTTTCTTAACTCAAACAATATACTTTTTCCACCTGTTAGTGTGTTTGACACAACCAATATTGCTATATTGGAGGATGGAAACAACTGAAGGAGGAAAAAGGATACCAGTGTAGCTCTACAGTGGCGCCCACTTCTAGGTTTGCCCACCACTGAGCTGAGGCTCAGCTGGACGCTGATGCTTTTGTTCCCTCCGCAGGTGTGTGTACCCCTGGTGGGGCAAACGCATTGGCATGGTCCTCCACCACTTCCAAAGCACATTCGGCCCACCTGGGCTGCCTGTCCTCAGTAAAAATGAGGTGCTGAATACTAAGGTCTTATAAGCCATGTCTCTGTAATAAGCCATGGTTTGCATGTAAATAACTGGTTGTATTCATAAGTCATTATAGCTAGGTTTGCGGAGATAAAACACAGTGACTTCCTAGGGAGTGGGAACACTTCTAATCTCAAATTCTACAAATGGGAAAGGATTATACCTTTTAGATGTGTGTTTTAAATCAATTTAAACAATTCATCTACAAGGCGAATGTCATTTTTTAAAAAATTGTTTCTTATTTCTTGTGAGTTGAGTGTAGAGTACATTATGAGGGAGTAATCTACAAAAAGAAATTATACATGTTGGTCGCATGTGTGGAAATAGAATTTCTGTCCATCTGGGAATGCTATGTGCCTTAAGTATTGGTTGCTTTCCATTAACATTTAATATTTTGCACTTATTCCATGTTCTTGTATAGCATACAGAAACTGTAGCAGCACATTATAATAAGCTTGAGGAAGTTGGATTGGAACAACGGAGTCTGAGTCGCATTTTCTATCTTCGAAATTTTAACAACTGGATGAAGAGTGTTCTCATTGGTATGACTATATTTTTTGAATATTGTTATAATGTTTGGGGATTAATACTGTTACAAATTACTCCTTTGGCTATTACCAGAGTTCATCTTTAAAAGATACTGAGAATTCACTGATTAAAACAGTTTACCATAAGATTCAAAATCTGTGTTGGTAAAAACTGTTTATTGTTAAATGTGCTTTCTTAGAGCTGTATGTGATGAAATTCAAGTGACTGCTCTGACTGCTCTTCTTTCCAGCAGCCTCATGAAATCTCTGGAAAAACTGATGTTGGGGTGGTTGAGGGAAGTGGGTAAAATTGTTTCCTCTTTGATCTTGCACCAAAAAAAGCTAGCAGAAAATTATAACAATTTCTCTTGGTTTCTGGTTGAGGTAGGTTTTCTGGGCTGCGTGGCCGTGGTCTGGTGGATCTTGTTCCTAACATTTTGCCTGCATCTGTGGCTGGCATCTTCAGAGGTGTATCACAGAGGAAAGTCTGTTACACACTGTGTCCAGTGAGAAGGGAATGTTTTAGTGGGGTATAAATTGTCATGTCCCCAGGTGGGGAACCAATCATGTCCCCAGGTGGGGAACCGACGACTTTATTTACAGTCAATGACCAGACATATTACAAATCTCCAAAATATCTACAACAAAACAAGAATGCAGATCTCTCTCCCGTATTCCAGCACTATCCATCCATATATCATTATACTTTGTAAACACACCAAACAGCATAAAAATACTAAACAAAACAAAAATATCTAAGGGGGATACCATATTCAGATCATTTTTTCTTTTTCATAATGAATAGACAGAATTTTGCTACCCATTTAGTAATATTCTCCTTCTTATCTTGTAATAGTTTTTCACAACAAACTTTATCAGAACAATGTGTCATTTCATGTAGTAGATGTGACAGGCATTTTTTCCTTGCCTCCTCATAAAGGGGACACTTTAATAACATATGCTCTATAGTTTCTACAGAATTCAGAGAGCAAGAACATAACCTTGCAGCATAAGGTATCTTTTGATATTTCCCTTCTAAGACAGCAGAAGGTAAATGCACTTCTTGTGAGTGTAAAAGCTCTCCTTAGATCTTTATTATCCAGATAAGTTAAATAAGGAGCAGGGGCAGTGATATATTTCTGTGTATAACATAGAGGAAAATCTGAATATCTTGCCAGATCAGACTGTCTTGATACATCTTTGATTCTTTGGGATTTTGTGCTTGTGCTTCATAGGCTCCAACTTAATTTCTCTTTGTTTTCAATATATATATATATATATATATGCAAGTTATGTTTTCTGATATTTATTTTATGCTATGCAATATTCTTAAATTTCTGTTGGAAAATAAATGTAGTTATCTTCTAGAATAACATGCAGTGAAATCCAGCCCTACTGATTCTGTGCATTTTTTTCTCCTTTTTTTGGCACATTGATATTTTGGTTGCTCTTCAGATCAGATAAATCTTTTGCATTTTAAAATATATTCTAAGCATTGGTGAGATTCTTTCCAAACTGAAGTTAAAGGAAAGACTTCTTATGTGGATTGTGTCTTTTCAGGAGAATTTCTCAACAAGGTACGGCGGAGAAAGCAAAACATTACTGTTCTAGACCTGGGATGTGGTAAGGGTGGAGACCTGCTTAAATGGAGAAAAGGAAGAATTACTAAGCTAGTGTGTACAGGTAAGAAGGTGAATTTCTTGGTAGAGTAAAGAAACGTTTGGGTTCTATGATATTCTATTCTAAATGTGTGGGTAGAATACTGCTTTGGGAAAATGTTTAGTTGCATAATCCTGACTCAGTTGTTAGCAGCAAAATAGAAGGAAAAAGACCCCAATATCTCTTTTACCATTTACTTTATCGATAACCTGACAAACACAGCAGAATGTTTAAATCTGCATTGGGCAAGGCGATCTTATGACTCATGAGCAGGAAAATGGCACATGAAACAGTTATTTGCATCCCACTTTTTTCCCCAGTGAGGAAACCAGAGTGCCTTTCAGCAACACTCTCAAGAGTCAGCCGTTCCATCCTTGACTGAAATTCAGAAGCCCAGTTCTAAGCCTTCTAAGGGCTGAGCGGAATGTCCCCCTCGTACTTGGTGTGCATACTTTTGTTGCAAGACAACAGTGAATCTTTTTTAACACTTACCAAAAAGACTGAACCCTTACACTTCCAGCTCTGTTTTCTGGCAATAAAATTTAAATTATTCAGATGATCTCTCAAAGGGAATGTAGGTAGCTTTTCCAGAATCCTGTGTGCCCTGTGTATCACTTTGTCCCAAAGTTTAAAGCCACGTTCCAGTTTTCTCTGCCCTATTACTCCAGTATTGCCTCCATTCTTCATTTGTCAACTCCCCAAAATTATGAAAATATCTCTATTGCACCTATTAGCTGTGATTATTGATGATCTTGGAAGCAATACCGTGGTCCCAACCCCTGTTGAAATGTTTTTAGAAGGCTGCCCAGGTTCGAGTTCCCATTCTGCCATGGAAGTTTCCTGGATGACCTTGGACCAGTCAGCACTCAGCCTAATCTACCCCCAAGGGTTGTTGTGAGGATAAAAAAGAGAAGAGGAATGTACGCTTTTTTGGGTCCTCATTGGCAAAAAAGCTGGGATACAAATAAAACATAAATAAAAGCGAATTGTGTGAGAACAAAACATAGTGTGCTGAGCTGACTGGTATGTAATCTTCAGTAGTGAGAATGCATATGCTCCCATTTGAAAAGAGGTTATACATTTTCATTGGATAAGAATTTTGTTGTGAATGTGTTTAATTTAGGATGTACTGATCAAAATAAAATTATTGGTTTGCTTCAAGAGCTTTAAATTATTATTTTTTGTTAGTGGTAAGTATTTGTATTAGAAGGTGAATTTTGAAAGAGGTACTGAATCTGTGTGCTTACTTTGCTAAACTGTGTGGCACAGCATCTGGCTGTATAGAATGTGACTGATTCATTCAAGGGACCTTAGTTTGATTGATTGTTTTGAACAGTGCTCAGTGTTTCTTGTCTCCGGTTGTTTGTGGTCTTTGGCACGTTGGGTCTTTTCCTGGTAACTTTCCAGTGAGAGGTTTTAAGTATGCAGTTTATTTTTAAATAGATGTTGCTGATATTTCTGTGCAACAGTGCAAACAGCGATACATGGATATGAGAAGTCGTGGTCGCTCAAATGACAGAATTTTCAGCGCAGAATTCATAACTGCTGACAGCACCAAGGTACCATCTTCTTACCTTATAATTCCATGAGGGTATGTAAATCCCAAGCTTTCTTTAGTATAACTTGCTTCACTGAAATAGTTGGTAGATTAATTTTTCACAGCATTTATTTGGTGCCAGCAAGTGTTACATGTGAGAGAGAACACCAAACTGAAAGGTCTGAATGAATGCCCTTACATTCATAATTGAGATATTCCCCAATGCACCCTCTTATCCCTCTTATTACTTTTGACGAGCATCTAAAACTAATTTTTAATTTTCTTATAGGAGCTTCTTTCTAAGAAGTACAATGATCAGAACATGTGCTTTGATATCTGCAGCTGTCAGTTTGTATATCATTATTCATTTGAGACATATGAACAAGCTGACATGATGCTTAGAAATGCATGTGAGAGACTTTGCCACGGAGGATATTTCATTGGGACCACTCCAGATGGCTATGAACTTGTGTACGTATGCGTTCTGGAGGAATATGTGAGAACCAGGGATGGAACTATAGATGGAAATTATGGATTTGTTTGTGTGTTCTTCCAGTCTTCAAGAATACCCCTCGAAATGAAGATTAATGAAATGCTTCTTGGAAGAACTGTTTCTGCTATACCACCGTATTAGAGAAAATGTATATCTGAAAAGTATTAGGTCTTCTGCAGCTTCTAGCTTGCATTTCTTAACTGTTACCATGTGAGGATGCTAAGTGGGTAGCCATCAGCTTTCTTTATAATATCTGTGAGGATGTTTGCCTTGCTTCATTCTGAGAAAGTCACATCTGGGAATGTAAGAACCATAGTGGAATTGTCTCATTGCTTAAGTGTGAAAAGGCAACACACACATAGTCTTGCCTTTTATATAGAATAGGGCTTTGCATCAGGTCCAGCTGTAAGACTATAACTAGTGTCCATCTTACCACTAGGGGGAGACCCCCTCTGTTTTTTTTCCTGGCTACTGCCACTTTCATTGCATTCTGCAGAATGGCACACATAGGTTAAAGATGGACTGACTGGGAAAAGGGAGCAAGGCCTATTTCAGCAGGCCTCCTGGTCTGTCAGTTTCAGCAAACAGAATAGGGGCTTAAATAACCTTGATTTTGTGTGTGTTTTAATATGCGTGTATTTTCCCCACAGAAAACGTCTTGAAGCTTCTCAAACTGATTCATTTGGGAATGAGGTATATACAGTAAAGTTTCAGAAGAAGGGAGAATATCCCTTGTTTGGCTGCAAGTATGACTTTAACCTGGAAGGAGTGGTTAATGTCCCTGAGTTTCTTGTCTATTTTCCATTGCTAGAAGAGTAAGTTTTTAACTTCATTTGTTCTCTGAATTGAAATATAGTTTCTAGGTATGTCTTTGGGTTTTTTTTAGATCCATGAGGTTGGCACTGTGGAGTCTTAGCCTGTGTATTTTTAGAAGATCTGACTCTTCTTTAGAGCTGCCTTCCTTTATCCCAGCATCCTTTGCTGATAATATTGTTCATCTAATTTCTTTCTTGGGCTCTGAAGATAAAATGGAGGAGAATTGATGTAAGCTGATTTAAGTCTCCAGTGGGCAGAAAGGTTGGATACAAATGAATCTAAATAATATAAAATAATATAATTTTCAGCCCAATCCTATGGGGTGGTGGCAAATGAGTTGTTGCATTTGCCCTCCCCGCTGGTGTAACTGGCATTTATTTATTTATTTTTTCAGTTTCTAAACCACCCTTCCCCGAAGGGCTCAGGGCTGTGTACAACATAAAACTATACAAAGCACATATAAAATAATTTCGGATTAAAAACATTTAAATCGACAATAATACATACTAAAAGGAACTTTATCTGTAACAGATGGTGATAAAAAACCACCCCCCAACCAAGCCCACTGGAGGCCTAGATCGCATGGGGTTTTGTTCAACCCGGCTGGCCAAATGCCTGGTGGAACAAGTCAGTTTTACAGGCCCTGCGGAAAGCTTGTAGGTCCTGCAGGACCCTGGTCCCCCAGGGAGCCTGTTACACCAGAGCGGGGCCAGGGCCCTAAAAGTCCTGGCCCTAGTGGAGGCCAGCCAGAGGTGTTTTGGACTGGATGTGTTATGCCAGCAGGGAGGTCAAACTGGGAGGCAGGTTTGTGCCATGGACCGTAGCAGCATCTGACCTGGAAGACAGCCCATCCCCTAGAGAAGCATTGACATCCCAAGTGGACACTGGTGTTGCTAGGGGCATTCCTGGGATTGGAGCCAACTTTAGTCTGCTTTCACCAGTCTTTGTAGCCAGGAATGCCCTGCTGTAGCCAAGTCCATTTTGGCTTGTGGGGGGCTTGCTAGCAGCCAGGGAGTTTTTGGCATTTGCTGCCTGCCTGCAAGCCCTCTAGAGGTGGTGTGGTAGCAGCTCTGTCCCCAGCTGCCTCAGACCTTTGGGTGGGGCTGAAAGAGAAAGACTTAATACTCAGATTACATGTGAGAAGCAAAGAATACATAGAATGTATTTGTGATATAGGACTGTCTTTTGTAAACTGGGTGATGCTTTGAAAACAATACTTAATGACTGTATGCTAAGTATTAGTAATTTTATAAAAAATGTTTGTTCTTGCTAGGATGGCAAAGAAATATGGCATGAAACTAGTCTACAAAAAAACTTTTCTGGAATTCTTTGAAGAAAAGATTAAGAATGAAGAGCATAAAATGCTTTTGAAGCAAATGCAGGCATTGGAGGTTCGTACTAAAAGAATACTTGTAGATCAACTCTTCTTGGAAAAGTCATCAACTGTTCAGTTACTTTTTTGATAATAGTGTGTGCAAGCTGGAATTCTATGAGCAATTGGAAGGGTGGTGTTAGGTCTTGAACTTTAAGCCAATAAATGGACTCTGTAGTGTTGATTAGTAGCATTTATTGATGAGGCATCGAAGCACCAAAGCTTGGCAAAGTTAGTTCTGACAAACCTGGTCTTTGCCATCCCCTTTATCCCATTACAAGTCTCCCTTTCCCAAGGTTGGTGGCAGATAGAAAGAGAAAGCCACCTGGCTTCTTGCCTCACAAGGTAATGAATGTAACTCTTTTTCTCATGGTACCAGGGTGTCAGGGAAGCCTACATGTACGGTGCCAATGTGAAGCCATGGAAGTAAAGACTGGAAGGAAAAGAAATTTCCGCTCCAGGACGGACAGTGCGTGGTTACATGTAGCAGGCTGGTTACATATATTTTTAGCAGCATTGATTTGTAGTTTTAAGCAGTTACATTGAGTTAGGAATGCATCTCAATCACATAGATACAATCCCCCTGACAGGTAATAGGTGGATAGGATTTGGAAATCTAACCCCCTCAACTGCTCTCTCTAGATCAGGGGTGGCCAAACATTTTAGACCATTTACCCCTTCTTTGATCCCTCATCAAACCCAGGCATGTCAAATAAATAATTAAATATTATCAATAATAAGTTAAAGATTTAGATATAGAAAAAACTCAGCAAGATGTTTTCACCTTCTGGCTAACTGACATGTCAGTGGGTGACCTGGCTTTTCCGCTTTTGTTATCAAACCAGGGGCATCCATTGTACTGTTAGAAATAGTGACATCCTGGGAACCCATGATAATTTTGATGAATAGCAGTGAACACCTCTGGAAAAAAAGCTTTTTGTGCTCTCCCCTCTACTCTATATGGGATTCTTGGAATCTTTTTTGGGCATTTCCCCATCAGGGCTAACATCCCTCCCCTTTCAGCTGATTTTTAGCTAGTCTGTAGCATCATTTTTTTAAAGCTATGCTACAAAAATATAAATATTTCTAATGGGAACTTGCTTTGCTATTGAGTGCTGTTTGGCTACAGAACATTTTTATGATTCATCCTGAGATCTTTTTCATACTCGCTTGGAAGTCGGCTTTCCTGAGGTCTGTATGACCGATTCAAGGAAAACTGTTTCTGATGTGATTTTGTATGTATGTCTGAGGAATAGAAGTAGTGATGTCAGTGAGACAATATCTTTTAATCAAAACAACCACTAAGTAGTATTTAAGGGCCCAGTTTTCTCTTACCGGGTACAACAACTTCATAGTGACTGTGTGTATTTTTAAATTGCTACCTGCCATCTACTTCCAAGCTGACATTTTTATAGACAACTGAAGCACATGTATGTGCCTGTTCACAGGAAAAGGCACTCAGTTCTGTTGTATTTAGCTTACAAGGTTTTGTTTGAAATTTGCAGTAATGTGTTTATTTTTAGCAATACCCTGCGGATGAACGTTCTAGACTGGCATCAGATAAAAAAGAGGACTATGCGCATGCAGAATTGTCCAAGAATGATGAAAAACTGAAGTTACCATTTGTAAGTATTTAGTCAGCTTATCTTGGCCTTGAATTTAAAGCCGGATTCTGGATATAGTTTCACAGTGAAGCAAGCAGTTTCTGCAAACATCCTGTCCCTCTGACGAGTGAGCAACCTAGGTGCATGTGGACATACAGATTCAGTTGGAGCCCTATGCTACACAGATAGAAAGCCTGCTTTTGTTTTTTGATTTCATTGTGCTGCTAGGGTGTTTCTGTAGATATTTGTATCCCACTTTCCCCCTAACATCATTCTCCACTGCTCCTTTTAATCCTCATCAACCTTATGAACCAGGATAGGCTTCATGGTAGAGCAGACGCTGGAAACTGGGTCTCAAAGATCCTTGCCGAGCTCTGTAACCACTCCCCCACACTGGCTGTCGGTAATGCAGATAAGAATTTATTGCTGTTGTTTGGAGCTGCAATCTTGTAGATGTGGAACCAGGATCACCTGCAAAGACTGCTGCTGTGTGTATGTTGGTATCAAGTGACAGGTGCCTATTTAAGCTTATTTGCTACAAAACTGTACAGCTTCTGTCAGAAATATTCAAAGATACTGTTTTCTTTTGGGGGGGGGATTAGTATGAGAGCAGCTGTAGCAAGGTTAGAAATTGAAGTCTGTTTATGTAGGAAGCAGCTTCTTCGAATTATGTTGAAATTTCTGAGCTTTGAAAGGAAGGAAAAAGGGAACATATGTGCATACTTTGTTTAATGCCTCAGTGTGGCAAAGTATAGCTGACATTTCAAAAAAGTTAGGCAATTATTTTTAATCACCTGTTCTGATGCATGCTTAAGGCTCTAGTCCAGTGGTGGCGAACCTATGGCACTCCAGATGTTCATGGACTACAACTCCCACCAGCCCCTGCCAGCATAGCCAATTGGCCATGCTGGCAGGGGCTGATGGGAATTGTAGTCCTTGAACATCTGGAGTGCCATAGGTTCGCCACCACTGCTCTAGTTTTACAAATAAGTCCACAGAAGTGACTAACCTACAGCTTTTTTAACTATCCTATCTGTCCAGAGCATACTAATAACAGACTTGAAAATAAAACAATGATAAATTCTTCCACTTCACAGACTTCTGTGCCTACTTCCTTAGAGATAGTCTCTGACTTTCTGCATGTGGCTGTTTTCCAGTGTCCTATATCATTAATTAGCTGAACTTGCCTTATTATGTACCAAAAGTTGTAGGGTGGTTATTGCATTTTGCTGGGGATACTTCCTTCCATTATTGGGAACACATGAATCAGTGACCCTTCTGAGGTCAGAATTGTTTCAGGGATTTTTTAGGGATGATATTTTCCAGATCCTGAAGAGCCTTTGGGTCCAAGAAAGAGAGCCCAGTGACCCACACTGGGCTCCAGGGAAGCTGAGTAGAAAGCAGATGGCAGTACAACTGAATGAATGACAAGCTCAGAAGTACTGTACCCTGAGTGCAGGGTGGACAGCTATTTTATAGGGAAGATAGGGCCCTCTAGCCATGATAAGAGAGCTTAATTTTTCTGGACAAAGGTAAGGTCCTTGTCTTCCTGTGGAAGACAAAGAGAAACATTACACTTAAGTATTTGGATAATTAAACTAATGGCTGTGGCACTTGGCTTAATGGACTAAGCTTGGGAATGTATGAAGGTGAGAAGAAAGCTTGCTTAATCACAGCTGTAAGACAATGGCAATGTAAATAAGGGGGTCTTGGAAAAAAGTTAGAAAAATGAGATTAATTTTATCAAAAAATAGCTGGCTAGAACTCCCTTGATGCAACAACATTCGCATGCTGTTTGTTTCAAGGAGACAGATAGATCAGGGCTCGAGGTGGTTAAGGCATTGTTTTACCTTTAATCCCTTTAGGAAGGGGCAAGGCAGGTATTTTGTAAGGGAGATGAAGGCAAGGGCAAGTCCAGGCAGATTTTCTGTCCTTGTGGGTAACACTAAGCAAATGCAGAGAATCTTGGCACTGCCCAGTTAGGCATCCCTCAGGTTGGTAGGATAGGCACACATACTTTGAAAGGAGACACCCCCTTCCCTCTCATGGTTTACTCTAGTAGCACCGGAGACCTTCTGCGTGCCAAGCTGATGCTTTACCACCAAGCCACAGCTCCTCCCCAAACTGAATGGAGCATGTTCTGGGAATTATTTTGCTCAGTGATTTGTAGAGGTGGACATGCACATTTGAGATTCAAGTTCATGGTTAATTGTTCTCTGTATACTGGGACAAAATAGCATTGTGTCAGGGTGACAGGTGGTTTGAAGCGTACTCATTTCTCTTCTTAACATGCTGTTTCTGTAAAGTTTGTCTGAGCTAAAATGTTACTTTGATACGCTCAGCTCTCTGGCCTCTGAAATATTAATTGCTAGATTTGCAATCAGTTGTTGCTAAAATTATGTTTCCTGACATGTTCTTAATTCGGTTTGCTTCAAAAAGAATGTTAAAACAGAGTTGAGAGTACTTCATTTTGAAATCTAGAGATACTTAAGAGATAGGACTGTGATATCTACAGCAATAAAGTTTGACTGATAGCAGTAAGTTCTTTAGCTACATTTTTCTTTGAATTGCTTAAAATGTTAGTAATGAAGAATTCTTGCTGTCATAATTGTGACGTTCAAATTTCTTTTTTTAAACAGGGAACACTAAGCAAGTCTGAATGGGAAGCAACAAGTATGTAGACTTACCTGTTTGACTGTTGCCACAGTGGTTTCATAAATTGTTGTTGTCTCCAATGCATGTATCTGTAGGTCAGCCCAGCCGACATGCTGTCTTCCCCTCCCCAACTGTTGTCTTCAGTAGCTGTGCCAAAATGCTTATTAAACATAAGGGTTTCGCTTGATAGAAGAACTCAGGAAAGGGCCTGGCAGTAGAAGCATGCATGCTTCTGTATCACAACTTTAAATCAACTTAGGCACTTCATAAACTGACTAGAATTTTTTTTAATTACCCATATCTTTGACATTGGGTAGCAAAGTGTTTGTGTGTACCTCATTAAGAGATAACCAAGGCCTGATTTTACATGCAGCAAGGTCACAGAAATTGTGACAGTTATCTCATTAAGGTGAATGCAGCATGCACTTTGCTACAAGGGTCCTGCATTAGCATGCCAGAAGCATAGATAGCAGTAAGTGTCTCTTAAATTGCAGTAAGTCTCTCTTGTGGACGGTCGAGACTGCACTATTAACATGCATGGCCGCCAGCAATCACAACTGTCCTGCCTGCTCCTCCTCAGGCAACTGCAGACAGTACAAGAAAGAGGAGCAGGTGGCCAGGAACAGGAAGGAGGTGGTGCAAAAGGGCTAAGGAAAAACGGGAGGGGAACCCCTCTCAGTGGGGGCCTTTAACCCTTGCAGGCCAATGCAGGCATCTGGGAAGAAGAGGGAGGTGGTGACGCAGGGAGCGGCTGTGGGGGGAGGATAGGCAGGAAGATTTGACCCCTTCAATGGGCGCTGTTAACCTACCAACAGTTTTCTAGAGCCCACTGTATTTGTTTGCATAGTGGGCTTTACTGCTAGTGGCTAGATAATTTCTTATATTCCAATTTTGAGCGGGTGAATGTTTTAGGCACATTATTTAAACAATCAACTATTAATGGCCAGGCTACTGGTTGAACTTCCTAACAGAATATTCTCTTAGGTTTGGTCAGTTAACAGCAGAAATGACAATAGCTTGATGTTGCTAAAATCTTTGAAAGAGCAGAGAGCTACTAATGGTTTTCTTTTTTTTCCAGGTATATACTTGATATTTGCATTCGAAAAGCAACCATAGAAGAAACACTGTAGAGAGCTACTTCAAACTATCTAGCATCCAAAGTGACAGCTACTTTATATTTTTATGTTTTAAGAGTGTGCGGGACACAACCAAATGGAGCAAGCTTATGTACAAGTTGCGGTTGCCTGTCTGTGACAGAAGTATCTTGTGTGCATTTGTATAAAAGTGAGGAAGGAGTTGGAATTCTTCTGTGGGATTGGGTTTCTTTTTTTTAAAACTCCAGTGCATGTTTTTAATGTTCAGTGTGCGTGAAAAAAACCCTGTGCTACATAGTAGATAAACTATAAAGTGCTGATAGTATATAGCTGTCATATGTGTGATGAATTTGTCAGGCTACCTCCACAGCTTAGGAAACAAGGAAAGGAGGATTTTTGTAGATTTCATCTAGCTGTGTTGTCAGAAGTTACAATTGACTAGCTTTGGGTAGATGTAGCTCCCTCCAAGTAAGTTTGGATCTACCCAGGTTAAATGTTTACTTGAAGTGACCCATCATTGTTGATTAGCTGTACAGGATTGTAAAGAAACACACTAGCAAAGGTAGAACTAAGCAACAGCTGAATCCAGCACCCACAGACTCCACTGAAAAATCCCGGCATCTGATGAAGAGCTTCTGGGCACTTCTGTTTACAGAGCATTCCTGTGTGGGTTTGTTGGTCAGCCCCTTTTGACACACCAGTTTCATCATAACTCAGGTGGGCTCTTTACCTGAGTTCCACAGTGCAGTATTTTCTGAGTGTTAAATGATTGTAATAGTGGTTTTGGGTGGGATGGAGGTGAAGGAAGCCTAGTTTGCTATTCGTGGTCCTTGATGTGTTATTTGCTTTCCATAGCATGTATGTCATCAAGATTAAATAGATTTTGATTCTGTACAAATGAAATGTCTTGATATACTAAAGAATGCCATCAGATCATCTTAAGAAATCAGATTCCTAGTAATACAGCTCCTTACCCACACTCTGTTAGAAAATGGCTTAGCATGGCTTTGTGATCCCAAATGGTTGACAGTCTTAAGCTATAAACAAACAAACCTCCTGTCCTAATGGACTATTGCAGGCTTAATTTCTTCAGCTTCTTCCTTTTAAAGAAGTGAACTGAGATTTCTAGCCCATGTCCCTCTGCTTCAGTGATAGCATCAGCCCATTGGAGATTTAGGTTGCCATATTTGGATTTTTCTAGCTGCCATCCTGATTCTCCCATTTTAGAGTAGCTCAGTGATTCCCAAACTTTTTCAGCCTTTCACTCCCTTAACTCCCAGGCTACATCCCTAGTGCCCCCCCCCCCCCATACACATCTGTTTCTTCATATGAGGTCTGCACATTCGAGACAACTTCTAAATCTGTTAAACACAGGTATATAGTTCACAAATAAAACACTACCTAGTAAAAGGATATGAATCTATTGAGCTGTTTTAGCAATACGAAAGGGTATTGGAAGACAGTGAATGTGTGTGTCTGGCTGCTACCTAGAGAACTCCACATGTGACGCTACTTCTTTGGGGAGAAGGCCACCAGCAGTCTATTGCCAGGTTGTATCTACAAAAATGGTGCCTGGGACAAGCACTGAACTTGCACCCCCTCCAATTTGACACCCCCACCCCTGAGCACCCTAAACCAGCATAGGTACAGGGGTCATATCACTTCAGTCTTGGTCCATCTAAGAAGGTAGTCCCCTGTGCTAGAACCAGGTCATTACTGATGCATGAGATGACCTCACATCACAACATTTAGTAGGCAGACTGTATTTGCTAGGTGGTTTGCAGTTGCGTTCCCCAGTCATCTTTAATGTTTGTGACTTGGTGAACCAAGAATTGGGGGGAGAGAAGGAACAAAAGATTGTTAAAATAAATAAAAGAAAGTTACATCGCTGCAATTCCTGGTTGTTGAGCTATGTGAATTGGAAAAATGGGGGGACAGGATACTCTGATAGGGGAGAATACGTTGCTGACTAAAAATCAGTTCTTTCTGTTTTACTCAATCTACTTTATGATTTTAACAGTTAAACTGGTTGAAATGCATTAAGGGATATTCACATACTTACTGCCTCTCCCCCTCCCCCCAAAACAAGACGAAATCCTGGTACTTAGGCATAATTTCTGGTTTCCATGATGATGCATGAATTTAGAAATCAATATTAAGATCAGGCTGAATTCAATAGCTTTAACCCTTGCTACAAGAACTTGGCCTATTTTCAAATATTCGGGCAAAGCGATGCATTTATGGATTCTAACATGACAAGTTCTCAAGCCTGCCTGGAAGTTCTCAATCCCAGATAGTAGACCACTCTACAGCCTGCAGTTCCTGCTCTGCACCCACCTGGCATGTTCTTTCTTTTTTTGGGAGGGAGGGAGGCAAAATTTAAAAAAATTGCAAAGCTGGAGAGAATTGGGGTGAGAGAGAAGCAGGAGAGACATCTTGTGCCCCATCTTCCTGTTAGGGATCTGGATAACCTGGGAGGCCACCAACCCAAGCCCTTCCTCAGCCTGGGTCAGGAGCATTTCCCCTGCAGGGAATCTGGCCTTTCTGTGGAGAGGGAGGGTGGGGCAGCCATGCAGCCTGACTTTGCCTGCCTCTCTCCTGCCAGTTGCCACAGCCCCAGTTCACCACAGGAGCCCTGCCTGAGTATCTCGCCTCCCCTGGTGGCTGGCCTACACCCAAAGCCTTCACCACAGCTGTTGCTGTCAAAAAGGCATGGACAGGGCAGATCCATGTGAGGAAGAGTCAGCCCACCCACCTCAGAGGCTGCTTCACAGAGCTCAGGAATGCCACCTTTTCTCCTCCCCCTCCTCTTGGCTAGGGGATATTTCCCACCACTGCCCGCCAACCTGAACCGAGCCTCACGTGCACTGGTCAGCAGCAGTGCTTGGCAGTGGCATGAAGCAATGTTCTTGGGGCAGGGCTGGCCGCTTCACAAAGGCTGTTGCAGCTAGATCTGGGTGGCAATGCTGGTGTTCTCCCCCAAGAACTTTTCATCCACCAGATGACCCAGGAATCCTGTGCTTCCCCGCCCCCCCTGCTGTCAGGGGGATTCTATCTAGGTGATGGAGATACATTCCCAAAACCTTGTAACTGATATGTAACCAGCCTGCTATATGTATTCACTGCCACCTGTGCATTCTTTCCTTGATCTTTACTTTATGGCTTCTCACGCCCTGTAAACAATTAGGCTTCCCCTGGTACTCCTGTCTGTTACATCTGTTATATCGTAGGGCAGGAAGCCAGGTGGCTTTCTCTTGCTATCTGCCGCTGACCTTAGGGCGCCTTAGCTCCAAATACTTTTTCACAAACTCTTGGGAAAATGGGAGGGGGGGTTCTCTACGGGGTATAAAGGATACTGTGAATGCCAGCTTCGTCTAGGATTTTGATGTGCCTCCTATTCCACATAAACACTACTGAACAATACTACTCTAGAGTCCGCTGTATTGGCTTTGGCACACCAAAGACTCTTACTTCACCCCAAAATCTCCTCCCCTGCCACCTCCCTATTGCCCCCAAATTTCTCACTGACCCCTTGATGCTTCCACTGCTCCCAGGGGGATGGTAGTGACCACTTTGGGAATCCCGAGAGTAGCTGATGTTGAAGCATGCTTGACAGCCTTTGGTTGCTCCCTCAAACAGTAGCAACTGTGCCCAAATATTTTTCCTTTGAAAAAAAATCTTCTCAAGGCTCTACCACTGGGATTGTTTCAAACAACATCTGCAATGAGATTAAACCAAGGAAGGGGGGGGGTAATATTTTACTTAGAATGTTTATAGGCTACCTTTCTACCCAAATGGATCTTCAAACCAGCTAACCTGTAGATTAAAATATCAGACAGTTTGAATAAACTGATGTAAAACATCTTAAATTATCTGTACTGTGGTTCTTCCACCCTTGTTCCTGACTTGCAGAAAGCTTCTTGGCACCCCACTACCACCCTACAGATCCGCTTAAAGAAATCAAAGATGAAAGAATTGCTATCATAAGTGATAGCAGGGGTTGAGGGGTGGAATACCAACTGCTTTTGTTAAGGGGGCTTTTCTATTTCTCCTTGGTTCTTTATGCTGGAGCTGTTCCTATCCTTTCTGTAGGGGAGGACATAGGCCGTCATTCCTTACAAGACTTGTCTTCTGTGCAGCTCAACACTGCTGCTGCTTCTGAACCTTGATTCGGTTTCATTCTTGCAGTTCAACCTCTATCATCATATTAGGTTGCTATACACATTTACCAGAAATGTAGCCTAGTACATAATCAACATTTCTGCTGAGTTGTTTCCATTAAGGCTGAAAAGAACAAACCACCTCAAGCTAGGAACACACACACACACAAATCCAGTTGCTGTTCCTGGGTGTAGGAGGTGACTCAATTTAGGAGTCATAAATAATAATATATAACTTCAGTGATTCTTTAGTGTAACTGAAAATGCTTTGTCAAAATGTGCCTCCAGCCCCCTTTCACATTGAAAAATGCTGCTTGCTGTGAAAATTCAGGTATTTAAATGTGCTATTGTTAACCATACTAATTATTTATGCAAACCATACTAATTATTTATGCAAATATTTCCCAGGCTTTATTCAAAACAACACAGTTGGAAAGTAACCTTTAAGGAATAATGACTCAACGTGCTGGATTATATCAACTATTAAGTTCTCAGGAAATTCCTTGTGCGACTTGTGTTGCTTAATAGTATCCCAGTAGTAATACTAATATGTGCTGGTCTTGCATTACACAGTCATAGAAATCAATGCAATTGTTTTGTGGGATAGCAGAAGGCATTTTGTTATTGAAACCAATCTTTCAGTGGCTGCTGTGCTAGCAACCATTTGTTTTATACTTAAACAAATCTGAGATTATTGTTTTCTAACAACAGTTCAACCTCTTCTCTGTATTATATCAGAAGTAACTTATACATAAAATGGTTCCAAATAGCACAGTCCTTTATGTGAATGTAAAGACTTCTGAAAAACCTCAGGCAGGCAAGGAAAAAGGAACAATAATGAGATGTATTCAAGAACATTGAACAAATAATCAGCATTTTCCAGAGGCAAAGAAATGTTAAATTGCATTGTAAGTTTTGGTCTTCAAGATAGAATCCAGCCTTGCTAATATAAATGAAGACCTGTGTCTTGAGCTTCATTACACAAGTTATACTTCCTAAACTGAAAGTAATTATGGATATAATCATTTCCATGAATTTAAAAAAAACACCCAAGCAAACATAGTCACTGCTTTATCTGTTGGAAGGAAGTAACTGTTTTTCCTATCAACTTTCTCCAACGCTTCAGCAACCTGCTTCTTGCCCAGTGTTGTATTCATGAGAATATGCACCTTTCCAAACTACAGCCACTTTAGGTGGGGGTAGTGGGGTGGGTGGGTGGAGAAACTAGCCCTTTTAAAACTATCAGTGCTCTAGTAAGCAATAAGCTTTGATTGTTTTTTTCCTTCTCACACTGCCACCAGATACGGTTAGAAAAATGCATGTCTCCTAGATGTGTCAGTGTGGATGTAGCTCGCTTTGAAATTTCAGCTCAAATCCACACTAAAACACAATGCTTTTTACAAAGGTGTTGGTACTTATAGAGAAGGTTGCATTGATTTTCACCAATTCTCCCATCAGGGCTTGACAGGATCTCTTCCCCTCCCCAGGTACTGGTACGAGTAAGCACCACTACGAACAAACAAAAAAACAGATGCAAGGAATAAAATCCTCCTATTGCCCCCCCCTCTCTCTTTGCATTCAAACACTACACAAATTATATCACTTGGAGCAGCAGTGGCGTAGGAGGTTAAGAGCTCATGTATCTAATCTGGAGGAACCAGGTTTGATTCCCAGCTCTGCAGTTTGAGCTGTGGAGGCTTATCTGGGGAATTCAGATTAGCCTGTACACTCCCACACATGCCAGCTGGGTGACCTTGAGCTAGTCACAGCTTCTTGGAGCTCTCTCAGCCCCACCTATCTCACAGGGTGTTTGTTGTGAGGGGGGAAGGGCAAGGAGATTGTCAGCCCCTTTGAGTCTCCTGCAGGACAGAAAAAGGGGATATAAATCCAAACTCTTCTTCTTCTTCTTGGTGGGCGGCAGGCTGAGAGAGAAAAATGGTTACAGCTGTATATCCATGAAAATCCAAGCAAAGAACCCATTTCCAAAGCTGGAGCCCAAGCATCTCAATAAAAAATAACCCAAGGAGGAACAGAAGCATGAGCATATTCTGTGAAACCAGAACAAGTGCCTTATGATGTCACAAATATGGGTGGTTTCTTCTTTGGGGGACAGATTCTGGTCTCAGTTGTAGGGCAAGCTGCTAGATCCAGAAACTGATTATTTTCTTTCCACGACAAGAAAGAGGAGGGGGCAAATGGGGATGTAATACCTATGCTGTAATACCTGAACTGGTCATAGGAAAGGAGTGGATGGGCCAGGGTCCTACAGAAACCTTCCAAAAATGTAAAAGAAAAGAGGCATCCAGTTGTGGGCAGACCTGGTCTAATGATCAGAAAAGTGTAGCTGTGGCAAGCAATTCCAAATAAAGTCACATGAAGGAGAATTCTTTCAATGGAAAACAATTATGTGGGAAACATTCGTTCTTCAGCAGAGGCAAGAACTGCAAGGTTTTTTTTTTGTAGCTAAAGACACACCGATTAATCACTGCAAGGCCTAGATTAATGATATAATGGCCTCATACCAGGCAAAGCATGGCTTACCCCAGAGAAAGCCCTGTGCTACTCTAGTTAGCATGAATGAATGAGGGGCAGTCCTACTCCCTTTACTTTTTGTAATAGAGATAGCGTTGCTGGCAATTTTTCTCAGTTCCACATTTTACTGACACAGTGGTGTGCATACAAACAGGAACATGCAGGCTTTTTGAACGCTGTTTGGCATGGATATGAGGGAGATCTCAGCATTTGTGAACAGTAATTGATTTCTAGGAACTCATTAGTAATTGATTTCTGGGAACCCTGCCCTCAAAACAAGGGTATCATGCATTAATCAGCAAGCCACTTGCTATATTTCTTACATTGTACTGATATGTCTAAATAATGTTTTGGAGAAGGAAGAAAGGCCACTAAAATATTGTATTGATGTTCAAAAATAGATCCAGTATACTATTATCTACAGATGTTTTTGAGAAGTAAGGGCAACTGTTTGATTTGTAATTAATCAGCATGATTCAAAGGGGCTGGCTGAATTCATCTGAGTGGTGAGCATCTGCGCCAGCAGGTTCACCCTCTCTGGGGCACTTACCCCGGTGGAGGAGCAAAACTGCCACCATGTGGCATCCACCATCCTCCCCCAGCAGTGGGATGCGGCGCAGGATGCTGTGGCAGCATCCCTGTGCCTCTCCTGCCACCAGTGTAGTGAAAGTGGGGCAGGGGAAGGAGCTGACATTAGTCGGCTACCTCTTGGCCTTTGCTGGTGTTGTGCTGGTGGACTTAATTCGCACTTAAGCAAACCCTTTGGCTGGTGTAAATCCAGTGTGGCCCATTGAGACTTCTTGGTGGTGAGGAGGCTTTTTGATTTCCCAGTGCTGCCAAGAAGCCTCTGATTGGCATAGTCTTGAAAAAATGCTTGTTGTACGTGCTACAGATTCTTCTTATTAATAATACTATTTTACATCTTTCAGTTTGTAGGCTTGTTTCTGGACCAATGATACTAGTGCAGCAATGCTATGTGAAACATGGCATACAAATGTGTTTGCAGAAAGATTGAGCAGTAGATCAAGTGGACACCTGCATAAACATGCATCTCAGCAGACTCATGACCTACGAAGAGACATCTGACAGCATCCCAAACCCTTCTTACACAGCCTGCACCATGACAAAAAGAAACATAGTATTCTGGCCAGACCACAGGACCAAGGGGCACTTTCCCACTGAGGTACCCCACCATCCACCAGACTCATCCTGAACAACCCAACATCAAGGAATTACTGAGATCCAGCTTTAATTGCTTAATTCCTCATCCATGTTGTGAATCCTTTTATTTGGACGAAGCATAATGGCACAAGACTGTATGCAACACCACCAGAACTCTTCACCTCAGAGGTGTAGGGGCCAGAGGGGAGGGCAGAAGGGACTGCCGGCTGCCAGCTGGGAGCCCAGCCGGTGGAAAGGGGGCGGGGGGGGCAGGGGAGTCTGCTGTCCCTGGCCTTGGATAACTGCTTTTATAGGCACGGATGCCGGGGGCGGGGCTTGGGATGCATGGCCACGCCCCCAGGAGTGGGTGGGGGTGTGGCCCCTCCCCCCAAACCCACCCCATAAAAATCTATACCTATGTCACTGTGCAGCTGGATCTTACTGTGCGAAATAGCAAAATCCACTTGCAAACAATTGTGAAAGTCCATTGAAAGTGCATTCTGCATGAGCGAAAGTGCCCTAAGTTTTGAAGAGACCAACCAATATTGCATACCTTTATGGAGGGAGGAAAGGCTGGTTAAAGATTTTTGTTTGTTAGCAAAAAGCTGGGCTCTGAAGAGCAGGAAGGATTTTTTTTAAGGCTCTCACCACCCAGCTTTCATTGGTGTAACAGGACTGGTTCATCACCAGTGATTTCATTAAAAAAAAACCCTGCAATGCCAGCAATTAATATATTACTGTTAAGAGTGCTGAGTACCGAATATTTAAGCTCAGTTGTCAGGGAATGAACAGAATGTGTAGAAAAAGTTACAAATGGGAAAGATTAGGAGACTTAAACATGAAGAAGAAAACTATGAAAAGAGCAATTCCCCAATCAGTCCTTTAAATATTACAGCTTCTTCCCTGTTCACAGATTTTAAACATAGTGGAGAAGATATTCCCATTTGGAATTTCTTGATTTGGAGCAATGGGGGTATAAATGATATAGGAATGCAGGACAAAAGGGCACATGCACACTCATTATGGACATGGGGAGATCGCAAGAAGGAAAACATGAAATTCTGTATAGGTGATGGAATCTTGGCCATATACACGAAACAGTGCTTAAACGTGATTTGGAGTGCAGCCAGAAAGTTGGATGAATTATGTAAAATAAGAAGTTTTTTTAAAAAACCCACATTTTATCATCTCAATTACAATAAATTACACAGAAATGTAGATAAAAGATTCCTATAAGTGTGAAGTCTTGATCTGAAGATTGCAGGAACTCTTCTCCTTGAGTGACCTTTATCTGATTGGCTCTGCCACACAACCAAGTGGACATGCCCGACATACCAGAAACAGCAATGAACAGTTAAACAAAATTCTGGAAGTCACGGCCATTACATGTCACAGTCTTCACTTCCT
Source organism: Sphaerodactylus townsendi (assembly GCF_021028975.2). Lineage (NCBI taxonomy): Eukaryota > Metazoa > Chordata > Lepidosauria > Squamata > Sphaerodactylidae > Sphaerodactylus > Sphaerodactylus townsendi. The sequence goes on along the minus strand of NC_059433.1, from coordinate 39,438,980 downwards.
TAGGTGTTTTTCAGACTGTGTTCTTTTGATTGTTAGAATAAGATGTTGATTGTTCACATATCCAAAGCTACAGTATGTCTGAAGCTAATAACTGGGTGGTTTTTTTTAAAAAATATCTGGGGTTAGCGTATGTAAAATGAAAGGAGTACTTAAACAGTCCCTCTGAATTGCTCCCAATTAGCATGCAATTATAAATATATATAATATGTATAAAATTACAAAAAAAACAGTTAGAAAATTAAGTGTTTGCTGTATTTACTCATGTCTTCAAGAGTGACAGTTTAACAGAATGACACTTGCTGAAATGTAGGACTGACAGGGACTCCACAGGAGTAACTCCATTCAGAGAGTTTCAAAAATGAAAAGGACTGTGTTCCCCTCTGCTGGTTCAAGAATAGAGTTATGCTTTTGTGTGTCAGAATCCTGAAAATTCCTGCTTGCTATTGTCCTAGCTCACAGCAAAGTAACAAGCAAGAAAAGAACCCTACAGGGAACAAGGTGAAAAAAAAACTCCTGCCATGCTGACAGTGACTGTCCCATTTCTCCTGAGGACTACAAGAACAACATAGACAAGCAGTGATTAAGGGGAGGGCGCAAAGCCCAGTACAATGACTTTGTGACAAATCTTAGTGATTATGCTGAGTGAATGGCTACCCCAATTCTAGTTTGTGTGCACTGCACAGAAACCACAGATGTAGAAATTACATCAGCTGCTCTGAGACACCCAGTTTGGCATGGCTGATTGGATTCTGCATTGTTATGCAGTCTTCCTATCAAAGAACTCAAGGCAGCATTCATTATTCTTCTTGCCCTGTTTTATTCTCACAACAACCCTGTGAGATCACCCAGCAAGCTTCCACGGCATGTGGTTGAGAAATTGTTTGGCAGAAATGATAGCCTAAATATCGCCTAGGCTCCAAATGAACAGAAAAAGGGGTACTGAGAGTTGAAACTGCATGATTGGCGACTTACTGGATAAGGTAAATGGTGCTATTATCAACCTTGACTTAGTTTTTAGCAATTCAATCAAGGTAATATGTTAATGAGTACCTCAAAAAGCAAAGAGGAGGGATGGTGAAAGGAATTATAGCTTTGTCTTTTTTTGCTGACGAAATCATTTAACAATTTGGAAAAGCCAGACAAAAACCTATAAATCTCTTCCTAAACATTTGTAGGTTGACAGCCTGATAAATGAGTATTTTGCCGTGGTTTTAAAGTGTCCCTCCACCAGTTGACTTTCTTGCCATTTGAAAGCTGTTCGCTTTCTTCAAATTATCAAGCTTTTGAAAACCTATAATAAAATCCATTGCATTTGGTTGAAGAATGTAAAAGTTGGGTTTCTTGCTGAATCCTTTTTGCTTGAAAAAAAGAGCACTCCATTTGGAAAGTGTCTTGGGCACCTCTATCACTATTTTGTGCACCGAAATGGAAGAAATATTTTTTTTAAAAAAGAATAGACTTTAAAAAAAATCAAAAGCAGTATCACAAGAATAATGAAATAATCTTGCAGAGGTACTGCTTTGCCAACATCAACCACTAGATGATGCTAAAATTTCAAGTCTTGTGGAAGTCTGTGAGAAGTTGGCTTGAAAGATGAGAAGAGAATAGTAGAGGTGGAGCTCAAAGCACAGCACTGAAGTCATTCACTCTCAAGCTATAAAAAGGTAGTCCACTACAAGTAATTGATGCCACAAGGCATTAATGTCTCATTGGATTTGAATAGAGATTCTTTGTCATGGAGTCAGCACTCCTGAAAACAATACAAGTCCTTGATGCCGGGTGGACGAGAAGCAGAAACTTCTGATGGTGTCAGGAACAAGTGCAAGATCTGAAGAGGAATAAGATTGGGAAGAAAAGTCCTGGGTAAATAACTACAATTCTTTCTTCTTAATTGTAAATCCAACATTTCTTTAAGGCTATTTATTTATTATTTTCAAGAAGAATAGACTTAAAAAAAAATAATGCATGATTTTATTCCTATCAAGAATGTTCCTAATGCTCCTGTGTTCCAAAGAAGTCTGAATACAGACATCTACTATTAGGTTAGAATTCAGGTAGGACTGAAACCTTATACATATTTATATCAGCAACTTTTATATCAGCAACTTTTGAAAACCCACAAACCCTACTATGTAATACATCCTCATGGATGAAACTGAATGGCAACGCTCCTTACTGGAGCAGATTAGCTATTTGGTGTTTGCCTCTGGCTATTTAAGAAGTAGAAAGATCAAAGGAAAGATTTCAGCCTTTTGCTTTGGAAGAAGATCAGCATGTAATTTGTGCAGGGATTCAGACCTTTATGTAAGTCTGATGAGCAGATTTCACTCAAGCTGATTTTGCCTATAAATGCCGTATTTATCATGATTGAAAGGCTTCCACAACAATCCCGTTCTAGCTGGTGTTCTTAAAGACTGTTGCTAAAATTATCTGTAGTCATCAGAAGGTATAGAAATGTTCCTGCTGGGAGGAAAATAGTGAGAGTGGTGAGAGAAAAGTGATGATGTGTGTGGAAATGTCAGTCGATGGATGCATGGACAGGGCAAATGTTTAGCTTTCCACCTGCTTGCCGCTTCCATGCCCAAACCACCCAATTTCCATGTCTTTAGATGACACTGGTGGCAAACTGGATTCTAACACAGAGAGATCTGCTGCCATTATATTCACTTCTCCCCTTAAATCCTGCCCTGTGTGTTTTTGTTATTAACCTGGTTTTGGTCATTTTTTGTAAGCTTGACAGGAACGTCCACCTTTTCTGGAAAGGCAGTTTACAACAAGCCCTGCAAACTAAAATGAGCATTTTGAAGTCAGCCAGCCGAGATGAGTTTACAGGACCAGATCAGCTTTCTAGACCTTAACCTGACTGCAGTTTGGAATAATCTAACAGAACCCACTGTGAAGAGCAAGTCCAAGACGTGTGAACAAGTGGTCATAGCAGCTGAGGTGTTCCTTGCCTTGGGCATTGTCAGCCTCCTTGAAAACATTCTGGTCATCTGTGCCATTGTGAAGAACAAGAACTTGCACTCTCCTATGTACCTCTTTGTGTGCAGCTTGGCTGTCGCTGACATGCTTGTCAGTGTGTCTAATGCCTGGGAGACCATAACTATATATTTATTAAACAATAAGCACCTCATTATCGAGGATGTTTTTGTACGTCACATCGACAATGTTTTTGATTCCATGATATGCATCTCTGTTGTGGCTTCCATGTGCAGTTTGCTAGCTATAGCAGTAGACAGGTATGTCACTATCTTCTACGCCCTCCGTTATCACAATATAATGACTGTGAAAAGGTCAGGGCTCATAATTGCATGCATTTGGACCTTTTGCACTGGTTGTGGGATCATCTTTATCCTTTATTATGAATCAAAATATGTGATAATTTGTCTCATCACAATGTTCTTCATCATGCTATTCCTTATGGTCTCCTTGTACATTCATATGTTTCTTTTAGCACGTACTCATGTCAAGAGGATAGCAGCTTTACCAGGATACAATTCTGTTCATCAGAGGACCAGTATGAAAGGAGCCATCACCCTGACAATGCTACTGGGTATCTTCATTGTATGCTGGGCTCCATTTTTCCTCCATCTCATCCTGATGATTTCCTGCCCACAGAACCTCTATTGTATTTGCTTTATGTCTCATTTCAACATGTACCTCATCCTCATCATGTGTAATTCAGTGATTGATCCCTTGATCTATGCTTTCCGAAGCCAGGAAATGCGAAAGACTTTTAAGGAGATCATCTGCTGCTACAGCATAAGATTGGCCTGTGGATTGCCTGGCAAGTATTAGGAAAACTGTGTAGTTTGGCCAAAAAAAATGTGAGAAATCACAATTGTTCTACTAACAAAATTGTTCTTGTTTTGTTTCAATGGGACGTACTACATTTTTGGCTTGTGACAATTTTAGTGTGGGAAAACAGCAGATTCTCTAGTTTAAATTGCTAATTTTGAACTGTGTTCTCATCCATCAGCTCCCATGAATTTGTAAGACATGCTGCATTTGTAAGACATGCTGTAAACAAGTGTACAGAAGTGCATTTACAACAAGTTATAATAAATAACTTGGTTTCCAGTTCAGAGAGTTTCCTTCATGGAATCCCAAGAGTGGCATAATTAACACTTTATGAAAATTATAATTTGTAAATGTCAGTTTGCACTAACCTGAACCTCCATGAGGATCAGCAAAAAATGTCTATTTATATGCTTACATCAGGGTGTGTGTGTGATAGTAGTCACTGGTACTCAGTACTAGCATCTTTTTTTTTGGAGCTCTCCCAAATCCTGAGCCTCATGCTGCTGCCCCACTCAACCAGAGAAAGAGAAAGTGGAGACTCAGGAAAAGCTTTGTGAGGATCTGCAGAGAGAATTGGAGCAATCTTATATAGCAGTACTAGCGCTTAAAAAAAACAAAAACAAAAAATCACTGACTCTCCATGTGAAGGCAAACCACCTCCAAACATCTTTTGTCATGAAATTACTGGGTTGCTGCAAGTCAGTTGTGAATGGATGGCACTTCCCACCACCATAGCACACGCACAGTTCTTTCACCACGAACCCTCAAAAATACAGTTGAATACAGTTTTCCTAGGAGAAGTATACATTCTGTAATTCTAGTGTTGATCTTATTCTGCTTGTTGTTTGTCTATGAAAGCATGATGAGGATAGTGACAGATGTGTCTAAAGCCTCTGGGGGGGATAGGTTAAGACAGATACTGCAGATAATGAAAACTAGAAACTAGGGACAACTGGTGTTTCTTCATAATACATTTTTGTTTGTAAGAGGGGAATAGTCATGGCAGGCTTTAGAAATATACTGCCTTCTAGGAAATGTAATAGATCTGAAATATATCCATTTATACATGTGATGTGCTCACTGATATATAAAGTGCAAATAGTACAGAACTATTTCCTCACAAGTGCTGATTATTTGATTTTTTTCTACACTTTAAATGTAATGTAAATGTAATGTAAATACACCTATTTTCAAAAGTGTAAGCATATTTTAGGGCTAGATCTAAAATGTACGAAACCACCCGGTAGGTCTTTGACTTTGGTGCTTGGTGTACTTGAAATATGTGTTATGCTGGGGCTTCAACTTTTGTTCCTTATCTCCAAAACTTTGAGTTAAAAATAACGATGGAGATTTAGATTTGACTAACCTATTTGTTTTTAAATGTGCATAGATTAATCAGTGTGGGGAGACAAATAGTATGCCTTCCATAAATATGAACACGTACCAAGTGATGGAGTGAAAAACACCCTATGACAGTTTATTTTTAGTTCATCAGATGTCTGTGACTCTATAGCATCAAACAAATGAGAATGTTTTTACTCATTTTTAATGGATGTGTTTGGGGAGTGTAATGTATTGTGTACTGATTCCTGAGACATAACAGGGAGAATAAATACATGTATATGAGAGAGGGAATTGTTTCATATTACAAGTTCCATCCCTAACCTACATGTATACAATAGAAAGTGTGCATATACAAGTATGTGTGCATAGAAGGATAGTCTAATCTGGATTTTAAAATTCCTGAAGTTTTGGAGATGAAGCCTAGAAAAGGTGAGATGAGGAGAGGGACCTCATCAGGGTATGCTGCCATAGAATCCATACTCCAAAACAGCCATTTCCTCTGGAGGAACTGATCTCTGATCAGTTGCAATTCTGGGAGATATTGAGGTTACACCTGGTGCATAATATTCTTTCCTTCTGTCCAGAACCATGCTCTGGAGAGATGCATTTGCCACATGCACTTGTACATCCATATTTTTACATACACTGTCCAGTGAGAATGAGTAGATCAGGTTAAACCTTTTTGTCTTAATCATATTTTCACTCCACGTTAATGGTACTTGAAAATGTCTTCTGAAAAGCCCTTTTTATCCTTGTTATAGCCATTTAAGATAGGGCAATGTTTTCATGAGAACATAAAAAGTTCTTGATGGATTAGATGGGGTCCATCTAATACAGCATCCTGTCTCACACAGTGGCAAGCCAGTTGTCCTGAAGGACCAACAAATGAAACTCCTTCTGACAGTTCTAACAAGCACTAGTATTCAGAGGTTTGTTGGACCAGAGGGACTATTGGTGGCCTCTGAAGGACCTCTCTTCCATTAATCTCTCTAACCTGTTTTTAAAGCAATCTATGCTTGAGGCCATCACTATCTTCCTGGCAGCAATTTTCACATCTGTAACTTGTCCAAGACAGTACAATGGACCTATAATTGAGACAGAATTTGAACCATAGTGTTTTCTAATGTTCAGGCTGAATACATTGTTCATGGAGTATTTCACTGAAATAATCATTTCAACTAGGATTTTTGAGTGACCTGTTTATTAAAGGTAACACTGTTTTTAAACCTGTAGTGAATAGACTTTCACAGATATTTTGTTCCATGGTGAATTTCATTTTGACATTAAGAAAGGGGAATTCACAGCATTTGTAATAATATTGTGAAATGCATCTGACACTGATTTATCTATTAGAAACCATGCCATTTCAAGATATAAATGATACTGGAAACTGGAAACTGATACATAAGAAATTTAAGCTACATAATCTTTAAAACTGTTGAATTGTGGAAGACCTTCTCTTGTTCTTGAGTTCTACTTGAAATAAAAATGCAGGAATTTCAGATAATTATGAAATTGATTGGAATGGAAATTACTGTTCTTACAATTATAGTAATCAGTATTTACCTGAGAATGACATTTCCCCCTATAACTAACAAGATATAGGCCCTTTCTGCACACAGTACTTCCCCCATGTTGAAGGTATTTTTGATCCCATTGTATACCTCAATGTTTGTCTGCACTCCCCTACTCAGAGAGCTGTTTTCTGGCGGCTGTAATTTTTTTTCTTTTTTCCATGTATATATTACAGCAATACTATATAGCTTTGCTGAAAAAAGAAATAAATGAGAAAAGGGAAAAGTAAGAGGGAGGGAGAGGAATGAGGCTGGGGCTAAAAAAAAATGGCAGAGCAAGTACCGAAGGGGAAGTTTGGCAATCGCACAGAAATGTGGAAAACAGCTTGCCATTTGGGTGGGAAAGAAAGCAATGTTTCAATATGATTGCACTGTGAAGGAAGCCAACTCTGAAACATTTCAGCAAGAAACATTTCAGCAAGAAACAAACAAAAGTCTTTTCAGAAACAACAAATGAAAAGGTGGCTGGAAACATTTCCACAATCAAACCGGGGGGTGGGGGGTGGGGTGGGCAGTGTGGAACTCAATGGAGAAAGAGGTTACATTTGCATGCTGGACTTAAAAGACCCTATAGGCCTAACTAGAAGAGGGCTGAAAAGGCTATATAGGTCCAATTTGAATGTTTTAATCCAACTTCCATGTAAAAAAGAATTACAGCCTTCACTTTTTCAATTTAAGATAATGCTTGGAATTAATTTTTATATTTGAGCTTTTATTTTGATTCTTAAATACAAAACAGAACATGCTGGATTATGCCAGCTTTTTCTGCTGGTGCAAGTCTCTGAATTAATCCTCGAACAGTGTATGTCTGTACCTATGGGACCTGTGTGGACAAAAAGTCATGCAGAAAAAGGCTACAGGAAGGAGGGGAATCACTGCTCCTTCCCTTTGAGCCAGAGGAAAACTTCTTCCTTCCATTGGTGGTAGAGGAACAAAGAAATAAGATTTGCCAAACACTTTAGATGACAAATTAGAGAAAAATATAAGTAGGCAGTATCCAACATAGTGTATTCAGTTCTTTGAGGAGGACAAGACTAAGTGTGATATGGCCATTCAGGGGCTCAGCATGGTATAAGTTTGGAAATCTCACCATTTGGAGATGGAAGTCCAGGAAAGCATGAGCATGGAAACAGCCATCTGATCCGATGTGGCATTCCTGTGTCCAGTCCCCATGGCTGGTCATTCTTTATAAATTCTTGTTCTGCATAGGGTGACCCACTCCAAAGACAGCTGGTTGCACATTGGGTGTGTGAATCACCCACCTATTCATGAACATGGCAGATCCAAGCTCAGAAGATGCTGTCCCCTCTTGTCTTCAGGGGAGACCACATGAATTGGTCAAAGGTAGACCTGGCCTGGGAATACTATACAATTGCCTTTGACATTCTGGCTGGTTTTGTAGTCTGTTCCATGATGGTTGCACTTTTCTCATTGTACTGAATGTTGCACTTTTGGCATTGTATGTAGCCTGGGTATAGTTTTATGTTCATGATTGATCCTCACAAGAACATCTAGGTAGGACTGTAGGACTCGCTTGGACTTGGGGGGCAGGGGAAGCTGAATGCGGGAGAGATTTTGAAAATGCTGAATGGAGTTCAGCTTTTTTCAAAAATGTCCTAGGCTGATTCCGCACGGGCCAAAAACAGTGGTGTGAAAATGGTGTGAAAACAGTATAAAGCCTTTTACACTGTTTTAAACCCCTTTACACCATTTTCATACTGCTGTTTTTGGCCCATGCGGAATCAGCCAAGGTATTTTAAAGCCAAACCTGAAAAATACAAAAAATTTGCATACCCCTACATCCACAGCTCAATGAAGGAGGGGGTCTAGGGACAGGTTCTGGTTCCCTGTTGCCTGGAAAGGAAAGCTGAATGGCAAGACTTGCAGGCATCTTTATGATGCTCTCCTGTGAGGAAGGATCCATGAAGGACCTGGCAGCACCGTTGGCACCTATGTGAGGGGACATAGAATGCCAGTCACAGTCAGACTGGACTGCAGAGGGTGGTTGTCCACCAACCTGTTGGTCATGGCCCAGCCCTGCCCTCTCCACACTGACATTCCTTGTGCCAGTGTCTCTTTTCTCTGACCTGGCTTTTTTCACTGTCATTCTGGAGCTGGATGTGGCACAGCTACCACTCCCTAAGCAGCACTGTCCCCGGTGCAGCTCCCACTGGTGTTTATTGAGGGAATTTGAGAAAGGAAGGTTCCTTGTGTAGCTTGATTTAGTTTGTTCTTTAGGCAGCTGTCTGAGACAAGCAAGCCATCAAAACAGAAATTACAGAGGACCTTAATCTGCAGGTTGAGTTTGACATCCTTCTTGCTTGGCAATGTGATTATTGTAATAATGATAATAGTTCATAATGTCAAGTTGCTACCATCTCATGTTGACCCAAGACCGCAGGGTTTTGAAGGCAAGGGATGAACAGAAGTATTTCATCATTGTTTTCCTCTGCATACAAATCTATGTCTTCCTTGGTGGTTTCCCACCTAAGTACTAACTATAGTCAGCCCTACTTAGTTTCCAGGTTTTAACAAATTCAGGCTAATCAGAGCTATTCAGGCTGTTGATTGACAGACATTTTTATCTTTATTTTTAACATCTTTATTTTCTATAAGTACTACATGAATACTGTCCCATTTATGATTATCTTATGAATTATATTCGTTTATTTATTAATTAACCTCCACATCTGTTTTAAAATGTAAAACTGTTTGAGGAATTGGGAGGCCAGGGGTAGCTTGTAACCCTATGAAGTGCCAGCAATGCACACAGTTGGCTTTTTCTATACACTTGCAGGAACACTCCCCCTCCTCTAGAGTTTGATGCTGGAGAAGAAAGGGATTAAATGAACTGAATGAAATAAAGATGCTTCTAAATAAAGCTCCCTGCTTAAAAAAATATGAATTGTTTTCACCCAGGGTTGGTCTGTGGGATGATTCAGAATCATAACATTTTCTGTATATGATGCATAGCAAGTGTCCTTGGGGATCCATTCAAAGCTAACCTTGAGAACTGCCGTTAAAAGCAAATTTATTAAAAACCCAGCTATAGGCACAGAAATGCAGCAGCATCACATTTGTCTGGTTAAGAAGACACTGGCCCTTTCAGCACCCCCCAAATAACACATTTGCAGAACAGTTGCAAAACGTTTTCAATTTCCCATTTGTCTCCCGTTTGTCTCTTGAAATGATTCCTGGCCAGTCCCTTCCCCTGGTGGGCCACAGCTCCCTCCCGCCTCAACCTACCTGCCTCCTGGCTGGCCAGGACCACAGCAAAGCTGCCTCGCACTGCCCCAGCCTTCTTGCCGGCTCTCTGGGCTCCTGCAGCACCGCAGGGGAGTGTGTGTGCTCATCTTAAAGCCTGTTAGGTACAGGCTAACAGGTGAACCCAGGTGAGAGTGGCCCAGCAACAGCCCCGCAGCCGCCACCACTCCCTGCACACAGAGTGGTGTGAGGGGCAATTTTCTGACCCTCTTGTATATGATGCATAGCAAGTGTCCTTGGGGATCCATTCTCTGCCCAGGGACATTTGACCCCATATGTCCCTGTGGATGGTACGCCACGGGCTACATCACATGCCTTTAGATTATTCCCTAGGCACTGAGATGGCTAGAACAATTTGTGCAGAGAACATATTTGTTGGAGTGAGTCACTCAGCATGTCTGCACATTAGGGGGCACTACATCACTCCTAGTATTTAAAACTGTTATCTCCTTCAGCAGGATGTCCCTCTCTTTGTCTTAACCTGGGAGCTACCCTCTGACCCTCTTTTCTCTCTGTGTCTGCTCTTTCCCTGGATCTTCATGGAGCCACATATATCCAGCTGTCTCCTAACAAAACTATGCCTCATACTTCCGTACACATATTGCCAGATTAGATGGCCACTTGAGATAGGCAAAAGTATTCTTTAGTTTGTTTTCTATTCAACTGTAACTTGAATGTGAACAAAATTTATTTGAATAGGTATAAGTTTTACTTTTTTGTAATATTTCTTGGGAGAGTTTATGTACTACACTCAATACCACACTTCTGTGACTGGGCAAACTCTGCTATATCAACCGAACATTCCAATAGTATTAAATAATGGCCTTGCTCTTGAAGGCGTAACTGCCTCGGATCTCATACTGACCCTTTAGCTTGAGACACCAAAAACAGAAAGGATTTTTTTTGTATGTATAAGCATGTATACCTCCCTCCTCCTCCCCATGGAGGAGCTCAAGGCAGAGTTTCCAGTGCAACCATCCACCAAATCCACTTAACTTCAGCAAGGTTGCTGCTTCAGCTCCTCACCAGCTATACCTGGAAATGTTTTTCATCTTTATTACTGCCACCATGTTTTATATGGCATACCATCTAATAGATGTAGCTTGCGGTAAGCCATGAAGAGAAGCAAATTCAAATGTTCATAAATTATGGCATAAAAAGTGTTTTCAATTTTCTGCCATTGTTCCTCTGCTTTTATAACGAGAAAGTGGTGCCTAAAAGAGAAATGATGCATTTGTTGGTGACGTGTTTGAGTTAAGCTCTGAATTGAAGTGGGGAAAAAACCCTCTGTGAAATCCCACGCTGCCCATTTAGCTCTTTTGTTTGGTATCCATCCTGTAGGATGCAAGTAGTTGTACTTATCTCTTCAGCTTTGCCACAAACTGTTCTGCAGAATTCCCTGTGATTCACAGCATACATCCATTTCCAAATGCTCACACAAACGCTAAACACAGCCCTAAGCCATGCACCCTTGGCAACACTGGCTGTGTATGAGAATGATCGATCCCACACTTGGGCTTTCTTTAGATTTGTAAGTGATTTTGTTGTTTTTTTCTTTTGTCTACTTTTCCTGCTGCATAATGAAAAGAACAACAACTGTCCCAGCTACCATATGAAAGGGAACCTTTGTTTTAGCATAGCTGTAGTAATCTCTCGCTCCTTTCATTTTGTTTTTATTATAATCCCAAAACACAAAAGAATAAAGCATGCACATTTTTTGGACCAGCTCCAATAAGTATTTTACTTTTTTCTGTATGATTATAGTGTGTCCTCTGTATCACTGCCCTGTGAAAACAAACAGAACAGAAAGCCCATTTTAATTTAAACAAGATAGCAAATTTTGTACCTTGTGGAAAAATACAGCATCACTTAATCTTTTCAATATCAAAATGGCTGCTATTAATAATGAAGTGATGATTGCTAAGATCTGCAAGCATTTTTCAGTTGACTGGCACAAAAGCAGACAACATCATGGCAAAAATGGTGTACATTTCTAGAATCAACTGTATTCTTAAAGAGGTAAATATATTTTTTCAGGTGAAGGTGTAAAACAGGACGGGAATGATTTCAGTGATACATGTGGTGCAACAGGTCAGCTTTGCCCTGCAGACTCTATTCTACCCAACCCTCTCCTAAGGCTTCCCAGTTTCACCTGGAGGGGTTTCTCTCTAGGGTAGCTGTTGCCATCACCCAACCTTCATAGGAATTTCCCACTGGGAAGGGTCAGACCCCTCTCCCCAGCTTCCTTTCCAACTCTGAGACCTTGCCTCTGTGCAGTGGTGGAATTCAGCAAGTTCACACCACTTGGGAAGAACTGTTTGTTAAAATGGTGCTTGTAAACAAACAGTTGTTAAATTATTTGAATCCCACCACTGCCTCTGTTTCTCCTGCTTCTCCACTCTTGGGTACCACAGGAATGGTTTACTGCCTGGTGTGACCCTGGAGAAATAGTTGCTTGCCAACTGTCAGCCTTCCACCCTCCTGGTGCCCTCTTTTTAAAATAGAGTGTCCAAGTGGTACAGGTGGAGGTGGAGGTCTAAGTGGTACAGACAACCATGGTGGAGGTCTTAGTGGTACAGACAACTATTACCAGCACCCCAAGTTAAAAGGTATTTATTAAAAAGAAAATGCCCATAAGCATACTTTTAGCACAGCACCAGATTGAGCAAGGGGTTCGAAGGAAATTAGGGATAAATACAATTCCTCTGTGCCTTCCTCTATACATGCACTATCAGTTGTGAGCATAGGGTAGACTCTTAAGTTGTTACAGCTGTCTACAAATTCTCCATTATCTGGAATATGTCCTTCAGCTTCTTGGACAAGCAAATGGTCAAAATGGCTGACTTCTTGAGACTACCAGCAAGAGCTCTGTTTCTTTCAATGGTTCCAGCCAGAAGAGCGCTTCCTCCTTGCTCCCAAGAGTTTTATCAATTCCCTGCCCCCACCCCCTTGACCTGGTCATGTCAAGGAAGCTTTTTCTGTTACCTTCAGAAATCTTCTTCCTTTTAAGACCACCCAAACAGGTATACCTGCCTAGAGAAGGGTTTTGGGGGGGGGGGCTATCCCATTGCCTCTCACCATCCTCATTTGCATTTCTAAAAAGGTGAGCAGGCAAGCAATTGAAATTATTTCCCACTTCCTCCTCACCCGAGGGAAAAAATGGTTAAAATGTTCCCTTCAAAACTCAAGGGGGAAAGGCCATTTCTTCGCATAATTTATTGTAAATCTGCATGCAGCTAATGTTGAAACAGCCCTGTCAGAGAGTCATTCAAAATCTTCAGAACTGTTTTTCTCTAGACTACCAATTGGCTAATTTATTTAATGGCCACAAATTTAATCTCCCTTTATTTTCAAAGAATGCAGAGACCTATTTCCATTTATCTAAGAAAGCCCTGCTGAATCATTCCTGAGGTCCATATATTGTATTTCACACACTGGTCATATATTGTATTTCACACACTAGTCAAATGATGGGAAGCCCATAAATGACAATAACATTATATTAGTGCGCAGTGAATGTTATTCAGAGTTGCACTGCCTCTGGAAATTGACACTCCATTTAGTTGTCATTGCTAACATTCAGCCCATTGGTGGAAAAAGTTAGTCAGAATATTGGTCCTATCATTTTGCCATAAAAAGATAGTGGGTCAATTTCCATCAAAAATCATTTATGTGGAAAAAAAGTTAATTTCTTCTTGACCATTTTATAATTAGGTCCTCACAAGGCTTCTAACTCCAACTCAAGAAATTCCTTGAGATTTGGGAACAGTATCTGGGGACGCTGGCATCCAGGAAGAGGAGGAAATGCAGCAGGAATGAAATTCCATAGACGTCACCCAACAAGTAGATCAGCTGTAATTCTTAGAGAACTCTAGCCCCTACCTAGAGGTTGATAATCCTAGTCCCCCAATTGATGTGTTTTAATACTAAAGAACATTTCAGAATATGTTATGATGAATCCCCTAATGTGATCTGAAACTTTGACCCAACTTTAAACTTCTTTAACATCAGCCATCAGAGCTGGCTGTGTCTTCTTGTGTACCAACTCCATAAAACCAGTGAGCAGGACGAGGTTTCAGCTGAGGTCCGAACTCCTAGAATCCAGCTGCAGTATGGGACCTGCTGCCTGGGATCAAAGTCTGACTATACAGTCCAGAGAAAATACAGCCCAAACCACTCAAGATATTTTACAACTCTATACTGGTATTTATGAATAGAAAATTCTTGTCTTGTCACTTGGCTAATTGCTTTGATTGATGTACTTCTGCTTGAAACCAGACTGTTAATTACTCAGAATTGTTCATAATGAATTTCAAGAACTCTGAAGACAATTTAATTATACAGCCCATGAGGTACAATCAATAACTAGCAAACCACTCACAAAATGGTGGCCATGGTACATAAAATCTGAGTCTTGAAGTTGAACCTGGTGTTTTCATAATTAACTATTATTAACATTCCATCTTCCTAGTTCTGATCTTCATGGTACATTGTAATAAACCACAACAAACAAAAAAGAACGATCTTGTTAGTTGATAGTTGCTTCCCAGATATTTTTACTACTGTGCTTTTTCATGCCTGGAATTCAACAACTGGCAATTTTCATTTAGATTTGTAATGACTTCTATAATCGAAGTCAGGAATGAATTGAGGAATTTAGAGCTGGTGAAGTCATTACATATGCTATGGGTTTTTGCATTTTTCACCATAAGTTTAACTGTTTATTTATTTATTTATTTGTTTGTTTGTTATATTTATATACCGCCCTCCCCGAAGGCTCAGTGTTGAGGCCATCTGTGTTGAGGCCATCATGAAATGAGCAATGGGATGGTGGAGGTGGCACTTACAATGTGACGGATCACTAATGCAGACAAGGAGAGAACACTAGAGGCATCGAGGGATTCTGCTGGCAGATTTGATCTCCCTGGGCACTTGCTTAGTGGAGGGGTGGATCCACTGGTTGACGACCACTGCAGCCCTCCACAGCAGTCAAACGTGGCACAGACCCCTGGAGGTGTGACCATGAATGGAGCCAGTGCTAGTCAGCTTCCACCTGGCTGTTGTCTCTGCTATGCCAGCACTCGGGGCTTTGGATTTTTCAGTGGCGTAAGCCCATTATGCCAAATGGGGCTTTCTGGCAGCAGAGAGCATGGCGTAAACAGCCCACAGGGACATATGCGGTCAAATGTCCCTGGGTGGTGCCCATTTAGTCACGTGGGGGGCAGAAAATTGCTTTCTTCCCCCCACACTCCAAGCCACCAGCCAGCGCTGGCGGGCAAAGGCCGTTGCAAAGACTGAATGGGACCCCGGGGAAGCTGGACCTTGCAGGCTTTCCTTCCTGCCTTGCTGCTTCCTCCGCACTCTGAAGCCACTGCTGCCACCACTGCAGGTGGTCCACTGCAGGAAGTTTCGGGCTCCCCACCTGCCTGTCTGCCTGCCTGCCTGCTGGGCTGCTGTTGCTGCTGCACCTCAGTGCTGGAGCTGCCTGGCACAGGGAGCCCAAAGCAGGCGCACTCTGCTTGGGCACTGCATCTCTGTTCGGGTCAGCTGGGCAGGCAGCAACACGAGGAGACCAGGTGGGCTGCCCCGGTAGTGGCTGGAGCACAAGCCATCCCACACCCCTCCCCTCCCTCTGACACTCCCTCTACCCTGTGGACTGGCTGGCCAACTGGCCCTTGCCTTACCTGGCCTGGGTGTGCTGGTCTGCTGTGCCTGGGAACCTCGGGGCAGCTGAGCCTGGGGAACGAGGTGGCCTCTGTCTGCTCCACTGCCACCACTGGGGCCAAGGCCATGGGCAGCCCGAGCAGACACCCCCCCCCATAAGAAGGTGGGGGAGGACAGCTGCACATGGAGGGGTTGGAAAACTCAGTTTATGCCCCAGGCTCCTTTTTCTGGTGATACGCCACTGGCGGAGAGGGTTTTTAAAGTTTTTTTGCCTCCCCATGCTGCCAGAAAGCCCCCTTCAGGTGGAGTTGTTCATTTTCTGCTCTACTTTATCCTCCATCTTTCTTTTCCCCCCACTCTGCTTTTTCTTTCAGTATACCGGGTCCTAGTCCACCCAACAACTGATTATGTTCTTCATAATGGGACACATTTCTAAACATCAACAATGAAATCACCTGCAAAACAGCTGTTAAAACACAACTTATGATAGATTAATTTTCATAGATGAAATAAACAGAAGTCTTGAGGTGCCTTACAAAGACGGGACAAAAAAAAAATCAATACATCATGAGATTTCATGAACTAGAGCCCACTTCTAATAGATGATGCAGCCAGGAGTGAAAAATTTGGTAGAGGGGGGCTTCCGAGCTCCATGATTAATGTAATATTAGAATCGCTTTTTACTTTGTGGAATTCAGAATTTTCTTTGTTCACTCTTCTCTGGTTTCATGTTGTTTTTTTAATTAATTTTTTAAAATTAAATGTATATGTATAAAATTAAATGTATATTCTTCCCAACCATTGCTGGACTTATTTTAAGTCTTGATTTCTTGTTGTGCATCTATTAGTCTTGTGTAGATGTTCACTCTATTTTTTCTCCTGTCCCTTTTCCTTCTAAATTAGCTCCTGACTGCCTTTTTCTTTTCTTTTTGTTTGCCTTGTACAACTTGAATACTTAGAAGAATATTTTAAAAATTGCTCCCCCCTCCATTGGCCATTGTTTTGTAAAAGGCTTCTTGTAATCTTCAAAAAAAGTATTTGTTACCTGCAAAAGAAAATTTTGTTATTTTTGGTAAGACTAGGGATTCGCAGTTTAAAGAAACGCACACTGAAATTTAAAATAACATGTTTTTTTTAATTTTAGGAATAAAGAGAGAATTTAGTTTGAATTAAAATGGTAAAAGAACATTTATTTGTATTGTTAAAGATACATCTTACCGTGACATGCCTCTGAAGATACCAGCCTTAGATGTGGGTGAAACATGAGGAGCAAAAACTACCAAAAAGGCCAGAAAATTCACAACAACAAAATGTATTTGACAGTCTTATTTTATTTTATGCTGAAAGGATACTAGATTGTACCGGAACTAGGCTAACATGGACCAGTCATCCAAATTCACTGCATGACTGAAATTACATCGGAATTACAGCAACAAAGTATCCAAATGATAAATCATTTCACTTGTTTGCTATCCAAATGAACTCCATTGTGTTGTTTTGAGTTGGTTGGATCCAAACTTATACAAACTAAAGGAATTCTCAGAAAAGGATTTTTCCCTTTCTCCAACAGTACTGAGAAGCTCCCTGAGAAGTCACCACTGGGGATGGGTGTGGATACCCCTCCTCAGCAACATGGTTCCCAGCATGATGCCTGTATTATATGCAACTGTTATTTGTCATCTACAGCCGAGTGGCAGATATTTTCTTGCAGAGCAATCAGACTAGGTATGCTTCTGATGAAGGTGGAGTTAGTTAGTGGATGCCTGACTGATGTTTCGTACGCTGCCCACTAAGTGCTTTTAGAAAGTGGGTAGGGCCAGGTAGGGCTCTTGTCAAGCATAACTTCTGATTGGCCACTGGAGATCCAATTGGCTGTGCAGATTAAAATAATGTTGTTTTAGGGACAGTTGCCACAACAGTGTAAGTTTTATTCTCTCTCACTGCTCTCCCCCCAGTGTATTTTTCAAAAGTATTCCTTCTTCTGTGTGTATGTGACTCTCAGTGGCATAGCGCCCACAGGGAGGGGTGTGTGCGCAACACCTCGGGTGGAGCTGCGGCGGAGGCATGGGCGGGTCATGGAGGGGGCGTGACTGGGACTTTCCGGGGTGTTCTTGGGTGGGGGCAGGCAATGCCATGGCAGGGGTGCAGGGGGCGCACGTGCCCCGGGCGCAATTTCCCCTTATTTTGTCTCTGGTGACTCTACCTCATGTGGTAGCCATTTTATGATTGGTGCCCCCTACATGTTCTTGCAAATTCCCCACCATACCTCTGTGCCTGTTAGCCACATAATTGGGCTATAGTTTTTCTGAGTAAAGGCATGTCAGATGGAGGCGGGGCTGGAGCAGGGAAAGTTGAAGACTGAAGGCAAGATAAAAGTAGATAGGGTGGTGAGTGAAGAAGTGAGAAGGAAACCATAAAAGGGAAGAGGGTACGGGGGCTTTCTGGGAAGAAGTAGAGGAAATAGCGGGGGAAAGAAAAATGAAATACTCCTCTTAAGTCACTGCAAGACTACTTGTTTGCCCTATTTTTTTTAAAGTTTCAGTATGAACATTGAAGTAAACCATGATAAAAGAGACACACATAGATAAGTGCTCAAGTCTGTTAAAACCTCAGGTTTTATTCCTGATACCATTTTCACATGCTAGGATGTTTGTACCACTTCTTTTTTCATCTTCATAATAAGAACATCATGACCCAGAAAAGATTCTGAAGCTTTCTTAATATGAACAAATATTCTCCCTCTTTTCTCTTCAGTGCTGTGAATGCTTGTTTCCTGTCCTGGGAGCTCTATTCATCCTAATCTACAAATCTCCAACCTGACAGACTAGTTTTAGATATGTCAACCAGTAGCCATTTTAATGGTACACAGTGTGTCTTTGGATGCCTTACTCCAGTCTAGGAGCACATTAAGAATTTATTTGAACCATTTAGACACAAAACTACTGAGAGCTTCTGAGCATTTTGTTATAAGCCATATTCTTTCTGGTACAAATGTGATGCAGTATGAGATTTCAGGGAAGTGGGACAAGCAACGAACCACAGTTGAAGAAATTGGGGCTTACACACATTGCGAGTCAGAAAATGAGAAAGTTCCCAGACATTTCTAGTCAGGCTTGCTTTTACATATGGGCCTAATTTAAGTTTTATAGTTTTATTGTATAAGACCTAAGAACAGGTAGTCTGAAAAAAAAAAGGTTGAGCTTGTCACCTGCCTCTTTTTTCAAGAAACTCTTATTTGATTTCTAAAAAATTATTTCAGAAGTACTTATGGCAAATAAGTGACGGTAACTGCAAAAGGCATGTTTTCCACTCTTTAAAGTGGTGATCTTGTTCTGGGAGCTCATGAACACGGAGGCCTTTTCTTCTTGGTTTCTCTGTGCAACTACAACTCATGTTAATAGGAGCTCAGTTCTGCAGCAAGTGAGAGATACAGCTGCAAGGGCATTCTGATATATGCTTTGCAAGCACTTTTGAACTAAGATTGCTCAGCTATTTTGCTGGGATCACTTGCTGAGAATGATAACAGGTCTCTAGAGCATCTGATTAGTCACTGAGGGACAATATACAGGTTGCCACCTTCAGCTGTATCTTGGAACAATGATCTTAGGTGTGTGTGTGTGTTCGTGTGTGTGAATAATTCCAAAAGAAGAAATAAGACAACTGAAAGCAAATGCACCACTGAAGCACTGTGAGTAGAACTGAGAGTTGGGCAATGAGACTTTGGGAACAATTTTTCCTTGAACTTGTGGGGTGCTGTTTCTTTGAGTGACAAACTGGCAGTTTTAAAGCATGGGTATATGAGTGTCAAAGTATTTGCCTTTTGTATATCCAGATATAAATTTGGAGATCTCAGGTAGTAATGGTTTGAACCACTATGAACAGCAGAAAGAAAACAAGCTATAGCATTTACATCCCCCTGGAAGTTGGCAACACTATTTCCTACGCATTCTAGCCAGTTTGGTCTCCCTGTCTGGGCTAGGAATCAGGATGCAGTAGAGAAGAAAAACTGGTGGAATAATTTCCAACCACAGCAGATTCTGAAGCACATTGATTAAACCAATAAGCTAAAGGAAACTGTAGGCAAAACTGTAGGCAATTCTTGTCCCTAAACCAGCCTTTAAGAAAGCATTGCTATTTGCTGGGCTTTGATAGGTCATTTCCCCACTTACCTGCTGCTGCGCGCTACTCTCCCCAAGTAGCGCGGGGTCCCCTGGCACTCCCCACTACAGGGGCGGTAACAAAGCAGCTGCCCCAACGCTGCCGCTGTCGCGCCCCCTCAGCGCATGTCATTCCTGGCGCTCCTCGAAACGGCACCTTTTGATGACCCCGCGCAGAGCGCGGGGTTGTGGGGAAGCCCGGGAGCGTGCCAGAAATGACGCTCGCTGGGAGTAGCGCACAGCAACCTTTGGTTGAGGTAAGTGGGGAAACGACCATAGTGACCTTTTTTTCTGACAAAAATGTTTAAACTTGGCAGTGAGATGCTGTAATGGGAGAAAGTAGTATCATCTTTTTATTTCTGTTGTGTAAGAGGCTGTTCAAATTGTGGCAGCAAAAGAAATGGTGTCAGTCTTGAGACTGACTTGGGTTGTTTTCTTGCAATACGTAATGAAGGAATATGTGGAATAGCGATGTGTGCAAATGTCCACATGCAGTGACAGTGACAGTGATGGGAGACATCCATTTTAATAAGTTGACCATCATTAATTATATAGTAAAAGTGCTTTATAAGAAAACAGCTGATGCCTTCGCAAAACCTCCTGTGATGATTTTGATTAGTTCCAAAAAACCTGCCATTTTTGTCTCTAGCTGCAGAAATGCAGAAAACTTTAAAGACTAATTATGGTCCATGATTATATTATAGACAAAGCAGCCTACTCCAATAGGGATGATTGGCACGGCTCAAATACGGACATTAACTACATGGAAGGACCCAGGAGACAGGGAATATGCTTGGAATGCAGATGTCATCTGTGAATAATCCGTGGAAAGAACTGGATCTGGCCCATGTGGAATCAGCCATAGAGCTGGCGATCTCCATGTGGTCAATGGTGATTGCCCACTTTTACAACTGATCTGTTTGGGAGATGGACTCTGTGGCATTATACAGCACTGCAGTCCATCCCTCCCCAAATTCCACCCTCCTTACCCTCCAATTATTTCCCAACTGAAGCTGGCAACTGTACTCCTAAGGCTGAAGCTCTATGACAGGGGTAGGGAACCTGCGGCTCTCCAGATGTTCAGGAACTACAATTCCCATCAGCCTCTGTCAGCATGGCCAATTGGCCATGCTGGTAGGGGCTGATGGGAATTGTAGTTCCTGAACATCTGGAGAGCCGCAGGTTCCCTACCCCTGCTCTATGACATGTAATATGCATGCTTGAGGAAAGTGCACAAGCTCACAGCTTGCTTCTGTAAAGAGACTACATTAAACTGGTCCTCAAATGTTAGTATGATTGCAGTTTTTGGAATGTTACCATCTAATTCATGCTATAGCTGTATAACTCAGTTTAATTCCCTCTCCCGTCCTTTAAAAAAACCCAGTAATGGCTATGTCCACCTTTGCTTTCGGAAGCAGAACAGTCGCTTAAATGTGCTCCGCAGTTCTGGACTTCGAAATGCGTAAATCATTGGGTCAATAACAGCATTACACATGATCAATATGCCATTCACATGGAAAATGGACTGGTAGCAAACACAGTAAGGGTTGTGTGGGCAGAATGTCATGAGGAGCATGTGAAGGACAAAGGGAGCCCAGCAGCAGAGGAAGACACCAAGTAATATGGTTAAAGTGATAGCTCCTTTCATGTTAGCTCTCTGGTGAACCATGCTTGTAGGAAGCAAAGCAATCTTTCTGGCATGAGAGTGTGCCAGCAGGAACATATGGATGTAAAGACAGAGGATAAACATGAGCATAAAGCAAAACAGAATGCTGAAAGAAAGAATTGTGGCTGTTTCATGGGAAAAAATGACCATCGCTATACCACTCCCTGCACAGAATGCCCAAATTACTACCAGGATAATTAAAGCCCGCTGCAGCGTCATGATTTTATGGTACCGCAGTGCATAAAAGATGGTTATATACCGATCGGCTGCAATGGCGGACAGGCTGAAAATTGATCCTAGTAATGACAATATAAACATGAAATCGATAATGTCATCTACCATCTTCTCAAAGTCCTCTCGACATATTAGGTATCTCTTTTTGCAGAGAATGATGAAGATGTTTTCCAGAGTCTTGTACAAGCTTCCCAACATGTCTGAGACAGCTAAACTGCAAATGAAAACATACATGGGTGAATGGAGATTCTTCTTCTTCCATACTGCTATCAGTACAAGCAGGTTTTCTACTATTCCAAGAAGGGCAATGGTGAAGAAGACTTCTTCTGGCATGATAATCTGTGTACAGTCTGTGATGTTTACTGGGAGCTCACTGATGTTTTCAGCAGGATGAATGTTCTTCTGGCCCACCAGCCTTATTATTTCAGAAGCTCTGTCAGTTCTCATCTTTTCAACCTTTTCGGGGGGGAAAAGTATTATAGTTACTTCCTGACGCTTGTTTATAGAAAAAACCTTGTAAAATTAAAATTGTGAAATCCTTGTGAGTATTCCTGGAAGAAGTGTTCATGGCTGACTGGTAAATAATGATAAAGTAAAGTATATAAAAAAAACATGACTGCCTGGATAGGTTTCCTCTGGAGGAGAGAGCTCTGGTATCTAAAAGCATTTTTGTTATATTTGCTTTATTTGCAAATACTTTCCACATACTTGATTTAATTCTGATTTTCTTGGCAATTAACCCACAAGCATTGGAATCAGTTTGGCCATGGTTCTTCTGCATGTCTACCCTCGCTCTGCATTTTCACAGTTGTGGAGTTGGTTGGAGTGGATGCAGGTGGGAATGGGTGGGAGAAAGATATCTGACAGAAACATTGCACACAAGGGAATAGGCAACTCAAAATCAGCTCCCATGAAAAGTTTTGGGTAAAAGTGGTCTCAAAAGAACCAGAAAAAACCCTAGAAAAAAATGCAAAAACTAAAGACATAAAAATGTTCGCTAAAATGAGGGGATAAACTCTTATCTCTCAATGGTTATTGTCTTTCTGATATCACTGGTCAATAGGTTAAGGGCCACAGAATGGTAGTTAATATTAATATTAAGTGCAATAACAAGCACATTTCACAATTTAATCCCTCTTTTACTCATCCTCAGTTTACAGTAGAAAATGCCTGTGTACACATATTAGCATCATGGGTTGAACACAGAGTTTAGTTTCTGTTACTGAATAGCACTTCTGTCAACTGAATAGAATTTTTCTGCCTTTCTTTTCCTGCTGAAGCCTGGTGAGCTCCCCAAAATGTTCCCCTGTCCACCAGAAGTATTAAGGCAGATCAGTGGGCTGTAGCACCAGAAGTGAGGAAGAAAAATTATCTTCCACTTGCAGAAGTGGCTTCCTATTAACATATAATTTAGTCTGAATGCAACCTATTATCATAAGACTTAGCATTCCATTAGCTGCCAGGGAAACAATGCTTTATTTACTGATTAATTACATTTCAATCCTGCTTGTCAGATCAAAAATTCCTCCTGAAGCTACTAAGGAGCAATTATGACCCAATCCGGGGGGTGGGGAGGGGAAAGCAAAGGGAGTTGTAGAGGTCGAGGGGCCTACACTGGTGGTGCTTACCCCAGTGAAGAGGAAAATTCACCAGCGGGAAGTCACCGTGGCCCTCCATGATGGCCTGCAGAGCACCACGTCCACACTCCTGTGCTGGCTCTGTTGGTGTAGTGGAGGCATTCCAACAGTATGGCTGAAGGTGGAGCTGCTGCCACCTCCCAGAATGCTGATGCTTTTGAGCCCAATGGAGGACTTTTCAGTAACAGGGAGGTTTGTTTTTTGCCTCCTGGTGCTGCCGAAAAGCCTGCTGGAAGCGCTGCAGTGGCGCTATTCCTGGCTGCCCCCTGGCTCTGGATTGCTTTGCCCAACTAGAACCAAGATGGTGGTTTCAGGTGCCTTACAGAAATGAAAATAAAACTTGCAATCTAAATCTTGAGATGCACAGCGAATGGGAGTGGAGAGAAAAGGTCACAGAGGGGGAGATCAGTTTCAAATGTCAGGATAAAATGGCAAATTGTTGACAACCTTTATATCCAGTTGGGCCAAAATGATCTTTCCTTGATAGCATAGCTGTAGAGGTGCAACTACTTAGCAGCCCTTGGCTGTCTGGCCCACAGCAGGGAGCAGTCCTTCCTTTCCACTCACATCTGCTTTCACTTGATATCAGACAGTAATTTCTGGCAGGGAAAGAGGAAGCAAGTTTTTTGCTGCTGCTTATTCGTTGTTCTTAACTTGTCAACTTATTCATAACTTGTCATGTTGTTGTTTTTTTTGGGGGGGGGCAGGGAGGGATGCAACTTTCTCTGAACAATAATATAAATGAAACACATTAAGCATTTTAAATCTGGATTTTAAATCTCAGTCTGATCCTAAAATCATGAGTAGTGTGAAGCTATGTATGTTTACTCAAAAGTAAGGTGTATGGAGTTTGATAGGAACTGTGAATTAGTTGGAAGAGGTTGGATGCATATATGTCTGTTTTGCAGTTCTTACAAGGCTGATGATATTATTAGAATCAAATTAGAAATATATTAGAGCTGCTACAAAGACTAATAAAGTACTTGCTGCCACAAAACTATCACAGTCCCTTGTTTATATGTGCTGAATATTAAATTTGCAAATATTGATGCAAGCAATTTAGGGATGCCATCTGGCTCATCTTTTTAAAAATCTTGCCTCGGGGGCCTGCTGCTTATTGCATGTAAATGGGCAACAAAGGCTGATAGTTAGTTTTAGTAAATAAAAGTAGCGTTGTGGGTGTGGGGGAGGAGGTCTACTTTTCATGGTGAAATAGTGGGGAGGAGGCAATGCTTAACTTACTTGCTGTCCAGCTGGAGTCTATAGGGATTGTTCATGACCTTGCAGGGGAAAAGCTTGGAAGGGAGTGCTGGTAGAAGGACTGAAGTTAAAATAGGAAATGGGTTAAGCATTCCTTCTCCATACCACTTTTCCATGCAAAAAGACTCCATTCCAAAACAACTAAATGGGAATGGTTTCAAGGTTTATGCCATGGACTTGTGGTGAAGATAAACTAGACTCAGTCTATGCACTGCTTGGATGGAAGACTGTCTAGGAATAACATGTGCACTTAAATTGTGTGGAACAAAGGGGAGATATACATTTATTTAATAAATCATATATGTAATTCAGAAATCTATACAATGGAACAACGTAGAAAAAGGAGAGGTACTTTGACAAACATGGAGGAATCTGTACTTATGTAGACCCTACAACTCAAACAACAAAAGTACCATATGAGGTTTCTTGATTCATTGTGAGTTTCAGGGGCAACTTGGCCAGAGATGACCTGGGGAACATAACTTGCTACTCCAAGCTTTCCTCTCAGTTCACACATTGAAGAAGGGAGCTGGCCTTATCAGCTCTCCCATGTAATGGGAGAAAAAGATAGATGGAGGTGGGGCCCAGCTGGGTTCTTTCTCTTCACAGATCCCCCACCTACAAAACAGTCTTGCTGGATCAGACTAACAGAATAACAAGTCCAGAGTTCTGAGAGCTCACAAGTAGGACAAGAAGGTAAAGGGAGGCTTTCCTTAGTTGCCACCCCGCCCCGCAACTGATACATAGTGATCAGAACCATACCATGTCTTAACATAGAACTTTCATTTACATATAATCAGTGGGATCTGGCAGATCCAGTCTCAAAATCAATTTATACAAAAGATCAATGTCTTTTTCATTACAGATATTCAGCTGGTTGGAGTAGTCCACAGGCAGGTTTATTTTATTGTGTGACTCACAGGAGTGAGACACAAGAGGATACAGATGTTGCCATCAAATCTGCTTGCTCAAAACAGGACTTATAAGAGCATTTACCTTCATGTCCTAGATTAGAAGATGAAACAGCTACCAATACTAAATGCATGTGTGGCTGGTGGATTAAACTGGAACACGAGGCTGTAGATTGCTCAAACACAGAGCTATCACTCCTCCTCAAGATTTGGTGTATTGTTCAAAAATCCAGTTGGCAAGGCAGACAGTGAGTGACTCAATTATAGAAGACAGCCACTCTCTCCCTGCCTCCTCATTCTATCTTGTATAAATCAGGTCTCTGCTTATGGTCTCTTCAATAACAAGAACCTGGTGAGACTGCCAAATATTTTCAATGGAGTGAATTCACCCCCATTTTTCTCAATGAGATTCTGACATTTAGGCGTACATTTGCTGTGTTATTCCAGAACTCATGAGAAAAGTAAACAAATGGGTTGCTTTCCCATAAGAGGGCTGGATCTACACTTACTTTGAAAGGGGGGGGAGTACAAAATGTATATATGTATATGTGTATAATCAATACACACAATCAACATTTATTTTAAATGATAGAATAAATTGCATTAACCTCTATGAACTGTTAATGAATGATTACACTTTTACATTATTTTATGTTTCTATAATGTTTGAATATTCCCTCATTCCCTCTGCACATATAACAACTCAATCTAAGAAGAAAAATGTTCAGCCTAGCCTTTTCTCAGATTTTTTTAAAAAATATAGCACACATAATTTTGACATGGGAAACACCAAACACACTTCATGCTGCTTTTCAACCTGATAAAGTACAGGCTAAGCAAAGTTTTATCTCATAGGCTGTTTCTGCATGGCCACAGTAGGGGTTGGGTCAGCGTACATGACGCCGACCCAACCCCTCCGGGACCATTCGCACGAATATTCAACCAGGAAGACGGTGCCGCGGAGTGCCGTCGCCCGGTTGGCCTGCTGTTTCTGTGGCCGTCCGGTGCGTCGCCGAGGTCTGGGGATACGCCCCCCCTGCCCTGCGCGACTGCTCCGGCGTCGCAGGGCAGGGGTGTGTGTCCCCAGGCCTCGGCGATGCGCTGGACGGCCACAGAAACAGTAGGTGAATAGTGAAAAGGGGGAGGGAGGGCGCCTTGGAGCCGCTGCCATTTTCTGAAAACCTCACTGGGGAAGCGAGGTCGGAAAACGGCAGCTTTGCGCCGCTCGCAAGGTGCAAGGGCGGCGCGGTTGCGTAGCAGCTGTGCCCCCCATGCGAACAGCTCCCTGGGGACAGTGTTTTTGCTGTCCCCAGGACGCTGTTTCCGACCCGTGCGGAAAGGGCCGTAGTTATTCTGCTAGAAGCTAAAATAACTAAATTGAAGCTACTATACATTAGTCACTGGAAAGGACTCTTTGGGGATGACAATAAAGCTAGGAAACAGTGGAGACAGTAGGCAAAGAGGAAGACCCACCTTTAGATGGATTGACTCAGTAATGGAAGCAACGGCCCCCAGTTTGCATGACTTAGTAAGGGTAGGCCGAAAGGGGATTTTTACACTGGACCAATTGATAGACTATGATGATGTGTTTTTGTCATTGTCTTAGCTAATATTTAAGCATGACTTGTCAACTTTTTTGGAATGGCAGTATTTGTAATTGTAACATCTGTTGGTATCTAAATATGGCACTATGGCATCAAGTGTCTCAGAATCCCTTTGTCCCTGAAACTGGAATTGAATTGATGCAAAAAACAAAACCTACAATATTTGTTTATCAATATTTGAATGGATGCCATGTAGACAGCAATTGTGTATTGACAACAACTGTGTATAGACAACAATTTTAATTTCTGTAATATTTTATAGAAATATATGTGTAGATCAATGACCACTGTTGTTATACTTCTGTTTCTATTTTGTATATATTTGTCCTCTTTTTACTTAATTTTTTTCTTGGATTTTGTGTTTTTTCATCTTTTTATTTTTCTGGTTTTTTAATAAAATTGAGATTTTATTATGCATGATTTAGTTTGTAAACCATCAAGGGGCCATTGTGAGGGCAGAAGACGAGGATATAAGTTATATTAATAGATAAACAACTGGGAAATAAGGGTAACCTTATTTGAAAACAGTTACTTTAACACTCCTCTGTATGAACGGTGTAAGAGTTAAAGAGAGTCAAGGTCATCATACATTGGTTTTATTGGAATAATTGTTTAGATCAACGTGTCTAGGCAAAAGATGGGAAAGACAGCTTAACATATGAGAACAAAGGACTAATTAACTCTGCTATTGAATATCCTAGAATACAAAGACATTCACAGCAGTATGAATGTAAGGACTAGTATATTAAAAGTCCTGGAGGCTGTCTGCAAATCACAAAATTGTCACTGAATTATGTCACCAATATATGTATGTACATTTATTAAAACAAACACTTTATCTGAAATTCAAAGTGACTCACAATAAATAAACAACAAGCACTTTCACATTATTTAAATAAAGCTAGAGTATAAAACTAGAAGCAAAAGCTAATAAAACTAGGGCTTGTTCTATAAAGCATAATATTAGTAGTCATGGCAACTGGATGGCATCATCAGGTATATGACAGTGCAGTCCCATGCAGAGTCACTTTAGCACAGGGTTTATTCCAAAGTAACTTTGCATAGGATTGCACTGGTGGTTTCCTTGTTTGTCCAGAGCAAACCTTGACAATCGTTCTTCATGCTGTTGCTGTACTGCTTTTCTAGAGGCTGCTGCATATATTCAGGTTCAAATACTTGATTTTGAAAAAAATTTGGCCTGAAAAAACACAATGGAAAGGTGGCAAGAAATTGGCAGAGCAATGGTTGACAAATGATACTGTATGTACAGTTGGAGAAAAACTGATGCCGCTAAGAAATCAAGCAGGAGCAAAAACTCCACATGGAAATATCTCATGTAGCTCAGATATAATGGAATTCTCCAGAAATGGTAGCCGCTCTAATGTCATAAACACATGTGTACTGCCTTATACTGAGTCAGACCACTGGTGAAGGTCATTATTGCCTCTCCTGACTAGAAGCAGCTATCCAAGGTCTCAAATAGCAGTATTCCACCTCACCTGCTTCCTGTTCCTTGTAACTGAAGACTAAACCTTTGGTCTTCAGCATGCAAAGCAGATACTTTGCCACAGAGCCACAGGCCTAGCTAGTGTCTGACAAGAACATACTTTACCCTCTCTCTCTCCAACACAAACACAATGTTTAAATAAATATGTAGTGATGGAGGATGAGAGTGGGAAAAATGGTTTTCCATTTCTGTTTTCTTCCAGCCACTGGAGGGACCACAGACCACAAAAGTAATTGGGATTTTCCCCCTCAGTTGCTTGCCAACCTTACTGCTTAGTTCCTTTAAATTCTTAGAGGTGAAAACAGAGGTAAAAGTTGGCAATGTACTTTCATTAAGACAGGTACTCAATCTTGCAAAAAGAGATTTGAAACCAAGGGACCTTATAAAAAGAGATTTGAAACCAAGGGGCCTCTTTGTGGTCAGTGACAATTTGGACAAATGGATTTGCAGACCTTTTTATAGCATTTTGGCGTAGTTCTTACTGAAGCATGTGGACTGCAGTGGATCAGTCTGCAGAAGGCAGCGCACAAAGTTGAATCCTCCCCTATACAAAAGCCCTTTCACAAAGGATAGCAGGGAGAAGGGCCTAGACATCTTCTAGGTTGCTTGATTTTTATTTTTGTGGTGGTTGAGCAATTATCAGATATGCCCTACCTGTCTGAAAATGAACAAAATTTAATAAAAACTAGATCACTGATTAAGCTAATCCTCTACCCTTAAAATGTTCTTTTCTTATCTCTGGATTAAAAAACAACAACAACAACAGCTGAAGCTTAAGTGCTGGCTCCACCTTTTCTCAACTCTCCCCTTAGCCCAGTCTTCTGGATCAAAATTTTGCTTTTGCAAGGTTTGGAGCAAAAGTTCTCCATGGATATGCTGACATAATACCAATCAGCCAATTGTATAATTGAGAATATTCCAATAACTCTGCTCCTGATCAATATATTTAATCTGCTTTGATTAATATATTACTTCACTTTATCAGAGAATAATCCAGGGGCAAGGCACCACTGATTGCCATTCATGTGGGTTATGGAGTCAGATTCTATGCAATGTTTCTAGAAGTAGCTAATACTGCAATCCTAAGAACGCTTTTATGGGAGAAGGATTTTAAGATAAACTGCTTACGATAGCACCATTAGCAGCAAGTCAGTGGAACTTCCAAATAAGCATATATGGAACTGTAGTTCAGCCTGAACCTCTGTATGTTTACTCACAAGTGACTCCAGCTTCGTTCAGTGGGACTTACTTCCATTTATGGGTGACAGTGATTGCTGTCTTACTGTGTAATCTTCCTACGAACATGTTGCTGTGGGTTTTCCAGGCTGTGTGGCCGTGGTGTGGTAGATCTTGTTCCTAATGTTTTGCCTGCATCTGTGGCTGGCATCTTCAGAGGTGTATCACAGAGAGAAGTCTGTAACACACTGTGTCCAGTGTGTACCAGACTTCTCTCTGTAATACACCTCTGAGGATGCCAGCCACAGATGCAGGCGAAACAAGATCGACCAGACCACAGCCACACAACCCAGAAAACCCACAACAACCAGTTGAATCCAGTCGTGAAAGCCTTCGACAATACATTCCTAAGAACGCATTCTTGGGAATAAGCCCCACTAAATAGATCTGAGTAGGATTCAGAGTTAGACCTATTTAGGACTGCAATACTAAGCAGGTCTATTCAGCATCCCATTCAGGTCTGCCCATCCAGTTGCACTTTTCCCTTCCCCTGCCCACTTGCCTGCCTGGAGCTTTGCTGCCTGAGAGCAGGCAAGTACAGACAAATCTCATGGGTGAATGTGTGCATGTGTGGGGGAGGGGGGTTAAACCCCAATGTATTGTTTCCATGTTTTCACATTTTCCTGCAGACCTAGTGGATTGTCCAAGTTTGCAGAAACATCTGTTTTAAATTGGTCCTTGGGGAAGATTCTCCTCGGGTGCTATTATTAATATCATCATATTTCATAATTAATAATCTTCCTTTTTTAGTCATCCATAAAAACACAGGCTAGAGGGAAGGTGGCTAAAATGACTCTGTACATTTCCTCTGTCTTTTTCAGAAATCAGAAAACAATCAAAATGAGCTAATCAAGAATTCCAGGGAGATGAGGTATGCACTGTGAAAAGACTTCTTAATCTTTTTATGACGGAATAAATTAATTAAAAATAAAATGTTAAGGTTATGGTTCAGGGAAGGGCAAGGGTTAAGGTAAACCTGAAACTAACCATAGCCCTTTTCTTGGACTTCACCCTAGAACTCAACTTTACCCTAAGGCAAGCCTGAGCTCCTGCCCTTGCCTTAACCCTAACCCTAACTTACTATTTTTATTTAGGAGATTTAGGGTTTGGGTTTTCATTAAAGTTTTGGGAACAATTTAGGACGGAATAAATTATATAAAAATGGCAAGTGTTAAGGCAAAACCTGAAACTGACCATAGTCCTTTTCTTGGACTGCACCCTAAAACTCAACTTTACCCTAAAGCAAGCTTGAGTCCCTGCCCTTTCCTTAACCCTAACCCATTAATTTAATTTAATTTTTGTTACAATTTTGTGAACAATTTATGACTGAATAAATTAAATAAAAATACTAAATTAGTGTTAGGGTTAATAAAAGGGCAGGGGCTCAGGCTTGCCTTCGTGTTACGTTGCTTTCTAGGGCGCAGTCTGAGAATAGGGCTATGGTCCGTTTTAGGTTTTGGGTTTTTGTTCCAATTTTAGGGTTCAATTTAAGATGGAATAAATTATTTAAAAATAAAATGTTAAGGTTATAGATCAGGAAAGGGCAAGGGTTAAGGCAAAACCTGAAACTGATCATAGCCCTTTTCTTGGACTGTACCCTAGAACTCAACTTTACCCTAAGGCAAGCCTGAGCCCCTGCCCTATCCTTAACCCTAACCCTAACCTATTATTTTTATTTAATTTATTCTATGTTACAATTTTGGGAACAATTTCTGACTGAATAAATTAAATACAAATACTAAATTAGGGTTAGTGTTAAGGAAAGGGCAGGGGCTCTGGCTAGACTTAGTGTTACAGTGATTTCCAGGGCGCAGTCCGAGAATAGGGCTGTGGTCAGTTTTAGGTTTTGGGTTTTGTTACAATTTTGGGAACAATTTATGACGGAATAAATTAAATAAAAATAATAAATTAGGGTCAGGGTTAAGGGAAGGGAAGGGGTTGGGCTTGCCTTAGTGATTACTTGAGTTCTTGGGCCTCTCCGAGAATAGGGCTATGGTCCATTTTAAGTTTTGGGTCTTTGTTACAATTTTGGGAGTCAATGTGTGATGGAATAAATTATTTAAAAATAAAATGTTAAGGTTATAGATCAGGGAAGGGCAAGGGTTAAGGCAAAACGTGAAACTGACCATAGCCCTTTTCTTGGACTGCACCTTAGAACTCAAGTTTACTGTAAGGCAAGCCTGAGCCCCTGCCCTTTCCTTAACCCAAACCATAACCTATTATTTTTATTTAATTTATTTTTTGTTACAATTTTGGGAACAATTTATGACTGAATAAATTAAATAAAAATAATGTAAAGAATTCAATGGTGTTGATGAGCGGGTCAGCCGCCTGGCCTTGACTACATTCCACAACCCGGGCGATGGGCCAGCTTCTGCGGCGGAGACCTTATCTCTGCGAGGGAGATGAGACCTCCGTTCCCATGGGAATCCGGGAGGGGGGATGGGATGGACAGAGTTATAACCTGTGCTTCTGGCGGGAGATATTATTCCTGCCACGGGCGTGTACGTGAGAGCTTTCTAGGATGTGTCTGAATAAACGGTCTTTTACACCCGGGTAAAAGCCTTTTATTTCTGCTTCCTATGGAATTCCTTACATTGTGGCAGGAAACCATCGTTCCAATCTATCTTCCCTAGTGCAGTGGACCTCTCTGGTGTCTCGGCATGGAGAGGGTTGAATATTCCTGTGGAATAAAAGCGGAAGCCCCCAAAGAGGGCTCGAGCTTTTCCTCTTCTGGATTTGGAGGAACTCGGGCGGGAGAACGGGTCTCCAGCTGGTAACTCTTTCCGTCCCACCGTGTCGACACGAAGTCTTCCCTTACCGCCTTCGCTTGGAGATCGAGGGACGAGGAAAGAGCGACCATGGGGACTTTACATGGAAGTCGCTTTGGGGCGCTTGGTTCTATGTGGATCGAAGCCTGTGGATCGGATATCTTCGCCCCGCTGTGTATGGATTACAAACCTCAGATGCAACCTGTCACGGAGGAGACGGGTCTGACCACCTTTCATGCTTTGGCAACACAGGA
Source organism: Sphaerodactylus townsendi (assembly GCF_021028975.2). Classification (NCBI taxonomy): domain Eukaryota; kingdom Metazoa; phylum Chordata; class Lepidosauria; order Squamata; family Sphaerodactylidae; genus Sphaerodactylus; species Sphaerodactylus townsendi. The sequence goes on along the minus strand of NC_059433.1, from coordinate 39,406,096 downwards.
GTCCATTGAACGCATTCCTGGACTCGTGATTTTTTGGTGTGATGCTCCTAAGAATCCCAACCGTGGCATAGCAGGTTACTGGGGCCCGGCCCCAAGACCACGAAGTTGAAACCGGGACTATGGCCGTCGGGATTGGGAGGGGTATCCGTGACCAGCTTCCGATCGGACCCCCCCAGATCCCGGACCAGCAGCTGCACCTGAGATGCCCCTGCGGAGTCCGTACCAGTGGGCACCTGTATGTCCTACATGCAGCTCAGATGAAGAGGTGAACCTAAGAAAGCCTGCATTCCCATCCCGGATCTATTCCCTCTCCCATCGGAAGAGAGAGCTGGGATGAGGAAGTGGAGCCGACCCGGGCGCAGATGCCCAAGAAGCTATTTGTGGGGGCCGTGGAACGCTTCAGCTATGGGAAGAGGAACGCAGAGCAGCTGCAGCAAGAGCGCTGAAAACCTGCAAAGAGACCGGGAACAGCAGCGCAAAGAAATCCAACTCAATTGGACCCGTGCCAAAGAGACGCTGCAAGCGGCAATAATGTGCAGAACCTATCAGGTCCATGATAAAGTCCCTGGAACACTCCAAACTGGACTTACAGCGTCCAACGCCAAAACGCTTCCGGAGCCCCTATGCGTACGCATGAAGTGAATCTAACTCGCAGCTGCGTTCAACGAGACGAACTGGCCAAACTGGAACGTAGAGAAAGCAGCTTTGCATGCGCACTCAAGATGCATTGACTCGCTAAGGAGAGAGAGCTGGTCACTTTGGAGAGGGGAACTGAAGAAGCAGCAAGAACCAGGATGCCGCGAAGTTGGGAGTCCCTACGCAGGCCATGTCACTGGTACAGCCGGGCGCCAGTGGGGCGACGGCTGCTGGAGTCCATGCCACCTTCCAAGGACCGGCTCCCACCAGAACACCAGCGGCACCGGGCGTTGGTACCTCTCCAACACCGATTCCGGCCCCCCTCGCCCCTGGCGCCGCTGCCTCAATCCTGCGCAACCCCGCCAGCCCCAGCCCAGTGGCTTTGCCAAGGAGTCAGATGGAGAGAGGGATATTACAGACTCCTCCCATACCTGCACCCGCGCTTCGGATGGGACTCCGGCTTCCAAACTCCCCTACTTCATCCTGCAACTTCGATGCCCACATGGAGTGAATTATGACGCATTTATACCCGGGTCTGAACGCCGAAAAAATGTCACGGGACATCGGGCTCCGGCCCTGGATGGGCGGCAGCCCGACTGGTTTTCAGTGACTCTTTTGAACTCTGCAAGATAGAAGGAATACTTTGCGCACGGTGCCGGGCGTTCCTCCAAGCTTCCTTAAGGGCTCGGCTTCTCCAAGATCCGGTGCTGAAAATGAAGCTATTCGCATCTTCATCAAATCTATTCAGCAAGGCAACCGGGCTTCGTTTGCAGAATTTGCCCGCGGAATTTCGTGCGGTGGCTGCTCGACTCCCTCCTGAGTGGGCCTGGAGCGCATGAAATGTGAATACTTCTCGGATGCTGTCGACGGCAAACCTTCGTCGGAAAACAGTTATTTTTTGATTCGGATTCCCCGCGATCTATTGCTGGGATTGGATCGAATTACAGGATCCCAGGTGGCGTCTTCGCTTGGAGTACGCTTTCACCGTGTCGGGCCTCTCCACGCCCAAAACCTTACCGCGCACTCGCGCACCACCGCTGCGTAATTACTCAAGCCAAGCCCAACAGCCTCTAACGAGACCACCTCCGAGCGCTTCGCCGCCGACTGGAAGATTGTGTCTTTTACTTCGCGGAGGAGTTACCGGTCATCTAGGCCGCCAACTGCCCGAAAAAACAGAAGCCAAACCGCCCGGCCGCTGCAAGCACTCCCCATCTTCGCTGCCAAGCCACTCTCACTGCTCAGAATCCGGGCCGCCTCCCAACAGGCCTCGTCTTAAGCCGCTGCAGTTACCGAGGGCGACCCAGAGGGAGGGGAAGCAGCTGTTTGCCTCTTTCAGCCCCCCCATGGATATGGGTTGCTGAGCTCCAGAGCAGCGGTGAGTGAAGGCAGCGCTTCCCATTACGATCCAAGCTGCTTCTGGCCAACCTCCGCTAAGCATACCTTCAAGCATTATAGCCTCAGCTCCTTGCTTAGATTCTGGGTGCTCCCATTGTTTAATGCGCCCCATTGGGTGGCAGAGGAATCTAGGTCTGGACCAAGTCCCCTGGCTAAGCTCCATACTTCATTCACCTTTAAATGGACTCTGACAGTCCTCTCGGGGAAGCGAAAAGCGACCGGCTCCAGTTCAAAACGCGATAGCCGGTTCTCCTCGGCCATGCTTCGGGACTTCATTGGGAGAAAATTAGCTTTTATTCTGGCCAGTGGCCAAACACTCCATAGTTCTTGGGCATGCCATGGTTGTTGTTGCATGAACCAAAAAATTCATTTTCTGGAAAGAAAAGGATCTTAGAATTCACCTTGACCCTCCCTGCGGAGAACACATACATGAATTGGGGGGAAAACTTCGGCTTCTCCTGACATACCCCTCCGGCTTCATCCAGCGATGCACGCTCTAATTGTTCCCGATTCTACCGGGCATTTCCACCGGCTTACCAGGATTTAGCCAGAGTGATTTCAGGGAGCAAGAATGCATCAGATTGCCACCCCCATAGAGACACTGACTGCAAAATCGTAATACAGCCAGGGGCGCAACTGCCCAAAGGTAGAATCTACCGCGATGAGTCCCAATGAGGAGAAGGAACTGCGCGTGCCTTCTTAGACAAGAACCTCGTTCCGCGGGTTCATTACGCGGGCGGAGCTACCAAAACACACACACATGCTGCTCCCTGTATTGTTTGTAAAAAAGAAAGATGGAGTCTTTACGGCTCTGCACAGATTACCGAGGACTCAATGTGGTCTCCCACTGTCCACAATAAATAAATACCCTTTGCCATTAATCAAGGGACCTTTTTTTAGGACGACTGGAGCAAGGGACCTGCATCCTTTTACCTAAGTTGGACTTGGATGAGAAGCTTACTACAGGGTCCAGGAATTGCTTGGAGGAGCTAATGAACACTTGACTGCATTTCTAACACAAAGTTTGGACAGTTTGAATAATTTCTTAATAATGCCATTCGGGTTAAGTGGGGCCCCCGGAGCTTTGCCATGGCCCTTTATCAACGAGTTCTTCATGATTTATTGTACAAGGGAGTAGTGGCGTGTACTTAGATGACGTTTTAATTCTATTACCGCCAAATACCATGGAAGAGCATTTAAAGCATTTGGTTCGAAGCTATTGGAAACGTTTGCTAACAACAACTCCCTCTTTGCCAAACTTTTCTAAATGTTGTTTCCACCTCACAACCTTCTACTCGACTATTTGGGTTACTGGATCTCGCCCGAGGAGGCTAAAATGGATCTCTGCTAAGATTGATGCAGTCCTCCAATGGCCTGCTCCCTACCAATCGAAAAGGAACTCCAATCTTTCCTAGGTTTTGCATAATTTCTATCGTGACTTTATACCCCAATTCGCTGAACTGGACTTCTCCCACTCACAGACCTCTTACGACATACTAAGGGGGGTAAAGATCCACAGACGCTGCCAAGCCTGGGGCCCCCTTTCCTGGTCTAAAGAATGTCAGACAGCCTTTCAGCTTTTAAAATCTGCTTTTACTACCGAACCTATCCATGAAACACTCTCCTGACCCAGATCTCCCGCTTTTGTGGTTCTGCACGTGGATGCCTCGGACAAAGCGCTTGGAGCAGCCCTGTTGCAGAGAAATAAAGCATGATAGGCTAGTTCCGTGGTGCTTATTTATCAAAGAAATTCTCTCCGGGTGCTGAGCTCAACTTGGACTGGTAGGGGATAAAGAGACTGCGGCCATCAAAGTAGCACTCTCCACTTCCAGCCGCCACTGGCTGAGAGGGGCTAAACACCCCTTTCAAGTTTGAGTCGGATCACAAGAACTTGGCCGCCCTCTCCACCCCCCCCTCAAGATGTCCGCTAAAACAACTTCAAGTCAATGGGACGATTTCTTTTCTCGTTTCTCCTTTCACTGTCCATTTTTTCCCCGAGGAAAAACCAATGCAAACGCTGGCTGATGCGCTCTGGCGCCTTCACCCGGGGAGGGGGGTGGAGCTGCCTTACGGGACATTCCGCCTGCATCTGTTCTCTCCCCCTCCCAGGTGGGGCTGGCTGTCACCCTCGATCTCAGACGTCCACTCCCCCTTCTCTGCCCATTCCTCAGCCTGGTCTCCTCCCTTTCCTCACGTGGAACTCCTCGAGGGAGGCCCGAGGCCATGCGCGAGCCACCAGCTGAGGAAGGTGACTCCCACCATTGCGTCCTGGAGGGAATGGTGTTTGGCGGCGGTGGAATCTGTTGGCACGCGTGCCTCTCCCTCTGTAAGCAAGGTTCCCTCGAAGCTTCCGTCATGATGCTCGCTCAGCTGGGACATTTTGGCTTCCTAAAAACTCTGCATTTGGCCCGCTCCGTCCACTTTTGGTGGCGCCGCTGATGCGCTAGCGACATTGAGACGTATATTAAAGGTTGCTCTGTTTGTTTGCGGCGAAGCCAAGAAATCGCTCCAGGAAAACTCCCATGGTCTGTTAGAAACTCTCTCCCGGTGGCTGCCTCCCCGCCCCTGGAAGCTTCATCTCCATGGGATTTTATTACGGATTTGCCAGAAAGTCAGGGCAACACGGTCTTGTGGGTGGTGGTGGACTTCTATTTTCCTTAAACAAGCCTATTTCATCCCACATGTGCTTCCCATCCCCTCCGCTCCTAAGTTAGTAGCGGCCTGTTCATTCCAGCATATTTATCGTCTACACTCCGCCCACTGTTAAGGTGGTCTCCTCGACCAGCTGGGCCCCAATTCATTCTTCTTAAAGTTCTGGAAGCGCTTTTCTAAGGTTTGTTGGGGGCCGCCCCGGCGGTTGCTGCCCCCTACCACGCTCAAAGTGACGGTGAGTCAGAGAGAAGTTCCAACAAGGAACTCCTTGGAGCAGTATTTTACGTTTAAATACACCAACTACCACTCAAGACAATTGGGTCACAGCAAGCTTAATTCCGCTTGCAGAATTACGCCTATAATGAAATGCGTGTTCACTAGCAGTACAAAAAAACCCCCCTTCGAAATTGTGTCTGGCACTATCGGTCCTTTCCCTCCGTTATCCGTCAACTAACCATCTGCGCGAAGCATTGGATCCTCCGGAGTTTCAGCAGTGGATTTGCATCTCTGGCCGTAGGGGTGGAAAATGGTCCAGACTGCCTTACAGCAGGCTAAAGACTCCCAAAAACTTCTAAGCCGGATAAGCACCGGCTCGAGGATTTCCCTTTGCGTGTGGAAGCCTGGGTGTATTTGTCTACCAAAAATCCTTCAGAGACATACATGAAATTTTCAAAATCTGGTAGGCAAAAGATTCAGTGGGACCTTTTTCAGATTACTTAAAAGTGATTAATGGATGTCACTGCCCGCATTGGACTCTTGCCTCTTAATTCTTCTAAGTAAATATCCATCCTGGTTCTCTCCATTCCAGTTTACTCAAGGAGGCTCCCGTTTCCTGGGATAAAGCCTGGCACGACCCGCCGGAGAGACCCCCACTCGACTATTATTGATGGCCCTACAAGCATTACGAAATTGACGCCTCTATCCTGGACTCTCGCTTTTAATCAGCAAACGCTTTGCAATGGCCTTTCTTAGTCCTCTTGGGTGGGGTATTCCTCTGGGTATAATCAATGCTGGGTTTATTCCTAAAATATTGACGCTCCCCGCTCCTCATTTCTGCTTCTCTTCCATCGCTACTTTCCGCGACAAACCTGGGAAGTCTTTTAAGGGAGGCAGAGGTAAAGAATTCAATGGTGTTGATGAGCGGGTCAGCCGCCTGGCCTTGACTACATTCCACAACCCGGGCGATGGGCCAGCTTCTGCGGCGGAGACCTTATCTCTAAGCGAGTAGGGGAGATGAGACCTCCTGGCTCCCCATGGGGAACTGAGGGGAGGGATGGACAGAGTTATAACCTGTGCTTCTGGCGGGAGATATTATTCCTGCCACGGCGTGTACGTGAG